>NW_025334010.1:1235282-1750908 GCF_019186645.2 Phyllostomus hastatus
AGAAGGTCTGCAGCTCCCACAGGAGCTCCCAGAAAGCAGGACCCTGCACGACCTTCAGGTGCTTCCCCTTATGGGTGCTTCCCCTCATGGGTGCTTCCCCTCACTTCCCCAAATGTGGGCACTAACTACGTTGCCTTCTTTTATTTTACCGTCTATTCCTCTTCAATGGGTTGTAGCACCTCGTTTCTTGTTGACAATCACTCTGGTACTGCTGTTCTTTTTATGCGTAGGTAAGGAAATTTGGTCTTCTCTAAGCATGTGCTAATTATTCTTCTGGTAAAGGGAAAGTCTAAGGAAAAGTTAACGCTAATTTAGTTGAACATACTGTTCACAACAATGTTAAGTATTTGTAGACTGGTGAATTTGTAGAAACTGGTGAATTTCACTTTTTAGAGGGTAGAAGTAGCTGCATGAAAGCAATAACCTCTGAACATCAATGCTAGATGCAAGAATAAGAATTCTTGATGTGACGGGTTTACGTTAAATATACAGAATATCTTTCAAAAGCCAGAAAAGATTACCCTGGAATGTGCTATGGAGTGATTTTACATTCCAGGGAAAGTCATTAACAAAAACCGTAATATATAATCGATGCTGCCCACACACATACCCATACGCCGCACATCCGGTGGTTCCTCCCTAGTAATCTAAGCAGTCACGTTGTCATCAAAGGGGGTTTTCATCCTTTTGCTCCTCCTGTTACCGTGTAAGCCTCTCTAGGTTGATGCCGGTTGCTGACAGTTGATGTTCTGTTGAAAAGTTAGAACGACACCGTTTTTCTAGGACTCCTCTCATCCTCATATGGGAGCTCCTCCATTACTGATTACTTCTCCCCTCCAGAAATTCTCTTCAGAATTTTGGCATGTGCGCATTCCACCATGATCCCTATGTCCCTGTCCTTTTATTTCCTCTTTTGGTTTGACATTCTTTCTTCCCATCACATGTGTCAAAGGCTCTAGGCGACCTTTCACTGCAGAAGGGGATCGTGTCACCCTTGGTCCCAGAGGGAGCCCCATGCCCAGGCTGTTCCCCCCAGGATGAAGCAGACTCTGCAGCTCACGATGACAGAACCCCAGAGGGTGTCTGACACAGAGGCCGTCCTTCAATCAGCGAGAACATCATGGCTCCTGGGTCACCAAGCCTTTTGCCTTCACGGCTAACACCTGGCCCCTTCAGCGGCACAGGACGCCCCTCCACCTTGGGCAGAGCAGCCGAGCAGGAGTCCGAGGTGTCACCCAGACTCAGTGGCCCCTTCGGGAGTCAGCTGGCCAAGGTCCCAGGGGAATGCTGTCCATTTCAACCTGTGGTTAGCCCATCCTCGGAGAAAGCACAGGGGACCTATCCTAGGGCAAAGGGGGGATGCAGATTTTGTTCTTGACATCCAACACTTTATAATCCTAGACCAGGGACTTACACATTTCTCTGTGCATCATCTCTCCACAAGGGGAAGGACGGGAATCGGTTTGCCTCTCCACCCCCCGACACCCTAGCATCCCTGACACACAGCGAACACTCACCAAACACTTGGTAAGTGAAGGACCGTTTAGTTATTAGCTTCCTTTCCAAATTTGCAATGTTGAGCTATCTCCTGGTTTTTAACCTTCTTTAAATCTCCCTAGTGGTGGGTTGTACTAAAACTGTAATTGTAGCTGATAATTATTGAGCACTTTCTATGTGATAGACCCAACTCAAATGCTTTAATATAACCTTCACATCAAACCTGCAGACTAGGTACTGTTACTATCCTCACATAAGGATAAGGAGAATGAAGTTTAGAGATGTTAATTAATTTACCCAGGGTCACAGAGTTATTCACTGATAGAAACGTAATTCAAGACCAGGCAGTCTGACTTTATATGAACTCTGAGCCACTCTGTTACAGAAGACACACTCATGTTCATAACTCGAATGGCTGGCATCAGGACCTCATAACATAGCTCAGTGAACTTCGAGTGGATATACAAATGAATAGTCATCATGTCCAAATTTCTACCCGTAATTTATGGGCCTGGGCATGCGTCCACCTTCATTCTTTTCAGTTAGATATTTTATTATCCATTAGATTTATCTAATTTTTGCTTTTAGTATATTTTTTATTGATTTGGGAGAGGGAGGGGAAGGGGGACAAAGAGAGAGAGAGAAAAAAATCATTGATTTGTTATTCTAGTTATTTATGCATTCATGGTTTATTCTTGCATGTGCTCTGACCGGGAATCAAACCTGCAACCTTGACATATTGGGATGGCGTTCTAACCAACTGAGTTACTCAGACAGGGCCACTTTCAGTATATCATTATGTGATGGATATTAAACCATCAAGAATATGTTGCTGCTCTGTGGTCACAGAGAGGAAATACAGCAACTTACTATTTTTAAAAAACAGGCTGGGGAGGTTTATTCATTTCTATCATAGAGAGCAGTGGTTGTTGGCTTCTCAAAGGACTCTGGCAAGTTGCTAAGCCTGTGACTCGGGAAGGCCAAGATGGGCTGGTGTCCGGCAGGAAGCCATGTGAGGGCGTCGCCCTTGAAAACTCTGGCAGGAGGGTGGAGACAAGTATGGACAAAGACTACGGGAAACGAGCGGGAGGGGAATGTGTACGTAGTAGCTGGTTCACCTGCCACCTGAAATTGGCACCCGAAGCATCTCTGGCATGTGGGCCAGGGATTGCCAACCGCCGACCTGCGCGATTGGTGTTTACTACTTGCTGTGAAGACAGAATATCGTTGTTAAACACGGGCTGTTGAGACAGACACAAAAGGAGAGGTGGAGTGCCGCCCCTCTGAGTGAAAACATGTTTTCCCAACCAGCAGGGAAGCGTCTTGTGCTCCTTGCTTTCTGAGCCAATGTGGAATAGCACTGTTTCCTTTTGATCTGTCTTTTTTAGATCCGTGTGTCTTTGCTTACTTTTAATTTTTGAAATCAT
Organism: Phyllostomus hastatus; assembly: GCF_019186645.2. Taxonomy (NCBI): domain Eukaryota; kingdom Metazoa; phylum Chordata; class Mammalia; order Chiroptera; family Phyllostomidae; genus Phyllostomus; species Phyllostomus hastatus. The sequence continues at coordinate 1,238,207 of NW_025334010.1, forward strand.
GTTGGGCAAAAAGAAGAGCTGGGTCCTTGAGCACAGTATGATTTAGTCAGCAGAGTGACAGTTCAGAGTCCAGGCGTGTGGGTTCCCATCCCGGTTTCCCCACTCATTCACTGTGTGACCCCAGAGAAGTCGCTTCACTCCTCTGGCTTTCGGTTTCCTCATCTGTAAGATCAAAAGTGGAACTAGACAGCCTGTAGTTTTATTTTTTTTTTCTAATTTTCTCTCTCTGTCTCTGTTGGTTACCTGACTTTTTATTGGAATTTGGATTTTCACTTTTTTAAAGGACTATAAAATAAGTTTCATGCAGAGAAAATGAAATGGACTCTTAAAGATAATAGAATATCTTAGGCCTTAAAGGCAGTAGGAACTTAAGAGTACTGCTGAGTTAATAAGTGACTTGACTATTTTAGTGCTTTAAGAAAAGGGGATTACAGAAATGTGACGGAAACAGAAGATGAAATGCCCACCTAAGAAAAGGGAGTTTTACTGGACTTCTTGGATCTTAAGAGTAACTTTCACTGGGAAACAAAGGTTCTAGCAAATGGAATAAAACCTAAATGTTTAATTCCTTGCCTCTGTTACCCACATGGTAAACAATCATTTTAATACCTACTATTTATTGAATGCTTATTAAGTGTCAGGCATTGTCCTGAGACCCCTCTGTTATTATCTTGTCTAAGTTTCATAACAATTCCATGAGTTTGGTACCTTTATTGTATTCATTTGAAAAACAAGAAGGAAGCAGAGGCACAGAGACGGTAAGAACTTTCCTCTGCTGACAGGCAGGTGCGTGACTCAGCGTGGGCTCCGGTCCAGGTCCTCCCGGGACTGCACAGGCCACACCCAGAGCAGGAAGAACACAGCCGTTTTCTCTGCCTGTAGTTAAATGAGGCACAGGAAGCCCAACTGGAATATTCTGAAAACCTATTTCAAGGAAAAGAGAAAAAGTACAGCCGACAGAGTCTTCAGTACTCAAGGGTGGGCCGAGGCAGGTTGACAGTTGTTCGGATGGGCAAGGCCAGGCAGGTGAGGGTCTGTACGGTGGCTGTGTTAGCAAAGAATGCCGCAGTGCGCCGCGCACTTGGGCACCATGTCCCATGTGCTCAGGTTGCCGGCCTTATGTACACATTCTCGGAGTCTTTGAAAATCAGTCAACAGACCTGAGTTTCAGTGACCTACTGGAGTTAGCCCTACTGACCTACTTTTGCCTGCCCCCACGTGTGTGTATGAAATAGTAATGTATTAACAGTTTTTTTATTGTGCAAAAATTACCTGGAAATAACTAGAGACAGATGAGCCAGCTGCAGTAAAACAAGTGAAAAGCACTAAAGACTGTGAGAGATGTACGGCCCTCTAATAATTACAGAAATGAATTTTAAAGCATAAAATACCATTTTTTTCCCAGATGGACAAAAATAAAAAGGTGGAGGGTACTTTCTAGTGTTGCTTGGCATATGGGCAAATGGATATTTCTGCATAGTCTTGGTAGCTATTTGGGAATATATCTTTAAAAATTAAAATATGCACACCCTTTGATGCAGCAATTCTAATTCTAGGACCACAGCCTACAAACATATTCACATATATATGGGCAAAATATATACACAAAGATATTTTAAATTGAAGCATTATTTGTAAAAGCAATGCCATAAGTTACCTAATGTCCTTCAATAGTCAGGTTGTTAAATAAAACGTTATAAATCTCTAATACAGAATATTATGCAACTATTTTTTAACTTTTTTTACATTTTAATCATTGTTCAGATACAGTTTTCTCCCTTTTACTCCCCATCCAGCCCCCCCAACCCTCCCCACTTCCCTCCCATTACCACCCTCCCCCTAGTTTCTGTCCATGTGTCGTTTAAGTTTGTTCCCGTGAACCCTTCCAATGTCCCCTGAAATTCCCTCTACTCTCTCCTGTGGTCACTGTCAGCCTGTCCTCTATTTCAGTGTCTTTGGTTATATTTTGCTTTTTTCTTTGTTTTGTTGTTTAGGTTCCTGTTAAAGGTGAGATCATATGGTATTTGTCTTTCACTGCCTGGCTTGTTTCGCTAAGCATAATGTTTTCCAGCTCCATCCACGCTGTTGCGAAGGGTAGGAGCTCCTTCTTTCTTTCTGCTGCACAGAATTCCATTGTGTAAATGTACCTTAGTTTTTTGATCCATTCATTTACTGATGGGCACCTAGGTTGTTTCCAGCACCTAGCTATTGTAAATTGTGCTGCTAGGAACACTGGGGTGCATAGGTTCATTTGGACTGGTGTTTCAGGATTCTTAGGATATAATCCCAGCAGTGGAATTGCTGGGTCAAAAGGCAGATCCATTTTTAGTTTTCTGAGGAAGTTCCATACTGAGAATATTATGCAACTATTAATAAATCAAGTTTTATTTCTATAATGTCCAGAGAAGATGCTCATAAAATAAGTGAGAAAAAGAAGTCATATTGACATAGTACTTTATCATTTATTCAATATTTTCCTTGTTATTTCTTTTTTAAAGTTATGTTTTATTGGTTATGCTATTACAGTTGTTCTGAATTTTCCCCCTTTGCCCCCCTCCACCCACCACCCCCTATTCCCTCAGGCAATCCCCCACCATTGTCTTTGTCCATGGGTCACGTGTATAAACTCTTGGCTACCCCATTTTCTATAATGTAATTTACATCCCCATAGCTATTCTGTAACTACCTATTTGTACTTCTTAATCCCCTCGCCTCTTACCCATTCTCCCTCTCCCCCCTCCCATCTGGCAACCTTCCGGTAACTAACTTCTCTTCTCTTGCTGCTTTTAAGTCTCTCTTTATCTTTAACCTTTGGCCTTTTAATTATGATGTGTCTTGGCGTGGGCCTCTTTGCATCCATCATAATTGAAACTATCTGTGCTTCCTGAACTTGCATGTCTATTTCCTTCACCAACTAGGGAAGTTTTCTTTTATTATTTTTTCAGATGGATTTCCAATTTCTTGGTCTTTTTCTTCTCCTTCTGTACTTCTATAATTGTGGGTGTTGGACCTCTTAAAGTTGTCCCATAGGCTGCTTATACTATCCTTGTATTTTTGGATTCTTTTCTTGTTGTTCTCATTGGTTGTTTTTTACTTCCTTATGTTCCAAATCATTGATTTGTATCTTGGCTTCATCCACTCTACTGTTGTTTCCCTATAAATTGTTCTTTTATTCAATTAGTGAATCCTTCATTTCTGACTGGGTTTTTTATGCTGCTGAGGCCCTCACTAAATTCCATGAGCATCCTTATAAATAGTGTTTTGGAATCTGCATCTAATTACTTATCTCCATTTCATTTAGCTCTTTGTCTGGAGTTTTGATGTGTTCTTTCATTTGGACCATATTTCTTTGTCTCCTCATTTTGGCAGCCTCCCTGTATTTGTCTCTATGTATTAGGTAGAGCTGCTTTGACTCCATGTCTTGGTGGTGTGGCCTAATGTAGTAAATGTCTTATAGGGTCCAATGGCATAGCCTCCCCTATAAATGACTACTCATTCAAGCTTGGTACTCAAGGTGTGCTCTTCCTGTGGACTGAGTATACCTCCTCTTGTAGTTGAGCCTTGTTGTTATTGGCAGATCAGTGGGAGGGATTTATGCAGGCCATTCAGCTGCAAGTACTGGCTGTGACCACTGACCACCAATGTCTGCCCTCCATGGAGGATCAGCTGTGCAGGGGCAGGGTAGTGGCACCTTGATGTTACCTATAGCTGTCCACTGGGGGCATTGGCCCTGGGGATTCCCTGGTGGTACATGTCAAGGTCAGCTCCCACCTGTGTTTTGCCCGGGACACCCTGCCTGAGCTGTAAGCAATCGGAGGTGGCTGCTACTTGTGTTGTGCTTGGAGATTCCCAGGCAAAGCCAAACTTTGAATCTAATCTGGCTGATGCTAGGGTTCACTGAAGCCAGCTATTGCTTGTTTGATAGGATTTAGGAGCCAAGACCAGCCATTCTCATGGAAAAGCAGCTTGGGTGGGCCCATAAATTGGGTGGGGCAGAGACTCTCTGGGTGTCCAAGGCAGGTCAAACAATGTTAGGCAGGTTGAAGGAGTGTCAGATATGGCACCAGCTTACTGTCTCTGTGGTGGCGCCGGGGGGATGGTTAGAAAGGGACAATGGCTTCTGCTCGCCTTGTTGCCAGACACTTCAGGCTCTCCCTGTATACCACTGGTGCCTTTCAAGCTGCTATTCTGGCGCTGGAGCTCAGAGAGAGTGAGTCTGAGTAAGCCCGTGTGTGGGTTCTTTAAGAGGAACTGCTTGGGGCTCCAGAATTTTTTTCCACTGACTCAATCCCTGCTGGTTTTTGCAGCCTGAAGTTGTGGGGACTTATCTTCCTAGCTCTGGTAACCTGGGCTGGGGGGCCTGGTATGGGTCTGGGACTCCTCACTCCCAAGATATCCCTCTCGAATTTTTAGCCACATGGGTATGGGGCCAGCCCATTCCGCATCTGTATCCCTCCTACCAGTCTGGACGGATGTGGTTCCTTTAATTCCATAGTTGTCAGACTTCCAGTCAGTTCGATTTCTGACATTCCTGAGTGATAGCTGTTCTACATTTTAGTTGTAATGTTGATGTGGTTGTGTGAAGAGATGAATCATGTCTGCCTACACCGCCATCTTGACCCTGAACTCTTATTTCTTTTATCATCCAGCTCTTTCAAAGAAAGTATCGCTGATCATCATTCATTCAACTTTATGTGAAATACAATCCAAATAAAGTTTCAAGACAGATCCTCTAGACGGAACTACAGTAGAAACATTTTGAATGGCTGCTGCCCCCCAGACCCCTCCCTGAGGGACCCAGACAGTGTCCGTCATGCACCGTCACATCTCCAATGGTGGGAAATACCGCAGACCTGGGTGCAGGTATGCTGTGCTCAGTTGCATGCTTGCTTTGCTTCCCCACGTGTAAAATGTTGGTAAGACACTGCCGACCCTGTTCGTTCTAAGGGGAAGCTGTGAGCTTCAGAGAAAGGTAATATACATGTCAAGGCTTTTTAGGTAGGAATTTTAGGTAGGAAGGCTTTTTAGGTTTCAGTTGTACTGAACGTGACTCTTAGTCCTAGAGCAGAGATTCATCGGTTCTCTTCCTTCACCTTCGTCTTCTCTCCTCCCCTGCTTTCTGGAGGTAGTATTTCACTGACCCCATATTAAAAAGCCAGAGGTCTTTGAGGTGTGCTCTCTTGAACTAAAACCCACTACAGTTCAGTTCTAGCGAAGAATCAGGGGAGAGCCAAAGGAGAGTGTCTGAACGTTTGTTTTGGTGTAACCAAATTGGACAGGTCTGTGATCCTTTCCTCCCCAAAAAGCACGTTGTGACAGAAATTGGACGGCTGATACCTGGAGAAGGTGGGGAGAATGGAAAGGCTGCATTTCCAGCTACCCCAAGTGATACGTTCATGGTGTTTGCATTGAACTGGAGGAGCAGAAGTGATGACTGAAGTCCCTGAAGAGTCAGAATACCATGACTGATTTTCTGGTGTGCAGAGGACACTCAGCACTCCGTGCCCGTGTTGTTCAATCTTTATCGGATACTGCGGCACATTATCGTTAGTGCAAGTGCAGTGGGCGTCTGTCTGTGGGCTGTAGCGATGCTCCCGGCAGGGTAATAGGGCCTTTTGTAAAGGCAATGCCTACTCAGTGTGATTTTGGAGGCACCCTAGGCTTACCATGATCTCTCCCTCCTGCCTTTGGATACTCAGAATTTCTTTAGCAAGACTGTGATCTGTGTCGCAATCGGGGAATCAACCTAACATGCAGATGCATGTGTTTATGCTAGGTTGTACATAGCAGGTTCTAGGGGACCTGTTTTGTTGGAGTCCTAGATTCCTAAAGAGGGTGGGAGCAAGGGAGGCTGAGACACCCCCTGCCAATTTCACCTGTTTTAATCCTCACCTCTTCTGACACCTGTGGCCACCCCATAGTTTGTTTCCATTTAAGTCTCTGAAACCTGGTAGGAGACTTACCTGTGCAATGGCATGCCATGCAATTACCAACCAACCAACCAGTCCACTGCGGTCGTTCTCCATACCTTGTGTAGAAAAGTCTTCATGATACATGGAGAAAAGTGAATGTAATAGAGGGAGGGGTGGATAATTTATGTGTGCTTGGGCTTACACATGCATGAAAGAATTCTGGGGGGATACACACGACACTGACCAGAGGGGCTGGAAACTGAGGTGATGGAGACAAGCAAGAGAGTAACCAGGCCTGAAGCTTAAACAATTTGGGGGCAGCTTCTTTAAGAAAACAATATGAATTTATGACTACAAAATTAGTTCAGGGTCTTGGGAGGGGACCTTGGCCAGGGTCTCAAAACTCAGGGCTCGCTAGCATCCTGCTGACTCTCTCTGGGGATGTTCAGTGGAGGCAGAGCGCCAAGGAATGCTTTTGAACGCTACTAGAAATTTAAGTCATTTTACCTATTCAAAAAGCTGAATTTAAAAAAAAATCAACGTGTTTGCCAAGATAGTTTTGGAGAAAGGGATTTGACTAAGTGACCCAGCCTCGTGAAAATTTCAGCCCGTATAATCAAATTTATAACAAGTTGTAAAGACCACAACAGTAACTACACTGACGTACCATATTGCCCCTATCAGATTGGGGGATTAAGAAGTTTTAAAGATACAATTAGCAAGAGCGTGTGGTGTAACACACTGCTGTGATTTTGTATAAACAACTTCCACGGAGAACAATTTGCCAACATCTCCCACAGTTTCAAATGCACATGCCACCTGACCCAGCCATTCCACCTCCAGAAATATATCCTGCAGGTAGGCTGGCACGTGTGCAAAGTAACAGAGGTAAAGGTCACTCGTTGCAGCATCGTCTGTACTGCCAAACCATTAGAGACCTCCAGAGAATAGCTAACTCAGTGATGGTATGTCCATTCAACAGCATACTGTACGATTGAAAAGTGAGCAAGCAGGCTTTTATGTACTGATAGTATGGAACAATCTTCAATCCATACTTTAAGTGAAAAACACAAGTTTCAAAATATATTGTTGGCGATCGTTGATGTGATGTGTTTCCTAAAAGCACAGAATATCTTTGGAAGCATTTCACAAACAACTTGTAATATCAGAGTGGGCAGGAAAGAGAGCTGGATAGCTGAGGGACGTGTGTGAAAGGGAAAATGCACACTTTTGTACTTATCACGTACAATTTTTTTCTAAACATGGTTTTTTAAAAAGTTAAAACATTGTTTTTAAATTCTGAAAAATTTACAGCAACCTTAAACTCTAAGGAAGGCTGAGGCTGTTCAGTTGCAAACCTTCACAGGGAACGTAATTCCACGTTTCATAGAAGACTGGGCATAGAGCACCTAAAAGTCTCATTAGTTGTTCAATGATTCAATGAATTTATGATTCTAAACGAAACATTTTCCCAGGAATTTTTATTAGTGTGCCCCCCCCAACATTTCCAGGAAATGGTTGTGTAAGTTTCTGGCAGCTATGCATTCTTCCCTGTCATGTACCCATTCCTTCCAGTGCTTCAGCGCCTCAAAATTAAAGGGCCTCCTTTGCCCGACTCCTCTGGCGGAGACAGATAAAAACCAGGGCACCCAGTATTTCTTCCTTTATTATCCTTATTTTCGTTGGCAACTTAGAGTTACTTTGCTCAATTCAAAGAAGACCGATCCGCCTCGGACACGGTTAAAAGCCAAGCCGGAAAGCACACAGACGAAATAAACCAGTCCGAGATGGGGAGAATATTAGATCCTAGTACGTGCGATTGTTCCGAAAACAAGAAAGCACTCTGATGCGTTGCTGCGGATGCAGCCACCCGAGGTGTACAAGATGTGAGAAATCTTTTCTTACTCCCAAACTGTGTGTTTCAAGCATTAGTTAGAGCCAAGAATGTGTTTCAAGGTTGATTTTTATAAAAGACAACCGTTCTTTTCAGACCAAAAAGGCCGTGAGCAAAACCATTTCTTTCCACAAGATGGCACTATAACTTCTGCCAAGCAGGAAACTCAGGAGCCAGACACCCAAGGTATACTTCTGACGGGGCACCGAATCTGTGTGCTTTGGTGCATCCATCGAAGAAGCACATCGGGCAAAAACGTGCTGGTGGAGGTTGATTTAGCCAAAAAGGGCGAAGGTTGTTCCAGGTAGTAATGCCTTCTGCCACCTCCTCACATACCCGAGCTGATGTCTCAAGGCTTCGTGCTCAGCTTTCAGCCTACTCACTCCTTTTGCAAAATGCTGCTCTTTCCACTGTTGCACGTCTGTGTGCCGGGAAGGGAACCTGGATACTGGGGAGTGGCGTAGAGCATCAGCTGTCACGGAAATGGGGCTCCCACACCCACTCACGCTTCCTGCCTGTGGGCAGCTCAAGATTCCACTCTTCAGTTAAGCCTTTCTTACTACTTGGCCCACATGAGCTACACTGTCCTTTGAATTTCTCTGGCATTATTATTATTTTCAGCTCTCTCTCTCTCTCTGCTTATTAGAGATTGCTTTAGAATAGTATTTGACCATTTCCATCTAAATTTTCCAAGTTCTTTAGGGACAAAGTCTGTGTCACAGTTGCCTTTTATATGCCACAACAAGGAGCATACCCTACCTTGAATTCCTGCATATGAATGATATCATAAATTCAGGTGATCTAAAGTGAGTTCCCAGGAACCTTAGTTGGTGGCCTGAGTGATTGGGAGAGGATGTCAACCCCGGCTGGCCACTGCCTGGGAGCTAGGAGTATGATCTTTCAAGTTGCATCCTCTCTGGAGGCTTGGTCATCTCTGAAAGGACAGGACTGAACTGTCCTCTTAACTCTGCTTTTCTCTGTCATGTTCACTGCTCTGAGTTCAGTGCCTGCCGCATCCCTGTCTTGGAGCCGTGGAGGCCAGAATATTGGCATCATGAGGGAAACGGAAGGCTGTTCCTCCTGATGTGATTGGCGTCTCCCTCTCTACTCATCTCTATTCTTCTCTCCATCACAGTGTCTCCTGTGCTTTGGCAATGCAAACTGTGACACAGCGCTCGAAACTCGTCACTCCCTCTTATCTTTTGTCATCAGGAACTCTCTCCTCTCAGGGGAAGCCTGCGGGCACAGTGACAACGGGATCCTCTGGGCCCCTGTGGGGAGCAGGCCAGGTGCAGGGGTCATGACCGGGACTGGAAGAGTGGATAACAACACAGATGCAAGGTGAGGAAGGGCTTCTTGTACAGCCACTGGAACAGCCGCTCGGGCCTTGGATAGCCGGAGCAGGACACTTCCAGAAATGGACATCAAGGACTTGACATGAGGGACAGAGCCAGGAACTTTTTAGTGAAGGGAACGACAGCATTGGACCAACTCTGGAGGAACTGAGACCCTCTCTTTGCTCTCAGTGGTCAGACGTGGGGAGCGTGTGGTCAGGCAGCCGGTCATGAGCGGCTCACAGGCCGTGCATGTCGCTGAGTGTGGACTCCCTACTTCCACTGATGTGGCTCCTCTAAAAGACTTTTCTCCATTTTACCAGGGTACAATTGGCAAATAGGGTGTGTATTTAGGGCGTACAACTGACATTTTGATATACCTGCATGTCGTGTTGTGATCACCGTGGAGCTAATTGAGCACGGCCATCACCGTGCACAGCGGCTCTTTTTCCTTTTTCTTCTCTGCCGTGTCCTCGCCCGCCTCGTGTCAGGCCTACATTCTTTGCTCTTCCCCGAACAGAATGTGCTTCCGCTTCTGTTTTTGTGCATCCACTCCTGCTGGTGGTGTGGCTTTCCTCCGCCCTCCTCTCCACCGGGTGCCACAGGGCTTTCTGGAGAGAAGTCAGCGTAGACTTCCCCGTATCCGTTAAGCCTTCTCATATTCCCCAAACAGCGGTCCCCGCTTTACACCACCACTGCAGTTTGTGTGGCTCTCACCGTGACACTTACCACACTCAGCTGTCATCATTTGCTTCTGTGTCTCTCCTCTGTTCCTTGGGTGGGGCAGAGGCTTGGTCTTTGTATACCTGGTTTCCTAACATGCATATCAAGTAAATGAATGAGGGACTTAGTACTTACACCTTGACTAGCACTAAATTTAGGCTCTTGGCAATGTGCAAAGGATGAAAAAAGAAAAAACGTGTTCATCAGAATGGAACTGGATAGCTAAGAACCACAGCAGCCAAGGCAGGCGGACTTAAAGGAGGAAGATGGAGAGACCATGGTCAGCCAAGTGAAGAAAACAACTGAATTCAGAATCAACTCAAAGGTAGGTCTTGGGATCAGGTAAAAAGGAGAGTCAGAAAGGCCAGGAGCAGCTTTCAGAGAACCAACACTGGATCCGCTGAGAGGCAGCGTTAACCAAGTGGGAGGCCAACCGCCAACAACGGGATGGTGTCACCAGGAGGGTATCTGGTCAGGGCAGTGACAGCCCCGCGGATAGCTTTGATGAGTTCCTGCTTGAAAGAAGGCCACTGTATTTCTTTATCAAAATATTAGGATAGGCCCTGGCTGGCATAGCTCAGTGGATTGAGCGTGGACTGGGAACCAAAGTGTCGCAGGTTCGATTCCCAGTCAGGGTACATGCCTGGGTTGCAGGCCATAACCCCCAGCAACCGCACATTGATGTTTCTCTCTCTCTCTCTCTCTCTCTCTCTCTCTCTCTATCTCTATCTCTATCTCTATCTCTATCTCTATCTCTATCTCTATCTATCTCCCTCCCTTCCCTCTCTAAAAATAAATAAATAAAATCTTAAAAAATATATATATATATATATATATATTTTAAGATATATATATATATATATATAGGATAGGGTGACAGGCCTGATTAAGAAGGCCAGGCACGAAGAGAAAGTACCAAGAAATAAGAAAGAAAATAGAATCATAGTTTGCAAAGCGAAGGGAAGAGGAGCCCGGGGTGCCCCACGGGTCCCCAGCAGGCACACGCCCTGCAGACAGGGCTGCTGCCTGCACGAGCTCACTCCCTGAGAGATCAGTTTTAACTCCTACATCTCATTCCTGCTTGAGAAGCCAGGTCAAGCCATGCATGCTCCACTCTCTGGATAAGAGCCCAGAAATCACTGAATCAAGGGTGGTGACTTCAAAAACAAAAACAAAAATGCTGATAGGTCAGAGCTGGCAGAACAAGAGGAGGTCAAGGCTATGAGACCTGAGAGGGATGGTAACCTCGGCTCTAAGGACAGAGAGCCGTAACCCAGGAGGACCGAGTGGAGCCGGAGCGGAGCCGGAAGAACAGCCAGGCGGCTGTGGGAGGCTGTCCAGCGCCTCCAAGGACAGGGCCACTCCCAGGAGGCAGCACGGAACCCCAGAGGTCTGCGGCCTCTGCCCAAGGGTGGGGAGTTCGCTAACCTTGCAGTGCGATCATCCCACCAACTCTAATAATCTCCTGTCACTGTGCAGACATCACACTATTATCGCCTCTGTCCCCTTTCACCATCTTCACTCATCTCCTCAGGCCCCTCATCTCTGACAACCATTGCTTTGGTTTGTTTATGAGTCCGGGTTTTAATGTTTTGTTTTGTTTTATTTGTCCATTTGCTTTCTTTTTTAGATGCCACATGTCAGTGAGATCATACAGTATTTATCTTTCTCTGTCTAATTTATCGCACTTAGCATAGTACCCTCTAGGTCCATCCACATGATCTCAAACGGCAAGATTTCATTCTTTTTGTGGTTGCATAATATTCCATTGTGTGTGTGTGTGTGATCTTTATCCAGTCGTCTATCAGCAGACACCCAAGTTGCCTCCATATCTTGGCTACTGTCAGTAATGCTGCAATGAACTGTTTGACTCACTGCACTAGCCACTTCTATCCCCTTGCTGAGCTTACAACGTGTGCTAGGCCTGCCCTTACGTACTCGAATTCCCTAGTCCTGGTTTTCCGCATTGCTTCCCAAACCCACAAGGCAGCATAGGTAGGCGGAAGGCTGCTGAATTTAGTGCTTAATCCCTCAGGGTAGTGAGACTGAAGTAGCACATTCTTTGAACATAGAGATGCTTCAGGACTTTATCAAGAAGACACCTTGCTGTCTACGGCCGTACCACCCTGAACACACCCGATCTCGTCTGATATCTCGGAAGCTCATTGGGGTCGGGCCTGGTTAGCTCTTGGATGGGAGGAGACACCTTTCTGCCTTAATTACAAACTATCCGAAAGCCCCTTCAAACACCTAGTGGGCGTGGCCAGCTGGCTTCAGTGCATCAGCCCATGGGCACAGTGACTGGAAGTGCTCTGGCCTACTAGCTGTCTGGGCTTAGAGATCGGGGCATCCCTAAGAACAGAACAGCTGAGGGCCCACGAAGATTCCTCTTGATTTATGTCAGCATGGCACGTCTGGAGTACGGGGACTGGGGCAGGGGGCGCTCTGACTAAACTACCAAGGATCTCAGTCCCCTGGGTGAGGGGTTCTCACTGTGTGTGTGTGTGTGTGTGCGTGTGTGGCTGCACCACAGAACATTCTGGCATCTTTGAAGTCTATGGAGAGGCATATAAATGTAGATAGACCCACTCAGGCTTGGACTCAGACCAACAGAATACAAGCTTTCCCTGAAAGAACCGGGAAAAAATATGGCCATGGAAGAAGAAGACACAGGGACCTGAGACCTCGGCTTAGACACTTCAGTTCTCTCTCTCTCTCTCTCTCTCTCTCTCTCTCTCTCTCTCTCTCTCTCTCTCTCTCTCTCTCTCTCTCTCTCTCTTTCTCTCTCTCTCAGAGGTCCTGGGCAGAAGACGGAAGGAAGACACACCCTGAGGTGTGTAATCATCCTATGGTGAACTCAGATAATACAAGGAGGAAAAAGACTCGGGCACACTGGCTTAGGGATGCTCGCTCCCAGGCCCTAAGAGTTGGCCGCAGAGGGAGGGGAGAGCGAGAGCTCAGGATGGAGCCTTCCGCGCGCAGGGAGTCCCAGGGAGACTAAGGAAGAGGAGTTGACACCGAGGCCTGAAGACGCGCCAACTCGCAGAAGCTCCGACGCTCAGACGGCCCGAGACCCAGATCCGCCCGCCCGCGGGAGGCAGACCACCGCGTCCCGAGTCAGGCTCAGGTGAAGACCTGGAGAAGCACACGGGGGAAGAGGCACCCAGGCAGAGTTCAGAGATGTTGAGGGGCACAGGAGCGCCCCCACCCCCGCTCCCCTCTTCGTCCCTCCTCCGCTGGTCACTCCTGCCGGCCGCTGTCCCCTGCCCCGGCCGCCTGCCCCGTGCGCCCACCCGGGCTGCCCTCGGCCGCCACTTCCCAGCGGTGACGCGGGCGCTCCCTGCACGCCAATGGGGCCGCGGCGCCGACGGGCCCTGCCCCTCCCCCTGGAAGGTGTGTCCCTGGTTTCCTCACCTGAAACTTGTAGGAGAACCAGGTCCCTCCCTCGCGGCCGGGCGGGGAGGGGCGGGCGCGGGCGCGGGTGGGGCGGCCGAGGCAGCCGGGGCCTGCGCCAAGGACGGCCGGCCGGCGCCTGGGACCTGGAGGGACCCTCGTGCGGGACAGCATGTGACATTGCCCAGGTGGGTGCCCTCCTCCCTGGCAGCTCCTGGCCCCGGGCGGGCGGCTGTAGCGCCCGGGCGGAGGAGAGGGAAGGACGCCAAGGACCGGGAAGCTAGGCCTTCGCCCTGGGGCCGGCCCCGCCGGGTCTCCCGGGCGCAGGCTCCGGAAATGGGGGGGCTGGGCAGATGGGCAGAGTGCGGGGCGTGGGGCTGAGTATCCTGGTCAGGAAGAGGAGGGAAGCTGGAGGAAATGCTCTCGCCTGAAATACTCGCTTCCGGCCTAGTCCCGCCTTGGACATGGGCACCCTGCCCCCAGATGTTCCCCAGGCCGCTAATAAAGCTCTCCCGAGGCTGGGTCCCCAGAAAGCTAACCCCTGTAACGAGGAATCACTGAGGGAGACCCCTTCTGTGGACGTGTTCCCCACCTGCAGTGTTTCATTGTGTCCTTTCTCCTAACTAGGCCTGGGCCTTCCTTCACTTACCTTCCTTCCTAGGGCTTCACGTCTTAGAGACACGGTGTCTCTCTAAGTCCTTACCTCTGCCTTGCTGGCCCAGGGGGGGTTTCACCTGTAAAGTGAGTCCTGTCCCCCTCTCCTCATTCCCCACACCTGGGGAGTAATTCCAAAGCTCCTGTCGTCCATCACAATATTGTATTGGGAACTTGGGGAGGCGGGAAGGGAGCTGTTTAGAGTTAGGAGTGGGGAGGGGGCCCTAGTTGTGAGCATCACTTAAAATCGCCTCCCAGCAAGGCGGCCCCCTCTGAGAGCCAGGGCTTTCAGACCTCGGTCCCTTCCTGGATCCTGGATTCCCCAGACTGATTCGCCCTCCCGTCTACGACGAGAAGTGAACTCTGGCCAGGACTCACCGTCAGATTAAGGGAGAGGGGTGTGTCAAATAGACTAGGGAGAGAGAGTGGCTTTCTTTTCTAGCTTCTTCCCTCTTTCACTCCCTCTGCGGCCTTCCAAGGAAGGCCCTGCGTCCTGGGCCTACTCCAGAAGCCCCGGCTCCTCCTCGAGAAAAGGCTCAGGATGTGGCCTCTTCCCCAGACTTCCTATTTTCTCCATTCCCGGCGTGCGAAGAAGCTCCTGGCCTAGGTAGGTCCTAGCAAAACGAGGGCCGTTCCTGACCAGTCCGTGGGCCTGACACTGAAGCCATGCCTACTGAGGGGGCTCTTGGGAGGGTGGGGCTGGGAAGAGGAAGGATGTGGGTGTCAATTTTGAGTGAGACTGTCTGGCAGGAGGCATGTATGTCATTATCCTGGTCGGGAAGGGAGAGAGGTCAGGAGGTGTGCAAAGGAACCCCTCCTGTGAGGAGACCGCAGTGTGTCTAAACACAGTCCAGAGTCTTCAGGCGTTAGGGGTCCCTGGGGTGGATGGCTGCCCACAGTGCGGTCTGTCTGAGGTTGTCTGTGGCCACATCAACACAGCGTCTGTGGAAGAGATGAGAAGGTGTCATTTGCGGTGTCTGGAGTGGTTAGTCACTGTGGTGTGGACAAGAATGGGCCACGCACAGGGTCATGGGTCAAACAAGAGCTGTGTTACTCAAGTGGCAGTGGTGTGGGCCAAACAGGTGGAGTCAGGGGTCGGTCACTCACCACGTCTGTGGAGTGGACAGGAGCCGGTCACTTCTAGTGTCTGCAGGTGGGCCAGAGCAAGGTCACCCTCAGGGGCTGTGCTGAGGACATGGGGAGGTCACTCACGTTATCTGTGCGGGTGGCAGTGGGGCCACAGTGGGCTTGTGAGGCACGTGTCCACATGCCACGAGCACCATTGTGTGGGCGCCCATCAGGCCTACGGGGCAGTGGACGCCGCGGCATTTTCAGACTCTGAGAACTGAATGAGAGAGGGTTATGACAGTTTCCCTGGGGCAGTGGGGCTCCCCTAAAGTGGACAGGACACAGGGCTTTGCAGTGACTCTTTATATCTTTGCAGTGTTTGTATAGCTCTTATTGCAACCTCTTTGCAGCATTGGGGCCAATAATGTCAGCACTGAATAAAGACATCCATCTGTGTGGAGTCTCACGTTCTACATAAGAATGAGGACGTATCTTCTGATTTGGGGATGCTTTCCTAAGGTCAACAGCAGGCTAGACGATATAGTGTGAATGCAGAGGTGCTGTGATCTTGGGTATTTCAGTGGCTTGTGGCATAGCTCAGGATATTGGAAACTGCCACTGCTAGAAAGTCCAGGGAGCCTGGTCTTCAGAGTTACGCACAGTGGTGGTCGGCGTGGGCCCAAAGGAGAAGCAGCAGTGTGGTGGAGGTGGGGGGCAGGGGGCTGTCTTTGAAATACAATGTTATGTCTGCAGGCTAGAAATGGACAAAAGCCAGGGTGTTAGGGACACCAAGGGGGATACTGAGCTGTGTCATACACTGTGTGAATGGGGTGACTTGCAGCTTTGTCTTGAAAGAAGTCGCACGTGGACAGGGTCAGCAGCTGCCATGCTCGGTCTTTGCCTGTGCTCAGTTACTGATACTCGCCCCCCAGGGGAGAAGGGGGTGAGGAGGCCACTCTAATACAATGGGCAGTGCAAGAACTCTCTCCTGATGTTTTTGTGTGAGTCAACCAGGCTTTACAGATTTCCTTTAGCTTTGTCGTGTTCTAGGTTTGCAGTGCCTGAATGCAATAGGATTGTAATAGGGCAGGGTCAAGTATAAGGGATGATGGCTGAGCCGGTGATCTCCAGTATTTCCAAACGGATACAGCGTCAGAAATAGTGTCAGCGGGAGGCAGGCGTGCATTGTGTCACTAGAATGGAACTGGAGATGTCCACCAGCACGTGGTGCGTGCACATGTAGCAGAAACATGCTCAGATGTTCAGAGACCGCTTGTTTTGAGGACATGGCAGCGTATATTGGTGTAGGGCCAGGACAGTGGGGCGGGGACTTCAGGTTTAGTTACGCTGTCTCCTTAGGCAGGTATGAACCAAGAATCACGAAGTGTTTACGTTGAGCAAGTCTGTTATTTAACGTGTGGTTGAGAAAATAGGGTCACGTCACAGTGTCCTCTATAGCGATTATGGTATTTTGTCCTTAGAGCTAGATAGGGAACAAATCTTGCACTGTGTCAATTCACTGGAAAAGGGTATAAAAGCCCCCCTCTTTTTTCTAAAGATTTTATTTATTTATTATTAGAGAGAGGGGAAGGGAGAAAGAGAGGGAGGGAAACATCAGTGCGTGGTTGCCTCTCGCACACCTCCTACTGGGGACCTGTCCTGCAACCCAGGCGTGTGCCCTGACTGGGAATTGATCTAGTGACCCTTTGGTTCACAGGCTGACACTTAATCCACTGAGCCACACCAGCCAGGGCTAACAGCCCTTCTACATAAGTATGCTTACATTAGACACGGTGGCTTTTTGCCCCATATAGATGGTATCTGTGCCTACAGGGTGGCCAGGAACTTGTCACTTACTTGTCACATCTGCAGGGTGTCCAGGGACCTGCTTATATGGTTATGTCAGTCTCTATTGTGTAGAAACTGCAAGGTTGGCTCATCGTGTGCTCACACACACACACGCACTCACGTACATTTGTGTGGATGTGTGCTCATGCAAGCATGTGCGCTTGTGCAAGCATGTGCGCATGTGTAGTACCTCGGCAGGACAGCAGGCATTTTGGGCGGCGGGCCTCCACGTCGAGCCTAGACCAGGCGGGGAGGCGCAGGGCCAGGTGCAGCAGTGGGTCCCACAGGCGCCGGAGGTCTTCTGGAGGTTGGTGACCTTCCAGCTTTCTCACACCTGAACTTCTGGTTGCTGAGTGTTGACTTGTCAAGAAGACCTTGGTCTGAGTTCGCCTGTGCCATTTGCTTAGCAAATCCAAGTGTCTAGATTCTCGGGCCTTCAGTTTCCTCACCTGTGGCTTCAGCCAAGTTTGTCTGTCTCTCAAGATCCTTCCAGCTCGTAAGTCCCGTACTTCTCTCTTACCCTTTCTCTCTCATCAACAATAATTACAGTCCCTAACGTTTCTATGGCCCTTAAATGTAACGATGCGCTTTGCACACTATCTGACTTAATCTTTATTAGAACTCCTTGCAAAGGAAGCATTTTATCCTCTTTATTAAGATAAGAAAATGGATGTTCAAGTAAATGAAATGATTTTCACAAGTGTTTTAGAATCAGCAAGATACAGAAAAGGCAGAACTGGAAATCGAGCAACACCCTCTTAACTCTGCTTCCTCCCTTCCTTCATGCATTCATGCAATTCTGAGTGGTCAGTATCACAGTGCTTGTGCCCTCATAAAGCTCACGGTCTGGCCCCCAAACTAGACATTACATGTGTAACTGCAAGTGTAGTGAGTGTGAGAAAAGTAAAGAGGGTTCCAGGCAGAGTGGCCACACGTGGGAAGGCCTCCAGCAGACAGGCAAGCGAGCCGAGGGGCCTGAGAGCCAGTGCCGTGTGGCAAGGTGCGGGGCTCTGAAGGCCCCAGGGGTGAACAACTCCTTTTACAGGTTAGAGAAACGCGGAAGGCATGAGCGCGCTTAAATGCTGGTGGGACAGTTCTAACAGGTGAAGGTGAGAGACAGCTCGCCCATGGGATGATCACCCATTAGCAGGACGGCTAAAGGGGACGGGGCTAAACGGGGAGGGACCCCTGTACCGTCGGAGGGGGAAAGACGGAAAGAACGCAGTGTCCGTCACTCTGAATAGCAAGACACTGAAGCAATTCCTCTCCTTCGGTTTCTCAGTTCCTTGAGAAGCATTTGCTGGAGGTGAGAACCGGAGCAGGAAGGTCAAAACTTTGAGAAGCCACGAGAAAGGTTCACCAGGTTGTTAGAGAGAAGGGGAGAGTGAGATGATGAGGGTACCGGTTTTACTGGCCTACTTGAAACAGGCAGCCTCTGTGTCCACTGAGGGTCTCGTCTAGTCGGCCATTCTACGTTCCAGCAGCTGCCTCTGCAATTGAAAACAAAATTGCTCACTGGGCACACGGCTGTGCTAGACACCGTGGGAGACAGGCTGGGCGAGACCCAGACCCCGGGTAAAGGTGCGCACGCAGCACTTGGTCTCCGACGTGGGCTCCAATGACCAGACCTGTGTTAATCCCGTGGGCAGAGGAGGAGGAAGGTCCCCCTCCAACACGGCTTCTTGGGCTATTAGACCTGGGGTGTGTCGCTCCCAGTGCCCGGGAGTTAAGGAGGACTGAGTCACTTGCGGTGTCCAGAGAGTAGACAAGGAGACACAATGAGACATAATCCCATCTAGACAGTGACGGCCACTGGAGCGCTTGGGACTCTGACAACCGGACTCTTACATCCCTGATGTAATCACTTCTCACCTGTGTCCCACCCCCGGGCTACAGGCTGCGGGACATTGTCGTGGTTGCTGCTGAATGCCCTGCACGTGAAAGGGTCACTTGCTAAATATTTATGAAATGGACAAATACAAGACAAGTGGGCTTTTTTGTTGTTGTTTTTAGGATTTCATTTATTTTTAGAGAGAGGGGCAGGGAGAGAGAAAGAGAAGAAGAGGAACATCAGTGTGTGAGAAAATCATTGATCAGTTGCATGTGCCCCGACCAGGGCCTGGTCTGCAACTCTGGCTGGCATGTGCCCTGATGGGGAGCCAACCAGAGACCTTTCACTTTGCTGGCCAGTGCTCAGCTCACTGAGCCATGCTGGCCAGGGCTAAATGACACGTTTGTGCTTATTTTGCGTATTGAGTAGCTTTTGTCTCCAAGGATGACTCTCTGTGGAGCCCAGGATGTGACCCACTCATGTTCCCCCCCGGTCTGCCCCTCTGACTGGTGAGGGCAGCAGAGGTGATGAAACCTTGTCTGTTGTTCCTCTTTAGGGTTCAGCCCCGATGGAGGCTGAGGAGCCCCGACGCGGGGGAGCATCAGCTCCCACCCCTGCTGCAGCGGAATTCACCGTCACCCCTGGAGCTCTCATGAGAACCGGCCAGACCCCCGCCGTGGGGCCCGCAGCTCAGGAGGGCCAGGAGCCGTCCCGCAAGTGGGCAGAGGGGCACCGACTCGTGGAGACCCAGCAGGCGGATGTAAGAGATGTGGCTGACTGCGGGACGCATAGCGTGACCTGCTACCCCAAGGAAGGCCCTGCGGATGTGGGAACCAGCCAGGAAAACCTTGCGGCTGAGGCCGGGGCCACTCCAGAGTGCCAGGAGGCAGTGCCCCAGAGCCCGGCAGCCAGCCAGCCAAGGACTGCAGCTCCCCTGGAGTGCCGGGCCGGCCCTGGCCGGGGGGAGCATCTGCCCAAGGTCCCGGTACCCAGCAAACTGAGCAGCACTTTGGAGGAGGAGTCGAGACCCGAGCTCCCTGCTTTGACGCTGGGGACTGGACACGCAGAGGCGGATGAGGAGACTTCCCCACGTGGCCCTGCTCAGGCCGTGGGTCCGCTTTCCCGTGAAGAGCACCCTGCAGAGACCAGCCTGCTGCTGGGCTCCCTGGGTGGGACCGTCAGGCAGGGGAAAGAGCTGCAGGGGGCTGAGGGACCAGGGGAGCAGGGACAAGAGCAAGTGGGGTATCGAGAGGGGGAGCCTCTTCCGGAAGCTGTGTGCTCTGTCGGGCTTCCTGGGGAGCAGGAACAGGTGGGGGAGCAGGTGAATGGTATGGAGGGAAGACAGAAGCAAAAACAGGAGCAGATGCAAGATGACGCCATGCCTTTGAAACAAGGAGAAAGGGAGGGGCTTAAGGCAGAATTGGGGGGTCTGCATTGTGATGAGTGGCAGGGGGGCGCTCGGGGCCAGGAAGACCTGGAGGTGGGCGGACAGAGGAAGAGGGAGTTCAGGGGCCCAGAAGAGGGGAGGGTGGATGCTCAGGACCAGGAGGATCAAAGCTCAGTGGGGAGATCAGTGCGTGTACCTGGACGGCGAGGGCATCAGGGTCTGCCAGGGGAGCTGATGCTGGAGGAGGAGGAAGCGAAGGAAGGGGTGGAGGAGGAGGAGGAGGAGTTGGAAGACTGGGATGGCGCCGCACTGTGGGGAGAGGAGGCAGAGAGGAGCATGGAAGAGGGAGAGGAGCCGGACGGGCCCCCCGCCCTGGCTCTGGCAGCCCCCGAGTCCTCTTCCCCCCGTGGTGACCCGCTTCCAGACGCCTGCCAAGCCACACCCAGGGCTCCTGGGACTCAGACAGAGCCTCCGGCTGAGCGACCGCGTCCCGTAGCTCTGACTCCTGCCCTGGTGCCCATGGGATGTCCCTGTCGGCCCATTTCTTCACGTAGCTCCTCTTCCACTGCGGGGTCACCTGGCCAAGAAACAGCAGCTCAGGACAGCCAGCCAGAGGGAACCAAGCTGGGGACCAGGGCAGCATCCAGCAGGGGCGCCGAGGTGGCCTCTGACAGCACGCCTGAGACTCCTCCGAGGACACCAGATTCGGCGCCTGTCACGCCTGCGGCCGCCTCCGCCAGCACCGCTGCCTCCTCATCTGCCAGCTCTCCAATCGCCATCCCCAGGAAGAAGGCCTCTCGTGCTTCGTGTTCTCCAGGAGCTTCCAGAGCCTCCTCGATTGGCAGCCCATCACCCAGTGGGGCTCCCGAGATTCTCTCAGCCGCCCTCCTGGGCTCCCCGTCCGCAGGGGCCACGGTGGACCCCTGTGGCAGCTCCGACGGCGCCAGCCCCCAGAGCCCCCGGGCCAGCTTCCCAGGGGCCTTCCCCCACCTGAGGAGCAACTCCTTCCCGGGCTTCCAGAGGACCCAGCTGACTCCGGACCTGGAGGGAATATCCCTCTCCTTCTCGCATTCAGAGCTGCCCCAGAGGCCCCCCAAGCCTGCCATCTTTGGCTCTGTGATCTCAAGAAGGGACAGGAAAAGCAGTTGGCACTGCAGCGTTATTCCAGAAGCCCTCAGCTCCTTGTCTGCTCTGGGGCAGGACCCGCGAGAATTCACCTCCAGTCCAGACAGGCCCAGCAGTCCCCGCAGCCGCCAGCCGTGGGGCTCCCCCCATGCGGCAGCCTTTGCCCCAGGGTCCCCTGCCTATGGCTCTTCGCCCCCCCTGGCCTTTGCAGGCCTGCGGCTCCACGAGCCCCCACCCCCGGCTCTCCCGGAGAAGCGGCACGCCCGCTCCCCCACGGCGGAGACAGACGGCCACCGTGGCGGGGCGGTCCCCACACTGAGGCAGTGCAGCTGCTCTCCTCCGTCCGCCCCAAGTCCGGGGCCGCGTGTTCCCCGCAGAGGCCCACTGCCCGAAGTCCCTGACCCCGCTGTGGCAAGGCAGTACCGGCCGCTGCCCTCTACCCCAGACCAGGCCCCCCCGCCTCAGACCTCTTTCTCCAGGAGGCCGAGATACAACAAGCCATTGCCCCCAACCCCTGACTCCTTCCAGGCCCGCCATTCTCTCCCTCCTGATAACAGCCCGAGGGTCTACCGGCCCCCTCGCCCTGCCCTCCTCGCAGAGCCTCTCTCCGATCCACCCCCGCTGCCCCCGAAGTCCCGGGGCAGGACCAAGAGCGTCCAGGAAGCGCTCATGAATTCAGGGGGCCAAGCCAAGCCGAGGCCCGTCAGTCAAGAGTGGACAGTCTCTGGCCCTCACGGTGCTGGACGGACCTCCTGGCCACCAGCCATGGGCCGGTCGACAGACTCATCAGCTCCCCCCAGCAGGAGTAAGAGGGAAGTGTCGCCCGGCATGGCTTTCAGCAACGTGACGGGCCTTCTGAGTCCCTCTTCCCCAACCACCCCCTGGACCCTGGGGGGCCAGGGGCCCGCCTCTGAGCCAGGGCTCTCAGGAGTGGCAGAGGCCCCCACCAGAGGCTCTCTGAGAAGAGGAGCCCCTCAGGAAGGAGCCAACGGCCTGAAGAGGTCGGATCTAGGTCAAGTGAGGCAGCCCGAAAAACCCGGCCACCCCCACCTGGAGAAGGCGTCCAGCTGGCCCCACAGGGGGGACCCGGGGAGACCGCCGCAGGACAGCGGCGGACAGACCGAGGCCTCTGCTGAGGCCTCGAATAAGCCCAAGGTCTGGCATCGGCAGGGCCTGCGCAGGCCGTCCATCTTACCCGAGGGCACTCCAGGTAAGCAGGGTGCCCTCCTCGGGCCAGGCTTTCCGAAGCTCTTACCGCGTCCAGCTTCTGGGCCCAGGGCTCCTCCCGTTCCCCTCGCTGGCTTCTCTCACCCGTGTGTCCAACCCCGACACAGGGAAGCCTCTGGAAGCCTCTCTGAGCTCACCGACACCCTTGTTCCTCCTCCCCTGCATCTCCGTCTGCCGCGCCACCACAGTGTTCTTGTGTCGTGTGTCTGTCCCTAAGGGTGTCTGGACACTGCCCCCCGCCGCCGGCACGCCCCACTTCCCAGCTCCAACACCTGCGTGGTGTCCTGCTCGCAGTAGAGGAGACACCCTCTAGTTGTCCAGCTTACGGTGTGTCCGTACCTGGCCATAATGTCCTCAAATGCTTTCTGCTCTGGCACTCCACTCCATCACAGGTTCCACTGAAGCCCTTTTGTCCCCATCGCCCCATGCCTCCATCTCCCACGCCAGGCCTCACCTTCTTCGGCTATCTCTGAGTGTCCCTCTGAGACCTCAGTCACTCCACCCGTTCCCATTTTCAGATACAAGAGGCCCAGCCATGGAAAGGTCCTTCGGCTCTTCAGACACCATCGTTTTTCGGTGAGTCACTCTCTCTCCCACAGGTGCACTTCTTCTCTCTTTTCTTAGGGTTCTGCAATGTCTATTAGTTGACAAGGGTTCTGAGACCCTGTCTCTTCCAGGGGGAAGAGAAAGACCCCAGGATTCCGGGGTAGGGAGACCCTTGATCTACCTGAGTCCTAATTTTCCATTCTCCTAAGCCCTTCGGCCATGAACTAGCCCCCTCGTACAAGAGCAACATGACATCTGAAAAAGCTCCAGACTACCCCAAAGTGGGTCAGGCTACAACTCACCTCCCCGGGGGCCTTGGCCCTGCCATCCCAGCGCATGTCCCGAGGTCAGAGACGACCTCATCCACAGGCTCCGAGACCTCTCTGCGTCCCGTGGCCAGCAGGCACCCCAGAGCCCTTCCTTGCTCCACAGGGAGAAGAAGCCAAAGGAGATGATGGGAGGCTTCTCAAGACGCTGCTCAAAGCTCATCAACTCCTGTGAGTACCTTGAAACAGATCCGTGGATGCTCGTGGGTTCCTGCCCGGGACTGGAGGGGGCTCCTGGCTGTCACCGTGGGGAAGAGGAAGGTGCCAGGACAGCCAGAAGCGGTCTGGTGGCTTCCGTCTGTCTCTGTGCCTGAATGCCCCACTCCCTCACCCTCTCCCTCTCCCACCCTTCTTCACCCCCCAGCCCAGCTGCTGTACCAGGAATACAGCGATGTGGTTCTGAACAAGGAGATTCAGAGCCAGCAGCGGCTGGACGGCCTGGCAGAGGCCTCTGGGCTCGCCTCCCCGCGGCAGCCCCGGAAGACCCTGGTGGCCTCAGAGTCGTACCTGCAGCGCCTGTCCATGGCCTCCAGGAGCTCCCTGTGGCAGGAGATCCCTATGGTGCGCAACAGCACCGTGCTGCTCTCCATGACCCACGAAAACCAAAAGCTGCAAGAGGTACCTGGCAGGGCCTGGGGGGCGGGGCAGGGGAAGGGGAATAGGAGGGAAAGCATCACATCCTCATCTCCTGCTGAGCACCGCCACCACGGGCACACACTCGTGCGTGCCATCTCGGAGGGACTCCTCTCCACTTCCTCGAGCCTCGGGGCTGTCTTCTACCTATTACTGGTTCCGAGTCACACCAGGGGGCCATGCCTCTGAACTTGGTGGGGGCAGTGCGGAATTAATCCCACCACTACTGTTTCAGGCGAGACTAAAATTTCCCTCTTCAACCAGGGCTTCGGCCCCCACGAAAGGGTTCCTCTTTAACCGAGGCGCGTCCAGCAGCTGTTTGTCAGGCCCCTTGACAACTGAGTGCCCCTCGCTCCCGTCCTGTGGTCCACTGGACCCGTACAGGCTTTTGAATGCCCTTCAGTCTCTGCTTGGTCTTGACTCCCAAAAGCAAGACTGTGGTCAAGGCTGCGCGTCTGAGCTTAAGTTATTGCCACTCATAGGTTCTGCATGGAGAGCTTCTCCGATGATCAGTCAGAGCGATGGGATAAACCCATCTTCCCGGGAGGACAGTACGGCACCGTGGAAAGGCGTCATGGAATAATGTGGAAGTGTTTAGGTTCTAGACAGAATGGGAATGACCTGGCAGCCCACTTTTCTATCTGCTAGCTCTTTCACTCTGGCCATGTCACATGCCCTTTCTAAGCTTCTGTTTCCCCGTTTGTAAAACTGCGTTGCAAAGAGGTACTAGGAGAATTTAAAAAAAAAAGATAAGTTTCTAATACATAGTCATCATCCAAAGCATGTTTACTACTTTAACTGCCAGTCGGGCCAACCTGGGTTTGAAGCCCGGCCTCACTGTTTACCAGCTGTGTAAACTTAGGCCGGGTCTATTAACCTTGAGTTTCCTCACCCAAGCATTGAGGATAATGAATACCTACCGTTCAGGGTTGCCATGCGGCTTGAATGAAGTAACACATATCTAGCTGTCAACTTCGTGTGTGGAGCTGGGTTTGACAAGTATTAGTGCCATTCTCTCCCCTTCACAGCTGGGAAGGAGACAGATTAGGCCCGAGGGACTTATTTGTTAACCATGCCTTTACCAAGTCAGACAGAGACAGGTATAAGTTTTAGGATTTTTGAAGCTCAGACATGGGGACCCTGTTCGGACCTCAACTTTTAAAGCACGTGGAGCGTGTTTAGAAAAACCCCTGCTCTGCCGCAGACCTGTGGGCCCAGCAGTGGGGAGATGGTATGAACCCCACTTTCCTTCAGCATCTCCAGCTCACTCACGAGTCCGCCGGGGCTTCGGGCCAGCCTAGTCTCACGTCCCGAGAAATCAAGCCCCTGCGTCCGGGGAGCGCGCATGTCTCCCATCAAAGAATGCTGCTGGCGTCTCCGATATGCTTTCCCAGCCCCATTTCTTTGGGCTGACACTGCATCTTTGGGAGGCGGGGGTCACGTTCCCTGCACGAAATGAGGAAACAGGTTCGGGGAGGTTCAGTGAGCCACCCAGAGTCACAGAGTGGGAACGCTGGGGCTGGGACGTGAGTGAGCCTCCTGTGTCCGGGTTCGTTGTGGTCGTACGGCCGTGTCGTTGGTTCTCCAGGCCAACCCCCGTGTGCACCTGCCTTCTTCCTCTGGTCTATCCACGCATCTGCCTTGAAGCTGAGTGCTTGGACAAGGGCATGACCAGCCCAGCTGGTGGGGGGCAGGGTCGTGGGTCATTGCACCCTCAAGTGCTGGACGATTTCCATTAAACCACAGCAGCACCGTCTCATTCTCAAAAATCCTGCTTCCTTCCACTTCTCCTCCAACCCCAAACCGCCTTCATCCCCTGAATTTGGTCCTCTTTCAGAGTTCTCTGGCTCGGGAAGTGACTCCATCATTCACCCAGTTGCCCAACTCAAAAACCTGGGCATTAGCGGCGACTCTTCTTGCTCTTTTCGACCGCTTTTCTAACAGATAACCAAGTCCTCCCCTGTGTCCCCCCCGAGTAATCATGAAACTGGCCGCCTCTCCCCATCCACACGGCTGTTCAGCCCTTTGTCTTGCATGTGATCCACTTCCTACTGTGGCTCCCCTGCCCCTCCTAATCTCTTCTCCACACTTTGCCTAGGAATAGGTTTACAACCAAGCCATCCCCCTATATATATAAAGCCTCCGTTCACTTTCCCGTGGTCTTGAGTCCAAACTTGTGTACATACCTCCAGACCTCCGCTCCGTCTGCCTCTGCACGTCATGTCCTGCCACCACTTTAGTGCACGCTTCCAACAGTGTGTCGCTTAAGTTTCTTGAAAGCATCCTGTTCTCTCACCTCTGGGGGCTTGCACACGCCCACCTCGGCCTCCACGCTCTCTCCCTCTCCCTTGCTATCAGGTTGGCTTCTGGCGTGACGGTGAGCGACACAAGGATCTGCCTTGCTTGTCACCGTACCCTGAAAACACACACCAGGGACTCAACACTCTTTCTAATGAAGCTTCCTCCTCTCCAACCTCCTAGGTCAAATTTGAGCTGATCGTGTCAGAGGCCTCGTACCTGCGCAGCCTGAACATAGCTGTGGACCATTTCCAGCTCTCAAGGCAGCTCCGGGCCACCCTCACCAACCAGGAACACCAGTGGCTCTTCTCTCGGTTACAGGACGTGCGTGACGTCAGCTCCACGTAAGGTCCCTCCTCTCCCACGTAGCACTCATGCAGCTCGCTGTCTTCAGGCTCTATGCTGCAGACGAGGGGGTGATGGATGGGCAGATCCCTTGGTAGATGGACAAATGAATGAGAAATGGCTCCTAGGAGGAAGGACGTTTTGGACGTCCTGTGGGCATGCAGTGCATTGGAGATGAGATTCGGGAAGCGTCTAAAGATTAGAAAACCAGAATATATTAAAAACAAACAAACAAACAAGAGACGGAATATGGGGGCCAGAGAGTTGAGCACAGCGCGGGCGCAGGGCCAAGGTCAGTCGATAGAAGCTGTTGGCTAACACAGAGGTGTCACAAGGTCAAGGTAGAGCAGGGGCCAGCCAGCAGCTCCCTTGGGCCGGCCGGTCTCAGGAGACTTGTTTGAACACCGCGCAGGTTCCTTTCAGACCTGGAGGAGAACTTGGAGAGCGACCTCTTCACCTTCCACGTGTGCGATGTGGTCCTGAACCATGCCTCCCACTTCCGCCGGGTCTACCTGCCTTATGTCACCAACCAGACCTACCAGGAACGCACCTTCCAAAATCTGCTGTGAGACCTGAACCCCGTTCAGCCCCCATGTGGGCCCGGCGGTGACCTTGCACCCAGACCTCCGGCCCCCCCGACCCAGAGTGCTGTGGTCAGAGCACATGTTCTTGGCCCCGCCCTGTGGTCTCCAGCTCCAACCCGCCTTCCAGCCTGGAGGCCCTCAGCCATTCCAGCTGGGCCCTGTGCACACGGGGTCCCAGCATGCTTTCTTGACCCACAGACATTCAGTGGGGTGCCTTCACTGTGTCCCCCATGTTCCTCGCCCCCTCCTTACCTGAGGCTCCCCGTCTGTGCAGGAACACGAACAGCAGTTTCCGCGAGGTCCTGGAGAAGCTGGAGAGCGACCCCGTCTGCCAGCGCCTGTCCCTCAAGTCCTTTCTGATCCTGCCTTTCCAGCGCATCACCCGCCTCAAACTGCTGCTGCAGGTACGGACCCCGCCCGGGCCCTCTGCCCTCCGCTCAGAGGGCCGGTTTCAGGCCTCTCTTCTGCCGCTGTGCTGTCCCCCACCCCAAGGACAGTGTGAGCAGCCCCCCACCCCCACCAACCGCCCACACTTTCTCCCGCAGCGTGAACTTACCACGGAAATGTTGCTCCTGTTTCCCCCGTTAGACCACCCGTTAGCCCACCCCCACCACCTCTTCCTGTTTGCCACCCTTCTCCCATCGGGCTGCTGTCTACTGTTTGCCCCATAGAACATTCTGAAGAGGACGCAGCCGGGCTCCTCAGAGGAAGCAGAGGCCACGAAGGCGCACCACGCCCTGGAGGAGGTAGGCAGCCCCCCGGCCACCCTTCGCAGAGAAGGCTCCCCCTGCCCAGGCCCCTCGCTGCCCCCCCACACCTCCCTCCTTCCCTCCCCACGGCCTCCCCTCCCACCTGGAGCGTGCTGCTCTCCCTGCCACAGGCTCCAGGTTCCATCCTCCTTCCACTCGGCCGGGGAGTGCTGGTCATGTAGCACCAAATATACAGAGCCCTTGAACTTGAACTTGAGAGCGCCTTCACGCAGTTCCAGCCTGAGAGAAAAAGACTGCGGTGGTCCCAACTGCTGGTTTCCAGGTTTCTCGCAGGCCACTCAGAGGTCAGAGCCTCTAACGCAGCTCCCCCTCTCTCCCTACCCCGCTCTGTGCGCAGCTGATCCGAGACTGCAACAGCAACGTCCAGAGGATGCGCCACACGGAGGAGCTCATCTACCTGAGCCAGAGGATTGAGTTCGAGTGCAAGGTGCGTGCGTCTTCAGCGTACTGCGGGTCCCCTGCTAACACGGAGACCTCCCCTCCCCCGCTCTCACCGTTCCCTCCTGTCTTCAACCTCACGTCTTCACGCCGCTGTTCTATCCTGCTCCATTCTCCGCGATTCCTTGTTAAGTGAGAAAGGGGCGATGCAGCACCGCGTGTCCTAGCTGCGGTGGAAAAGCGGAGGGTGCAAGTCTGTTCCCGTGCTTGCTTGTGCGCACGGGGAGAAACGCGGAAGGATACGCAAGAAATGAGGGGCACGGCTTACCTTAGGGGCACGGGTTACCCGAGGGGCAGAGTGTGCACTTGGGGGCTGGGCGGATGAGAGAGAACTTATCGATGAGAGCCTTGGTAAAAGCTATACTGGTGCTTCAACCAGTGAGTATTTTATCGTCTCCATCTAGTGTAACGAAAGTGGTGTAAAACTGGGTTCAAAGCCAAGGCCAGAGCCTCCCGTGCCGATGCAAAGCTGCAATGCACATGCCACACTTAAATTCCAGCTCAGAGCAGACGCCGTTCTTATCTCCTGGTGAGAGGGAACAGCTCTGGTCCACACCTCGATCATCGTTTCTGCCCTCATCCTCACCCAGGTTCCAGCTCCAAGCAGATCCCCCTCGTTCTCCTTAATCCCATTCCCACATCTGGTTCCAGCGGCGCCTCTGCGTCTGTTTATGGTCAAAGAAAGACCAGGCGACATCGGAACTGCCCGCGTCTCTTCACTTCTAGGACACACGCATGCTGCTCCCTGCTGCCTTTCATCACGCGCCCTCACTGGGCTTCTCCTGTCTCCTTCAGTTCAGGCTCCTGGGGCTGAGCTTTCTCACGTGGTCACCGCTCTGGGGTGGGCCAGCGGCGCCTTCCCTTGCCCGAGCTGTGGCCTGGGGAGCTGCGCCACAGTAGATGGCCGTAGACGGCCATAGTTGGACGGTTCACGGAGAAACAGACTCTAAGGGGATGGGCTCTGAGCAAACAGGGGAGGTGCGGGAGAGATGCTGGTCCGCGGAGCTTACGAGGAAGGGGCCGGGTGGGGAGGGCAGGGCCGGGAGGAAGCCTCGGCCTCGGCCTCGGCATGCCCATGACACTGCCTTGTCCGTCCTCCCCCGCCCCGCAGATCTTCCCGCTCATTTCGCAGTCACGCTGGCTGGTGAAGAGCGGCGAGCTGACGGACCTGGAGTTCAGCATCTCCCCGGGGCTGCGAAGGAAACTGAACACGCGGCCAGTGCACCTGCATCTCTTCAATGACTGTCTGCTGCTGTCTCGGCCCCGAGAGTCAGTGATGAGAACGGGAGGCTGGAGCACGGAGGGGGGGGGGGGGGGGGAATGGGAGAGGCAACAGGGGGGGACGAAAAGGGACCGGGAGGGGTCGTGTTGCTAGGGGAACCCCTCTCAATGGCCCGGCCCATAGAGTCCAGGTCACAGCAGAGAAAGGAAGAACATCCAGAACAAGAAAAGGCAATCACACCCAAGATGTCACAAGGTCACACAGCAAGACCAGTACCATGTTACAGGCATAGAGCAAAGCATAGCACGTCAGCTGTCGCATGCTTGATGGGTCAGTCTGCAGTTTAGTTAGCTCGACCAGTCGAAGAGGCTTAGCCGGTTCCAGAGCCTAACTCCGTGGTCCTAAGGGCCTTGGGAAGTTTGTATTGGTTCTGTCTCTGCAACTCTTTAAAGTGCCCGAAGTGTCTGTGAGACTAGATACGTGGTTTGCCAAGCTAGTGACGGACCCCTGGGGCTTCTGGAGCTCCCATCTGGAGAGCACGTTAGCACCACTGTAGGTTTCTGGGGGGATTTGCAGGCTGCCCATGCTAAGGCCAGGGGCTCGGGATCCAAAGCTGTGAGGGAGGGCCCTGTACGACAACTGCAGGACGCAGCTGAAAAGCCTGGTGTTCCGCAGGGGCAGCCGGTTCCTGGTGTTTGACCACGCGCCCTTCTCCGCCGTCCGGGGGGAGAAGTGTGAGATGAAGCTGCACGGACCTCACAAGAACCTCTTCCGACTCTTCCTGCTGCACAACACCCAGGGCACCCAGTCCGAGTTCCTCTTCAGCACGGAGACTCAGTTAAGCGGGGCCGGGCAGAGGAGCTGGCAGGGGGGTAGGGGGTGCAGGGGCACAGCAGCCTGGCAAGGAAGTGGCACCAGGAAACAGCCACAGCGGCATGTAGTCCACCCTGGACCGGGAGCATCTGCAGAGACGCCCAGACTCCTAGAGCTAACGGGCAACCCTGGGAGACTGCGGTGGGCGAGGGTGTGCACTCGCCGCCAAGGCTTGGTGTCTCCTGTGCTCCCCTTAGTCTGGAGGGACAGAGTCTGAGAGGTACCAGGAAGTGGATGGGCCGATGTGGAGTCACCAAAGAGCGAGATTACTGACACCCGCGAGTGAACGTGCATGTGTGAAAGCCAGAAATTGCTTAGTGTCCAGGGCCAGGGGCCACGTCTGTGACTAAGACGAGCACTGGGTGCCGTGGGCTTCCTCGCTCCCACCTTCCAGCCCAGTCCTGGGCTGAGCAGAAACCCATAGCGCTGGGAACTTTGATGTGCTCATCTTTTAAATAACAATCAAAAACGCACTTAGAGTGCCCAGGCTGGTGTAGCTCACTGGATTAAGCACGGGCCTGCAAACCAAAGTGTTGCTAGTTTGATTCCTAGTCAGGGCACATGCATGGGTTGCAGGCCAGGTCCCCAGTAGGGGGCACACGAGAGGCAACCACACATTGATGTTTCACTCCCCCTCTTTCTCCCTTACTTCCCCTCACTCTAAAAATAAATAAAATCTTGAAAAAAATGCACTTACACATACATGCATTTTGGAGAATATTAAAAAATAATACCTATAAAATCTTGTGCACAGTGCCATTGAACAACTACAAGACTGTACCTATTGTTATTATTTTTAAATCCTTACCTGAAGATATGTTTTTGTATCGATTTGAGAGAGAAACATTGATGTGAGAGAGAAACATCAATCAGTTGTCTCCTGTAAGCACCCCCACCAAGGACCGAGCCTGCAACCTAGGCATGTGCCCTGACCAGGAATCAAACCTGCAACCTTTGGTGCATGGGATGTCGCTCCAGCCAACTGAGCCACACTGACCAGGGCTGTACCTATTATTGATGTTATAAAAGATATACGAAATCTTTTCTTTAAAAAATTTGACATGTCACCTAATAATAGCCTGAGGATCCTCGTGTTTCCGACACTTTTCAGTTTTGCCCCTTGGAAGACATTTCAGGGCTGGGTCAGTAATGCTTGTCTTCACTTATGGGGCCGGGGTGAGAGCCTGTGCTCAGACTTCCCCTCCGTCACGTGATCAGATCGGCCCATGGACTTTGGTTGGCACTTTGGGCAGTGTCCCTGGAACAGCAACAGGGTCGGCTCTCAAGGACTCTGGCGTGTTTGGAGGCTGAGGCCAAGGTCATGCAAAGACCTTTAGAAAACTACAAAGTTAGGCTTGGATCATGTCCCACGACAGGAAAAGTAAGGAGGTCTATCTCCCTGGTCTAATTGGGGCTGCAGACTGACTTTTATCTGAGACGTTCAGAGAAGGGAGGTGGGCAGAGAGGCATGCTGGGAATTACGCGGTGACAGAGAGAATCTAAGCTGAGATGGACGTTTTGCTCGGGACAGTTCCCCAAATGGAAAACCCACCTGTTTACAACTGACCTTGACTTTATGCCCCCACTTGAAAAATATGAGATGCGACTAACAGGACAAACTTGGAAAGAGAAGAGGGAAAGAAAGGGTGACGAGACATTAGAGTTCAAGTTTAAGACTCTGTCCGGTCATTGACTGTTGTCCTAGATACCATGGAACTAGACAACTTTGTGAGCTAGACAAGTCTTTCCCACAGTCGCGTTCATTCCCCGCCATCTCCCTTGTCCTGCGCCCCCTGAGCTGCCACTGAAGCGGACCCCTGTTTCCTTTCCTCAGAAGTGAAAAGCTCCGATGGATCTCGGCCTTGGCCATGCCCGGAGAGGAGCTGGACCTTCTGGAGTGTTGTGGTGAGTGGAAGTCCAGAGGAGGAGATAACGGCAGCGTCCAGAGCCTCTGTCGGGAGGCAGGAGTTTAGGGCTGGGTGGCAACTCCGGGAGGCCTCCGTGAATTGCTTTTGTCCAGAATTTCAGGGCGGAAGACTGGCCACAGGGGGTTGAACACCTGGGATGCAGCTGCTTAAAACTGCCCATCACCAGAGCAGTGCCTCATCTACCGCCCCCCCCCCCAGCCCAATAGAATCCCTGCCTGGGGCAATACTTTACTCTTTTTAAATATTTGGCCCCTTAAGTCTATCCTACTATTGTTTTGTTTTGTATGTTTGTTTTTTTGCCTGGATGTCACCTGCTTGAAGGCCTGAGGGAAGTAGGGGGAGAGAGTAGGGCTGTGACAGGGAGACAGTGCCTCTGTTGTGAGCACTCCCCCTGCTGTGACAAGGGCCTGAGGCTGTGCCCTTGCCCTGGGCTTCCAGGTTACTCACAGGCAGCCGCAGACACGCAGGCGTTCTGCAGGCGTCTGCATTCCCGCTAGGACTGGCTTTATGGGTCTCCTGTGCGCCCCACGGTTGTCCTCCAGCAAGGATTTCCTGCTCCATATCCAAAAGGAACTGAACTCACAGGAAGGCTGGACCTTTGGTGACTCAAAAGAACAAACAAATACAAGGAAGTCTGGAAGAGGAAGTGGGAGTAGCAGGCTGTAAACCGAGTTGAGTTCTGTCAACTTGCTCATGGGGAGAGCCATCTGCTGGGCTCCAGCTCCGTAGGGCTCGGGGCAGGAGGCCAGGCGGTTAGTTCTCCTCCTTCGCTGTGACCTTGTGCGTGGCACGTACGCACGCAGTGTCCTGTTCGCTCTCCGAGGGGGCTAGTGCGGTGCGGGAAGGGAAGGAACAATAAACCCCCGGGAGACGGAACACTCGGGGGCCAGGAGTACTCGGAGACTGGTTCACCTTGAGCTCCAAAACCATAGGAATTCCCCCTGATTCACAAAAATAAAGAAATATAGGAAATCCAGAAACTTGAAAAGTCCTCTTGATCAGCCTAGTCCCGGACAGACGAGGAAACGGAAGCTGAAGGGGACTGGCTGCCGCCTTGGATCAGACCCGGAGCCCCGCTGGTTAAGTGTCTCCTAGGTCCGCACCAAGGACCTGGAAGGGAGTGGAGACTGAGTCCCAGACTCAGATTTTACAATCCCGTCGCAGACCCAGAACACAGACGTGAAACAGTTAGATCCGGGGTGCGTGGCGTGGCCCAGACCATCAGTTTCAAAGGGGTTCGGAACCCATGGAGGACCGCAGCACCGGGGAGGTGTCCGAGGGAAGTGGGTAGGGAGAACTTGTAATAATGAGTCACTGAAGGTGTTCACAGCGTATTTCTCAATTCATCTTCCCCGGAGAGATAGAATTTTTGATTCATTTCAATTCTGGTGTTTCTATTTCCTGGTCAACCGTTTCGTTCCCTGGTAGAGAATGAAGACTTTTCCAATGGTCCCTTTGGTCTGTAACTTTCAAAAGCTCGACCTTGGCGGACCCCACATCCTCCCAGCCTCCCCCCTACCCCTGCTTCTGATTCCTCCTCCGTGCCTTCCCTAACCCGTCCTCCCGCTCTTGTCTTCCAAGACTCCCCGCAAGTGCAGTGCCTGCGAGCCTACAAACCCCGGGAGAACGACGAGCTGGCCCTGGAGAAGGCGGATGTGGTCATGGTGACCCAGCAGAGCAACGATGGTGAGAGGGAGAACCCGGGGGGCCTAGGCTGGCGCTGGAGGGCGGGACACTGCGGGTGGGTGTGTTCTTCTACAGCTGCTGGGGCAAAGTACCACACACCGGGTGGCATAAAACACTAGACATGTATTCTCCGGAGGTTTCAGAGGCCCGAAGTCCAAAATCAAAGTATTGGCCGGGCCGTGCTCCCTCAAGAGCCTCTAGGAAGGGTCCTTCCTTGCCACCCCCAGCTGCTGTAGCTCCGGGTGTGGCTTGGCTTGGGGCAGCCTCACTCCAGGCTCTACCCCTGTCTTCCGTCTGTGGGTGTTTGTGCCCCGATTCCCCTCGTTTTATAGGGAAGGGTGCCAGGTGTGTTGGACTAAAGGCCCACTTTGCTCCATGACTTCAGCATGACCTCATTTTAGCTTTACTGTTGACATCTGCATCAGCCCTATTCCCAGATAAGGGCTTGCTCTGGGGTGCTTGGGGCTGGGACTTCAACATGTATTTCTGGGGGGACACAGTTCACACAGTTCAGCCCACGAGAGTGGAGAAAGAACACGAAGGAACAGGCAGCTGTAGACTTTGCCCAACCTGGGGCAGCCAAGGGGCGTGACCTGGGAGGCCGAGCGACCCGTGCTCTGGGGCTCTGTAGT
Organism: Phyllostomus hastatus; assembly: GCF_019186645.2. Classification (NCBI taxonomy): domain Eukaryota; kingdom Metazoa; phylum Chordata; class Mammalia; order Chiroptera; family Phyllostomidae; genus Phyllostomus; species Phyllostomus hastatus. Next base: position 1,272,884 of record NW_025334010.1, read on the forward strand.
CCCCTCCGCCTGACGATGCAGAAATGCTTCTGGAAAGAGGGTTGGGGGGGACATGACGGTGAGCGTTTCCCAGGTAACCCTTCCCGCCACCCTGTGCCCACAGGCTGGCTGGAGGGCATGAGGCTCTCCGACGGGGAGCGAGGCTGGTTTCCCATGCAGCAGGTGGAGTTTATCTCCAACCCGGAGGTCCGCGCGCGGAACCTGAAGGAAGCCCACCGAGTCAAGACAGCCAAACTACAGCTGGTGGAACAGCAGACCTAGCTCTCCTCGGGCAGGACTCCTCCAAGCCTCGGGACGAGGTGTCCTTGGAGTGGGCTGGCCCCCACCACCCTGCAGCAGACACCTGCCGTGGGCCGGGAACTAGACCCTCTGAGAGCCCAAGCACGAAATCCAGCTACCGGCTGCCGCTCCCGGACCTCCTTGCTTGTGCTTTGTGCTCGGTTGGGGACCTTGAGGGGCTTTGCACTGGACCCTGGGAACCTTTGCTCATAGGAAAAGGGACCAATGGGCGTACGCCAAAGAATTCGACTGCCTGTACCATACAGTGCCCGACACTCTGCCTCCAGGCAGCAGGTTCAGAGCTGACCAGAGTGTCCTTTGTGGCCACACGTCCAACAGGACCTGACCTCGGCCCACTGGAGGGCGATGTTTAAGGGGGATTAACACGTCGGGTGGGAGGGCCCACCCGGCGGCCCCTAAGGTACCTTCCAGCCCTACTGATTTTCCGTAATCGTCGCTCCGAGGTCAGCGCATGCCTCTGCGGGCTCTGCTGGTGGCAATGTGAGGGCGGTACTCTCTCACGCTAATAAACTTGGCACTACTCCGAGTGTTTGCTCCTCAGACTCTTGAGCACTGAACCAGGTTCAGAGCGCGGAGTCCCGTGAGGCTTCCCGGCTGTTTGATTCAGGGCAGGAAAGACCAAGGTGGAACCTAGGTCATGCGCTTGTCATAGGTCATGGTGTCTGTGACCTCCCGCTTCACGACTCCCAAGAATTTAGGCAGTGTCTCTGCTTAGTATGGCCTGAGAGGTTGGTTGTGTGAGAAGTTAGGAGGAATTGATGAGTAATGCAAACCCTATTCGAACTTTCTTTTTTACTGAACTTGAAGGTACAGGCTAGTATGGGTGGATTTGGAGATCCTACTCAAGACTACTCATGATTTTATGTATTGTTTTTAAAGATTTTATTTATTTATTTTTAGAGAAAGAGAGGGAGAGAAACATGAATGCGTGGTTGCCTCTTGCATGCCCCCAACTTGGGACCTGGCCTGCAACCCAGGCATGTGCTCTAACTAGGAATCGAACCAGGGACCCTTTGGTTTGCAGGCCTGCGCTCCATCCACTGAGCCACGCCAGCCAGGGCCAATTTTATATTTTGACTTGAATTAATGTGACAGTATCTGCCCAGCTGTTTGATCCTGTCTGTCAGTGAAAAGCAGCACGCTGTACTGGAGAGAGTCCTAGCATCCTGCAGGCAAGAGACCCATCATCCAGTTTCGGCCCACCATGACTCAGCCCGCCCATCTCTCCCTTCCCTTGACTGAGAAATGCGAGATCGGACCAAGGGACGGCTCAAGGCCTGGCCGGCCCCACTGTGTGTGATTATCTCTGTCCAGTCAGATCGCCCTCCTCCGTGGGAGAGCATCACCCTCTATGTTCTTTCCCCGTATGGGGCCCTCACACAGCAGTGGTGTAGCTGTCGCTTAAGCTGGGCCATTCGAGTCCTTTCCTGGACCTTTACCTGTGCCTTACCTTTAGGCGGGCTCAAAAGTAAAACTGCGTTGTAGCTTCACACACAGGTGAGAACGATACCGCAGACGTGGTCCTGTCCCCAGTTAGCGATGGCATGACAGGGCGGTGTTACGTGTGATGGCCCATGTCGTTTTCGGTCCATCCCCAAATGTAAGCTCGCTTGATTTTTAGGAAGGTTACCACCATCGTCATTAAGGTGGGACTAATATTAATTTACCCTAAACAGGTTGACACTGCTCAACAGTCTAAAACGGGATGGTTTAGGAAGGTTCTAATGGAGTTTTTCACCATTTTCATAAAGTCAGCTTCTTATTAATATACGCTATATTAATATGTGTATATTATATGTAAAGTAACAACTGTTTTTTCTTAACAGCAGAAACAGTAATTATAGTCCAAGTTATTTGTTTAAACTGGTATTTGAATACTGGCCATGTGACTCAAACTGGGCCATGTCCAACCTTATATTTTCCAGGCAAATCTCAGTTAAAAGACAATGGGCTCTTTCTACCTGTCATTAGGCCCTTGGTTTTAAAAACAAGAAACGAAAACAAAAAAACAAACTAACAAAACTTAGACACGAGTAATCTCTCCTCAGTCGAATGACTACATTTTCTATACTTTGGGTCTCCCAAGACTGGGGCCCGGTCCCCTCATTTTCCTTGTCTTCTGCAGATGTCCCGAGTTTGACTCAATGTGTCCTGGAATTCTGGTTGGCCTCATTGTTCCTAGAAACACAGCGGTTTCTGGTGAGAGACCGTGAAACCACTGTTAACCCGCACTCTTCGGGCAGAGCTGCATGGGAGACAGAGACCAACACGCAGGGTTCGGTTGGTTTTTTTAAAGAAAACCAGGCACAGGGGGAGTGTCTTCGGGAGACACCGCAGCAGTACTGCTCGCAGGCATCTTGCTGAAGCGTGACAGGCTGGGAGTGTGAAGACACAAAGACACAAAGACGCCTGTCTGCTGCGTTCTCTCCTCTGGGCCCAGGACCGGACCGAGTGCCCATCACTTTCGCCTCCTCCCTCCTCCCTCCTCCCTCCTCCCAGAAAGCTGCTCCTTAGCGTTTATTTCCAGCATCAACTTTTCACTTCGAGTGAACCGGGAGCTGACGAGTTTGATTGGGCACGACTGACTTGCTCTGTTGTGGTCATTTACAGTCATTTAGAGACGATCAGCCTGCGTGTAACGATCGGGCAGGCTCACGGGTTAAGATGTGTTTATCTCCCTTAATGGCGTTTTCCGTCTCTTAAACAAATTCTAGATCCATGATACAAATAAAATGGGTTTTGGTTCTATGATGACTGATTTTGTTTTTTTTTTTTTTTAATTGGCCTTTGCGATGGAAGTTGTTTAAAAGGTCTGAAAATCCGCAGAGGTGCCCTGCCCCGGCCCATTCTTGCACACACACACACACACACACACGTGTTCCCCAGCACAAACCCGGTTTCCTTCTCGATCCCATGTTGCACACATAACAATCGGTGTGTCTTTGTGTGTTCAGCGACGCTGCCCTTATCATAATCTCTTCCCGTTAATGAGAGCAAGTTAGCAATCCAGCCCTTTTGGCTGAGCAGGCCCTTTGCGGACGCGACTCCTCCCCCACCTGCCGAAGAACGCGGTGCAGCCTCCTGCGTGTTGGTACTTGGCTCTCCGTCCGGAGCCGCGCACATACCTCGGCGGTGGCGGTGCCGCTCTCTCACCACCACAGTTCAGTGACTTGGGAGCCGCAGTTGCTGTAAACATGACTCAGGAGCTGCCTGTTGTTCAATCTTCTGACTCTGAAGTCAGGTGTGCAGAGGGGCCAAAGGTTACAGGGAAATGAGCTAAAGAGAAACTGATGCCAGGGATTCAGACGTACTGAGAACATTCCTCTGGGACCTGCTGCCCCACTGCTTCCCGCCCACCCGTTTTGAAGCACAGTAGTCACGGGGGGCGAATTTCTTTGGCCTCTTCCCGGGAACAGATGCAGGCAGAGAGAGCATCCATTCAGTTTGCAGAGGCTGCAGGGTCAGCAAGACCGAGGCTCCAGTCACCAGGAAGACACAGGGTGAGTGGACGTGGTGTTCGTTCTTTCCGGGTGGCTGGTGAGCAGGCCGTGGGTGGGGAGGAGCTGGGGTGGCGTGTGGGTGGGGTGGCACAGGGAGGGCCTACTGAGCACTGCTGCTTGGGGAGTGAGTCATGGGCCCCAGGGCAGAGCCTGCTGCTGGGAGGGGCCCGTCTGGCCCACAGAGTCCTGCAGGAGCTCCACTGCGCAGGTACAGGTTTTCCTGGCCTGGCAGTTCTCTGAGTGTTTCAGAGAAGCAATTCCCTCTGAACAGTGTGGATGGAAACCCAGCAGGGTGGGAGTCAGGTCCGTTTTTTGTGCTGAGACGGACCACCGACCAAGGGGTTCCCAAACCCCAGGGAGAAAGTTTAGACGCTTCTAGAAAAGGTGGCCGAGGGAGAAGGACCCTGGGATATGGTGGTAGAGTCCACAAGTCCAGCAAGAGAGACATTTGCCGACACAGAAGCAGGCGGCCTCGGGAAGCAAAGGAAAATGCAGGAGGCAAAGGAAGGCTAGCCCCTTGGGTGGGACTAGTTAGTTCTGGATATCCAGCTAGTTCTAGAGTGTTTTCTTGTTGAGATCAGCTTGCCGTGGGGATGAGAAATTGACCCCCTACTGGAGGCGACAGACCCCTAAAGATGTTTGTGTCTAAACACCCTCACTTGTCACAGTGGAGCCTGGAGCCGGGAGACGGTTTGCCTGACGTCACACAGGCGGTTGGTTATAAGCTACAGGCCAGAACAGCCTGGCGTTCACCGCGAGGACCTAGGTGGGTGACCTGCTGAGTGTGTGCTCATCCCGAAGGTGGAAGGTGAGTTGCCATAAACCGCGAAGACCGGGTCAACGCAGCGTGGACAGGTGGCGAGGCTTGTGGAATTGTCAATAAGCAGGTTCTGGTGATAGAACTGAGCTTCTCCCGGCAACCAACGGGAAGAAAAGATAACGTGTGGTGTGGCCTCAGAGAATGGGAGTCTCGAGACTCTGCGTGTGCGTGAAGAGGTGGCTGCTCAGCTTTCAGGGCGGAGAGGAGCAGGGGGTCTGGGCTGAGCAGACGGAATGAATGCCTACAGAGAACCTGGGCTCCCTCCTCCAACTAGGGCAGCACAGGCAGTCGCAAGCAAAAGGGGGAAGAGAGGACGGAGGAATTATCCAGATGAAAATCAAGGAAAAATGGAGGTTTAAATGTTTTTTAAACACTTTGACAGTAGTCCTTTAAATAGGTTCTGGGGGCAATTTTGAGCGCCCTGGGTATGAAAATGTGCTCGATTTCACCGATTCCAATGATTACTTGTTATAGGAAGTAACAGAAAAGTCAGACCAACAAAGTGGTGGGCCAAAGCGGGTGCCTGGGGTCAGGAAAGGCCCGTAGGCACTGTGAGTTCAGAAGGGGCAGGCCCCAGGGGGTGTACCAGCTGCGCAGGACCCGGGCCCAGGACCGGGCGGAAGGGACCACGGAAGCAGCAATGAAAGGAAAGTGCACCAGAAAGGACCGAGGAATGTCCTCCGTGCGTGGAAATTCCACTCCCAGATAATAAAGCCGTGGCAGGAGGATGTACCTGAGGCAGCCAAGCGAGCTGCAAATGCAGGTGCAGAAGCTGTGGCGTTGTAGCCAACACCCCCGGCTCCCGTTTTGTAACTCAGTCCTAGATGCCCCGGCTCTGGAGCCGGGACGCCGCTGGGCGTTCTCTCCCCCCCACCCTCACCCTCACCCTCGAGTCCTGCTGCTTTCTTCATTGCTCCCAGGATGGCTCCCCTCTGTTCCCCCTCCACCACTTTGGTCCCAGCACCTCACTCCTGGGCACTGGAGGCCGCCCGCCCCACCAGGGCCTCCCTACTCCAGTCTTTTCACCTGTCTTTCTGGGGGAGGGCGTCTCACGATCTCAGATTTGAATGTCTCCACCCTCTCAGCTACCTGATAGCCCACAGGTGGCAAACACAAGGCCCGCAGGTGGAACCCGGCCCTCCACCTCGTTTTATCCGCCCAGCACCTTGTTTCTACGTGGTGGCGGCGCCGACCTCTCGCTTAACTGTTACAGAGTAGTTACATTTATACAGTCCTGTAATTACATTCGGCCCTGTGAAGGCAACTGCAAGACTGATGTAGCCCCCCATGAAAATGAGTTTGACACCCCTGAATAGGACGGGTCCCAGCTGGACCCCATCTGGCCCCGCAGCCCCTCCACCTGCCTCATTTCCCCCATTCCCCCGCCCCCCTCCCTTCCCCCTGGGCCTGCTCTTTGCAGACAGGCCAATTCCCTTTCCAGTTCAGGAACACTCCGCTCCCTGCGCCGCCCTTGTCTTCTCCCTCCCGGTCTCACAACAATGCCCCGATTTCAGGCAAACAAAACAGTGCTGTTTGTTATTGAAACACAGGCCTGGGGTCTCTAGGGGGTTCTAAATCTAATCGAGATTACACCTGTTGCTTTACTGCACACACACCCACCTTCTGACCTCCCTTATCATCTCCCTCGGAAACGAGCCCAGTACACGGCTGCGTGAAGCTGGCAACTTCTGACCAATCTCCGTTCCTTTTGCAACATTGGGCGAACACTGCAACCTCTCTGACTCATGTGAGTAATACCTCGTAGGGGTGTTGTGAAGTGAAATGACCTATTCGAGAGCGACACGCACAGTAAATGCTAAATAAGTGATTACCATTATCATTAATGTTTTATCCAAGGACCAATGTCTGGGTGAACTATTTCAGACACACAGAACTGACTGTCGAAAGTAGCCATTGGAGGCTCTTCTAGTTTCTTAAAGAATCTATCGGAAATCAGGCAGCAAGAGTCCTTTTTTTAAAAAAATTTATTTTAATCATTGTTCAAGTACAGTTTTCTCCCCTTTACTCCCATTCCAGCCCACCCACCCAACCCTCCCCACTTCCCTCCCATTACCAGCCTCCCCCTAGCTTTTGTCCATGTGTCCTTTAAATTTGTTCCTGTAAACCCTTCCCATTCTCCCCTGAAATTCCCTCCCCTCTCCCCTCTGGTCACTGTCAGCCTGTCCCCTATTTCAGTGTCTTTGGTTATATTTTGCTTGCATCAAGAGTCCTTGAGTGGCATTCGGCGACATGGAAAATAAACTCACAAGACTTTTGTCTTGATCTGATTAAGCTGTTCGTAGGAACTCATTTAAAGCTCCGTGTCCACCTCTGTAAATGGGGATATTTATATTTAATTTGCACAATTACCTGTCCCCCCTCCTTCTCAGACCTACAGACCCAGTTGGGCCTCCTTTCCTAGCCAACAGCCCTTCCGGCTCTTTCCTCCTGCACGCGGGGCCTCCCTCCTCAGGCTCAGGGCCCCCTTTACCCCGCCCCGGTCTCCTTTCCTTAGCTGGTGTTTTCTCGAGTCCCTTCTTCGTGTCACATGCTCTGCCGGAACGATTTGGGACTGTCTCTTGACTTCAGCTAAGGCTTTTCTATGCCGCAGAGGCCCTCCTCCCGTATTTTTCTCACTGAACGTGTCCACAGAGATAGAACCCCAAGAACCTCAGCCTCGACGTACACAAAGTGGTCTCTTCCCCAGATTTGCTCCGTCCCCGTATTTCCTTTCTCGATTAATGCAATTTCTTAGTTTCTGAGGTGTTTGTTCTCTTCCCTGTCTCTTCAGTTCCTTTCTACTGATTTTCCATCCTACTGACTGATTCTGACTCTTGAGGATTCTCCCAGCTGCCCTCTTCTCTCTCCGCCATCTCTCAGGCTTGCCAGCAGTCCCGTTTCCCAGCTTCCTCTCTCTAAGCCTCTGACCTCATTTCCCATTTGTCTTTCTAAAACACAAATTTGAGCAAGTCACGCCCATTCTTTAAACCTGCCAGCGCCTCTCTAATCTTCTCCCACAGACCCCTCCCCACCCCCACTGGTCTCTTCTCTGCAGATCCAGCCACTCCGCACGCCTCAGTCATCTGTCCAGTCTCCATGGCCTTGCGCTCACTGAACCTCCTGCTGGAACACTCTCGCCTCCCTCTCTGGAGGGGCACTGCCTCGGCCTCTGATGCCTTCTCAGCCCCGGCAGGCACCGCTGCCCCACCTGGGGGACTTCGTCACACTTGGGTCTCTGGCTGACCCTAGGCAGGCAGGGTAGCTGGTTTTTGTGCGGCTCCTGAACGCTGGAGGGAGTTTTATTTACCTATGTTCACCGGTACTGTAGGTGCCTGCTGATCCCCCCTGGATGCCCAAATGAGCATCTGTCCTTTTTCTGAGGACTGGGTACTGCAACTCAAATGAGAGGCTGTTTTTGAAAGGACAGTGTAAACTGAAACGCAAGTGGGAAAAGCATAAATCTCCCAGTCCATCCCTCCGGACTAAATTAACACCACGTCTGGGTGAATGAGGATGTTTTACTTCCAGGAGATCAGACTTACTCTCCATTCACAAAGACCAGTCAAGACTTGGAGTGGGACCGACCAAAGCCAACTTTTCCTTTGCAGCCTGTGTTCCTGTGCTCCGTTTGTGCAAATGATGTTAAAATCGACATTTAAAAATAAATTCTAATGGGTTCCCTCAGAAATAGATAAGTAACTAAAATAAAAAAATGTAGCTCACAGGAACAGAAAATATAATAGGAATCCAACAGGTTTTAGAACATTTTGTAGACAAGCATGGACTCCTAACGGAGGGTTCCAATGGCAGGAGGGAGCGGGGTCCTCTGTGACCCGGGGTCACACTGGGACCCCGGGGCTGCTCAGGAGCCTCCTTGCAGGGAGCTGAGCCCAGATGCACAGGCCGGCTCTGGCCCGCCTCTGCCTGAGTGGAGAAGCTGCCGGGAGGTAGCGTCCTCTGCAAAGCGCTACAACCAGGGTTGCCGGAGTGAACAGGCGCAAAAGCACAGGCCACGGAGGTGGTGTCAGAGAATCTGTGTACTCAAAAACTGCCCTCCAGATCACTTCAACATCTTTGAATCTGATGTTAGTGGCTCTAGAGCTCTTGGAAGAATTAGCATGGGCTTTCTTACTGTGAACCAGAGATTTTCCACCCGTGTGCCACAAAGAATCTTTAAAACATGCAGTACCTGACTAGTTAGGGGCACTGACCTCTTTTCCCTTACATTGCCAAAAAATGAGAACTACCAACAAGCTGTCAGATATGAATGAATCAAAATTATACCTATTTTTGTCAAGTAGGAAAAAACCATTTTTTTTTTTTGGTGTGCTGCAGAATTTTAGTAATTTGTTTACATGCGCTGCGCCGAGATGAAAAAGGTTGAAAAATCGCTGTCAACCACCAGAATAGTTCAAGGACGTGGTGAAACTGGCAGTAGATCGCCATCTAGTGGAAACATTATGGTACTGAAAGCTTAAACCAGAGGGGATACATTTTTTCTGCAATCAGGGAAGAAGGCTTCTGCTGTGGTCCTATGGCATAGCCGTAAGGTTCCGCCGGTGAGAGGGCGATGCCATCGAGAGGATGTGTATTTTCCCATACGCATAACCATTGGGGTGCAGGGTGGCACCCCGTCAGTGCACAGTGACAGAGCACAGTGCTCTGTGGGACTATGGGATGTGCGGTACTAGGTGCATATGAGAACGTCGTCTTCTGGGTGTGCCTACTACCCTTCCTTCCTACGCCACCCCCCAAAATAAAGCTTTGGGAACCTAACTCGTGGTTCACGACACTGGAGACTTACCCTAAAATACCCTCGGCCTTCTCTTGAATCCTGTACCGATAGGGCCCACATTCCAGAGAGAGAGGCCGGGCCCAGCCTCACCCAGGTTCGGTTCGGGCTGGGGAACAGAACATACTTTGACGGCGGGACTGGAGACAAGGCCCCAAATGCCCAGGGTGTCCTCCAGCTGGAGAGGTGGGTCAGGGAGGACGCCAGGCTCCAGCAGGCTGCGCCCAGTGGCGACCCCACCTGGGACGCCAGGACCGCCGCCGACACCTGGCGGGCTGCGTGGACAGCGGAGAGAGAAGTGGGGCCCCTCCTCAGTGTGAGTGGGTGGGTGCATCATCACAGAGAAGCTCGACAGCAGACCAGTTTACTGCTCGCAGGGAACACTCCAGCTCATTCGTCCAGCACGGAAACAAACAACATAAGCGGCACAGCCTTCGGAACCGATACAGGGCCCCCACTTGCTTCAGGACCACCCACCACACGGGGCATGGAGAAAGGGAGGGCCAGCTTCTCGCTTAGCCCACACCACAGAGGGGGAGTGGCCGACTTCTACCGAAGGCCACAGGCACAGTCCAATCTTTCCTGAGGTGTCACCTGCTGTCTCCCCGCGGGGTCGGGGGGCGCCCCAACCCTCTCTCTCGGAGCAGCCTCCCTCCGGCGTGGTCCCAGGACTAGGGGCCCTGGCTGCCCTTGTCCTCCTCTTGGCCCTCCTCTGGGGCCGGGTGCTGCTCCACGGCAGTGGCAGGCTGGGGAAGCTCCTCCTGGCCCCTATTGAGGGAGGGCCCAGCTCCAGGTCTGGCTCCCGCAGGCAGCTGGCTGGGCCCCGGAGAGGGCTGTGGGGTCGCAGCCTGAGCACAGGGAGCCAGGAACACGTCGGGAAAGTACCCGTCCCCTCCTGGGGGCTGCCCCAGGGTTTGTGGCCAGAAGGGACCAGGGAAGGGCAGTTCTGGCAAGCAAGGGTCGCTCCAGGGGACTGTACCTGCAGGGTCAGAGGACACAGGAAAGATCAGAGCAGACTTCGGGCGTCAGCCACAGTTCAGAACAGTCTGTGACAGAGCCCGCCCCCCAGAAACACAGGGCAGGACCCAGGAGAGTCTAGGTGACATGCTGGCACCAGAGCTGTCCTCTGGACCAGGTGTGTCCCCTCATTTGAGGTCCTGGGGTCTGGTAACAGGGACACAGAGAGGACCATGGCTCAGGTCACGGACCATGGCTCAGGTCATGGGCCCTCCCACGCAGGCAGCAAGGAGACCAGGGACCAACTGGACGAGCCTTCCCACCCCTTTTGCCAGAAGTTAGCTGTCATAAGATGTGGCGCCTCAGAACCCTCCCGTCAGCCACCATCTACCCTGCCAGCCCCACCACTCCTGCTGTTCCTAATCTTCCCCAAGTGCCTCGATGGTGTGGGGACCGTGGTCCCATTCCAGAGTCCTGGACACTGCGGCTCGGGATAGTTGGAAACTGCCCAGCTGGCCTGCAAACTTGAGTTTTCCCACCTCCGCAGCTCTCTTGCTGACCCTCACCCTGCTCCAAAGGGCCACGGCTGGCCCTCTTCTAGTGAGGCTGGCTCTCTGTCCCTTCTCACCTTCCTCAGTCACCAAGGGCACCTTCTCTTCCAGCCCCAACTCACCCAGGTTCCCGGCAGGTGGCTGCAGCAGGACCTGCCCTCCTGGGGGTGCTGGGAAGTAGCTCTGCGAGGCACCCGCACCGGGCCCGTAGGGCAGTGGGAAGAAAGGGTCCTCCAGCAGCGGCGGCGTCAGCGAGCTGGGCGAGGGGACGGCGAAGGGGTGCAGGTACGGCAGCTGGGGCTGCGGGGTCTGGAAGAGCTGGGGCTGCGGCGCCTGAGAGACCTGGGACAGCCCCTGATGGTAGTCCTGGGGCTCCAGCTCTTCCAGGAATGAGCAGGTGGGGGGCGGTGTGACACTGTGGGGGCAGGGGAGCGTTCTGTGAGGGGGGGACCACACAGTAGGCAAGTGCCTTCCCCCACCTCCATGACCCCAGAGTTGCCACCTCCTCCTCTCCCCCTTCCTGCTCCCAGCTTCTTTCTCTAAAGGGGTCCTCCTCCTTGCGGCCCTCAGCGAACCCCTGGCCCTTCCCAAGCTCCCATCTTTGCTCCTAACCCCTCCCCAAGATTGCTCAAGAGATGGTCCCCATTAGGCTCCTTACCTTGTCCCCCAGGACCCGCAGAAGCCATCCTTGTGGCTGCTGTCACTGCCAAGAGCATCCATCAGCAGGGGCGTCAGCTGGGGGGTGTGCACGGGGCCGAAGGGGAAGGGAAGGCTGGCTCTCCGGACGGGTGGGGGGCTGAAGAGGGGTGGGGTGACTGTCACCCCCTGAGCACCCTCGGTCTGGGGGGCTGGGGCCAGAGTGTGGTCGGATGTCAGCAGCATGGGGGGATCTAGGAACAGAGGGCGGAGGGGCTGTGTCGGTGAGGAAATGGGGGAGGCGGGTGTGGGGCCGCTGGGTGGTGGGCGTGGGCGATGCCCAGGCCCCCTGCACAGGCCCGCTGGCCTACAACAGCGGGGAGCTGCGGCCCACACCCTCTGTCTTCACTGTCTTCCTAACAGGCAGGCACTCGTTCACCCCCGCGCCCCTTGGGAGGTGGTCTCACCTGGGAGAGTGTCCAGAGGGGGCTCCTGAGGGAAGGCGCCCAGCTGCGGGTCCATGGGCGCAGCAGGTGGCAGGTCAGCGCCGGCGCTGGGGGCAGGCGGGATGGAGGTCGTGGTGTGAGTGGTCCCTGGTGTCGTCGGGGACCTCGGGGCAGGGAAGGGGCACCAGCACCCCAAGCTCTGCCTCCCCGTGAGGCACTGGCATGGTCCCCAGTCCACACAGCCCACCCCACCCTCTAAATATTATTACCCAGCAGCCCCGGCCTCATGCCCGGCCTTCTCGACCCCGGGATCCCTGCTTGGACCCCTTTTCCCCCCTCGGGGGTGGGTGGCCCAGGAGGAGGAGCGGCTCTCACCTGCACTGACTGCCGGCAGGGCCGGGGGCGGGGCCGGGGGCGGGGGCTGCCGCACTGCCCTTGCCCTCCTTCCCGTTCAGTTTCTCCACTTTCCGCCACTTGGCTCTGCGGTTCTGGAACCACACCTGTGGGGAGAGACACTGAAGGGCTTGAGAAGGCGGGCAGCGGCTGAGGCAGGGGTCCTGCCAGTCCCCTGGTGAGCTGCACCCACCGCTCTGCTGCAGGCAGACGCCTGCCTCTCACGGCCTGGTTTTAGGAAAGGTTCCTGGAGGCAGCCTCGGACGTGCTGTCCTCTCCTAGCGTCCTGAGGCTGTAGCCACGCGGAAACTGGCGAGAACGCAGCCCTAATGAGGTCTCACTTCACCCCGAGTCAGGAGGTGCTGAGCACACGTCCTGCTCTTCCGAGGTCCGGGTGGCGGATGCCCCTTCACCAGCACTCCCCTCACCCCCCCTTCACCACTGGCCAGCCCCTCTTACCATGATGCGCTGGGGGGTGACCCCCACTGTCTGGGCAATCTCCCGGCGCTTATCACTGTCCGGGTAGTGGTCTGCTTGGAATAGCCTTTCCAGCTCCTCCAGCTGGTCTGGAAGAAGGAGGAGCTCACATGAAGACAGACACCAGGGAGGCGGCAGGAGAGGAGAAAGACAGAGGCCTTCCAGACCAGACCACGGTCCCCAGCCCAGGGGCCGTCCCAGGGCCTTGCAACTGAGTTTCCCACCCGGTGGGGGCCTTCTCTCTCTTGGGCTTTGTGGGTGGGATCCGGCTGGTGTTTCCTGACCATTCTAACCTGGTTCCAGTTGCACTTTGTGATGAGACAGGCCAGCCTTCCCCAGGGACAGGCCGTGGCCCTGCCCCAGGTCAAGAGGGGGTCGGGGCAAGGTGGCGCACAGTGTCTGGGGGCCGCACTCCCTGTTGAACACACCTTTCCCGGAGGGTGCACCGGATCGCAGGCTCCCTCTCACCTTCCAGGACTCACCTGAGCGGTACAGGGTTCGAGTCTTTTTCCGAGCTTGGCAGGTCACTTCTGGGGGCCTCTTCGGGTCCGTGTTCTGGCTGTTCTGGGCCAGTGTGCTGAGGAGGTTGGCCAGGTGGCAGGACCCCCGGCCTGAGCCACAGGGCACCGGGTTGTGTGCGGGCTGGGCCGAGGGAGGTGACGGCGAGGCTGGACCGCCGGCCGTAGTAGACGACTTCTGCTTCCCGGAGCCCGGAGAGGGGGGCCTCTTCCCGGCCTTGGCCTCTCTCCGAGGGAGGGGGCACCCTTCTCCCTGAGGTTGCGCCCTCTGTCTGTGGGCAGCCTCGGACCCCCCAGCAGCATCGGCCCCGCTCATCGCTCCAGGGGCCCCCGAGGACGGCTTCTCCCCGGAGACAGCGCAGGAGGCGGGGGGCTCCCCACTTGGGACGCCCTGAGTGGGGGGCGCTGAGCTGGGCAACGGCGGCAGCAGCGGGCTTTCCTGCTCCGGCCCAGCAGCCAGGGGCTTGCCTCCGCCTTCCGGGCCTGTGGGGAGCCAGCACCCACGGACCTTAGCACCGAGGAGACGGAAGAGTCCGGACAAAGGGGGTTTGCTGCTTCCCACGTAAGCTTTGAGCTGTCCACGCACAGAATGGGGAACAACTCCAGGCGCACCCTCCGGGCTTGCCATCGTGAGGATCCCGTCCGCCAACCCCGCTGTTTTGGACAATGCTAGCAAACCTGTGCACCTCTCCGGGGGCTTTGTCTCATACACATGCATGGTAGAAGGGCGATCCTCATGGGGGGGGCGGGGCGGTGTAACATCCTGTGAGTTCCCTGCTATTTGCCCAAAACCCTGGACTGTGAGTTTGGACAGGCATCCGTTCGGGCGTCTCTAAGGGACATGTGCTGGGGGTGGGGTAGGCTGCGAAGAGAGAGGTGGAGATTCTGCTTCTAAGAGGGGATTTTGTTTCTGCCACAGATTCAGACGTCATGGCCTAGGGTAGGGCCCAGGAGTGGGTGGATGGCTTCCAGGAGCCCAGGCAGGGGCCGCCCAGGACCTCACAGGACCGCACAGGAGCGACCCCCTCCCCGCCCCTCCCACCTAACTCACTGTGCCCTTGCCAGCCCCCCCCCCCCCCCATGGCCACAGGCAGTGCCTTCTCCTTCCCTGGGAAGCAGAACCTGGGCCAGGGGCCTCCGGCCCAGACCACCCCTCACACAAGGAAGGGAGGGTGAGCCAGCGGACACTGGAAGCCCCTCTCACCTTCCCAGCTTGTCTGTCTGTCTGTCTGTGAGCTAGGACTGGTTCATCAGGTGCTTACCACGTTCTGGCCACCTCCCCCCTTACTCAGAACCCCCAAATCCGTAGCTCAAGGGGCTGCTTCATCATTTCCAAATAAATGGTACGATTGTTATTTTAATGAAATCGCATGAGATGTAACAGGAATGACTTCCTCCCAGCGGGTGCGGTAAGATGGCCCATCTCCGGCTCAGGTCAGGTCGTTTCCTGGGGTGCAAACGGGACCTGAGGCCGGCGGAGGGGGCACAGGCCTCTCCGGAGGCAAGGGGGCAAGGTGGAGCAGACTGGTTCTACAGCGCTTTAGGAGAGCTGGTAGCCCAGCAAACGTGGCACACAGTAGGTGCTCAGTAAATGCGACGTTATCGCAGAACCTAGACTGGAAGAGCCCTGGGACTCCAGCCCAGACGGGGACCGATGGAGGTGGGTGCGACGCGCAGAGGCCTCCCCCGCCCCCTGGCCCAGCCCCTGGGCCTACCCAAGCCCTAGCCGCTCCCGGGGCAGGCGGTGTGTCCGGTGCGCCCCAGCCCGCCCCCGCGCCCCGAGCTCACCCCGCGGCTCCTGGCAGGGCTTCTGGGTGGGCTCCATGGCCTGGACTCCAAGGCAAGACCGGCGGGCTGCACGGGCGCGGCCTAATGAGGCCTCCCGGGGCGGACAGGTGTGCGGAGCCCGCACGGGCGCGGGGGGAGCCCGAGCCTGCGCCCCTCAGCCCGCTGCTTGGAGAGGCGGACTTGGGATCGTGGCTCGTGGGGCAGCTGCAGGGCTGGGAGGGTCCGCTGGGGGCGGGGGTGGTTCAGTCCCGGGCAGGGCCCGCCCCCGCTGCGCAGCCGGGAGCCCAGGTGCCGGGCTCCTGTGGGCCACCCTTCCTCTGTCTCCCCTTCCCTCGTGGATTTAGAGCTCCACGTGGGGGCAGGGGCGCAGGCCGCCCAGAGCTGTCTGCTGGGGTCTGCGAGGCTCGCCCTCCCACGGCTAGGGACCGGCCTGGACCGGAACCCCCAACACCCCGGGAGGGACTGGGTCGTAGCTTGGGGCTCGGACACAGAGAATCCTTCCCCGTGAACTGCGGAAGGCGACTTTTGGAGCCACTTAGCAGGGGCGCCCCACTCGTTGGGTGGTCTGTCTCCAGCGTCTCCGAGACTC
Organism: Phyllostomus hastatus; assembly: GCF_019186645.2. NCBI lineage: Eukaryota > Metazoa > Chordata > Mammalia > Chiroptera > Phyllostomidae > Phyllostomus > Phyllostomus hastatus. The sequence goes on from NW_025334010.1 coordinate 1,288,651, forward strand.
AACATCAATGAGCCTCCAAGACTCTTGGGCGCAGGTAGCTGACCTCGCGTGATGAAGACCAAGCTGAGGGCGCCCATGCTGCAAGGTAAGCGCGGGGCCGCCAGCCTACCTTGGCGGTACGAATGCCTGAGAGGGGCCCAACTGTGCACGCGCAGGTGGGCACAGGTAAACCCCAAGGCGGCATAGGTTTCGTCCTCATGTGCCCACCCAGCTGACATCACAGTTTAGTTCTTCGAGAATGAAGGGTGTCTCGTGAGGGAGACCTCACAGGGGTGATTTTTTTTGATTGCTCCTTCATGGAATGTTTCTTGCCTTCTTTATAAAATAATTTCAAGTTGCCTCTCGTTCCATCGGCCCTTGAGTGGGCGGCGCTGGCCAGACCGAAACAGGTGCGTCTGCTGGGGGAGTGGGGGGGGGGCGGGGCGGGCTAGCGGGAAGTCAGGTGTTTCGCTTTTAGCATTTCAAAGACTCTGGACACGGCGCGTTTTGATGTTATAATCACCTGTTGGTACATTTTCTTGTGCCTTCAATTCCTTCGAGAGGCTCCAGCTGCAAGGGCTGTGAGCGCTTTAGTTCTTTCGGAAACAAAAAGTGTGAACGGCTGAACTTTGTGCCAATATACTCAACACCTCGGGCATCTGAGGCTGCAGTGCGGCCCCTACAAAACCGAATGGGAAACGCGGGGTTTAGAAGCGGGCGCCAGTTTCTCGGCCAGAAGTGAAGCGTTCTAGGTGAGCAAGGAGAGGCCTAGAACTTTCCGTGTGAAAAATCGGGACCATCAGGCGAGATGGTCGCCGATGGAACACAACGTTCTGGTTGCTAAACATTCGTGGGACACCTCCTGCGTGCTGGCACCCCGCATACGTCACTTCCTCGCCGGTGGAGCGGAGGCCAGAAAAACAACACGCGTCGGTGGACCCCGTCTGGGCCACGTGGTCGGTGCTGAGTGAGAAGTCTGCGCACACACGTGGTAAGGAGCAGGGAGAACCAGGACCCCCTGGTGGGCAAGGACTGGGGGTGGGTGGGGGGGGGGAAGGAGAGTCCTTCTCGGAGAGGCTGGCCCATGAGTTTGAGACAAGTCTGTTGGGAGGAGGTCGGGTTTAATGCCCAGCTTACTGCACCACCGCGTCGCGGCTCTGCCTACAGCCCAGCGCTGGTCTCCGCCCGCAGTGAGACCGGGATGCGCTGGCTGCCGGGCGCGGGATCCTGGCAGGGTCAGGTCCTTTCCTCAGAAGCCTGGGCTCACCTCCCCACGCCCAGGTTTCAGTGTCTCTTTTGACCTAGTGTTCCGCATGAGTGTTCCTAACCACCCCCTCCCCCCGAGTGAATCGCGTTTCTTAGGGAGTGCGTTAAAAAGCGCGGCGCCCAGGCTCCAGTCCCAGAAGTTTTAACTGGTAGGGCCAGGGAGAGACTCACGAGTGTCCATGGTAACAAGGCCTCCAGGTGATGTTTATTGACGTTGGAGTTTGAGACACTCCTTGACTTTCAAAAACAAAGTCCACGGAAGCCATCCCGGCCACGAGAGAGAGTGGGGGTGGCTGGTGGGGGATGGTGTGGGGAAGGAAATGACCTTTTGTCCTTCACTGAGGTGTCTGCTGCCGTGAACCGGGCACAGTCTACTTCTGAGACATCCTAGGGCATTCAGTTAAGACCAAATGGTTCTTTTCTGCCCTCATTCATTTTGTGTCTGCTCTCGCTGTCGCTTGCCCTCCACCTGGGGAGGTGAGAAAAGCAGACTCCAGTCACCCGTGGGCCTGACGACATTGTCACGCCAAACCCTGGACAATACAGAGGCCGGTCGTATACAAGGCTTCACTCGGGGCTTAGGGAATCCAAGATGCTGGCGTTCCTAAACACAAATCATCGAATTTGTTGGGCTTGGGCTGTGGCATTAAACAATGTCAAGTTGTCTTTCTCTTGATACTCTTGGCTGTCTGTTGTGTGACTTCAAAAAAAAATAGATGCTATTATTTATTTGTTTCCATAAAAATTTGATTTCATGGTGACAAGCGAATTTGGCCTAAGAAGGCTTGGGAGAACGTCTTGATGTATTTTGTTGGGAAGGGACTTTGTGATATTTGCTGTTAAGGGTCCTCTGTGATGGCCCACCTTCCAGAGGAAAGCTGGGAAGGGAGAGTCTGTTTGTGGGAGGGCAAGGAGGTGTTCTTTTCGGGGAACTTGGGAGTATTTATTTCTGTCTCGTTTGGTTACATTTCATCCTCATGATCTTCAGGCAAGTTCATGAGCTCAACCTTGTTATTTTTACCCTTTTGGGATACCTCCCTGGATACCACACTGCCCACCTCGTAGCAAGAGCCATTTATTCCAATGTCAGCAACAACAAAAAAACATGTTGATGTTCCTACAGAATAAAATCAATCACTGTTTTCAGTCTGTGTAGACTCGGCCGTATAATTAGGTTAAGGAAGTGAAATCAGCATCCTCTGTCCTTCCTCTCGTGGAACGAGACACATGACCGGAAGAAGGTGGCTGGCTGAGAAAAGTGTCAAAGCAGAGACACGAGGTAATTTGTTCTTGTCCTAATGCCACGCCCAGGTGTAGGTGGTGACAGTCATTGGCACTGCTGTCCCTGAGACCGGAGAGGCAAGAATCTGGTTGTGAAAGGCGGGCAGAAATCTGAACAGGCCCTGGGTAGGGAAATGACTGTCACAGCGAACAGGGGTGGCCAGGTCCCCAGGGCGCCACCAGGAGGGAGGGCACCTGCAAGGCAGGGGAGGGCTGAGGGAGGCCCGGGAAGTCACATGTTGAGGGACCAGGACGTACAGACCCTGAAGAAGCAAACGACCAGGCGATCAGATGAAAACACCGAGGGCTCTCAGGAGGACAAAGCTGATGGTGCCAGTGACCAGGAGAGACAGCAGGAACCACCCATGCTTCTGCCCGGCGGCCTCCTTAGAAGTCCTGGAGGAGGATGGTCTGAGGTTGCCAGTGATGGGCGCTGGGAGCCCCTGGCCTGGGGTGGTGACACTGGCCTGGCAGAGAGGGTACAGGTGGTGGCATGAATTAGTCTAATGACTTCTAACCCCCATATCCCCCCCAAAATGGATGGTTTTATGCTTCTAATGAGAAGTGACCGCATTTAAGACACGATTGCTGCTGCTATTGGTTTTCATCACGCCGTGTTAATAACCAATCACCATGTTTTCTGATGTAGAAAGTTCTTCCCCACCCATCCCCCCTTTTGCTGATGCACGTGGGTTTGGGAGGCAGTCTTTCTCCTTTCTGCTCTGGTCTGGTCTCCTCCAGCACTGAAAACTGCAGTGCTAATTGTAGTGTTGCCCTCAGGGACCCCCCCAGATCTGTGCCCAACCTTCCCTGGGACTGCTCCTGTGGCTGCGTCCCCTCTACCACCTCTGCAAGTCTCCTCACAACCCCTTGTTTTCCCCTTTCAGTCAGATCCCGCTCCCAGGATAACCTGCCTCCCCATGCCCCAGGGCCACAGAGCCCCCTGTTTGATCTGCGTGAAACATCTGTCCCTTCCCTTTCAAAGTCTTCCTCATGCTTCTAAGCCCGACCTGAACATTCCCCTTCCTGGGAAGCCTATCTCAGCCTTCCGCTGTGGCTGTGGCTGTGGCTGTGGCCGGAAGGAGTGGCTCCCTCCCACGGCCTCCCACCGTGCTGTGTGGACACTCCCTCACTGAGCACAGGCTGACCTGACCAGAGTCCCATGTCCTGCATTGCATGGTGCGCCCTCCGGGGTTCACACGCGTGTGTTCAGACCAGGCACTTTCTCCTCGCCTTACACACACCAGCTCATCGAAGCCTCAGAGCAACCCTAGGAGGGTCTATTAGCCCCGTTTTGTGGAAGAAACTGGCATAGAGACCATCAGTAGCCTGACGGAGGTCACCCAGCTGGTTAAGTGGCACATGCAGGGCCTGAACCCAGCTGGTCCGGTTCCCGCCCTTACTCCTGAGCATTAAGGATACTATTTATTTGTGTCACAATCTTCCAGGGCTTGGCACCGTGATTTGCACATGGGGGGTCAATAACTGTTCATTGGCCAAAAGTTGGTCGTTGCCAGGAGCTGGGGAGCAGGGCGGGGAGGGGTGGGCGGCTGTGGCACGTGAGGTGAAGTTGTGCAGGGCTGAACATGCACCCGTGCACGCAATGTAAGAATAGATTCAACCGCGTGTGAATCTCCCATTATCTCAAGATAAAACATTTGAGAATAAATGTTGATCCCAGTGTTCTGCCAAGTTCAGTTCTCCCAGACTTGGCCTGATATAATTCACAGAAGTGATATTTTTTCGTACAGTGGCACTACTAACCTTTGGTCGGTGGTAACTTGAAAACATCTAGATTTAAATTGTATCTGCTGCTTTCACAGGGCTGTAGACAGGCAAGCAGAGAAAGTCATAGCTACTTTGTTTTCAAAGTAAAACAGCAGCTATGTCTCTGTTATGATAAAAGTGCAAACTTATTAGGAAATCATTGGTAAATACAGAATGATTAGAAATGGAAGAAAATACAATTTCCCATCAAACAACAATATCAGTTATTCACCGACTGGTGCCTTTCCTCCCAGTGATCTGGCCGTGACTGTGTTTTGTTCAGGCTCTACCCAGTTGCACCTGTGCTCCACGTGTAACTGTGAGCACGTCTCCCCTCAAACACACTGTGAAAAGTGCAGTTCTAGATTAGCTCCGTCTCCAGAATTTACTGAGGTGCAGCACCGTACTTTATTACCCACGGTTGGAAAACAAGTAAAGCTCTTTGTTCTTCAAAATTAAAAAGCAAATTTGAAATAGAAGCTACTCTCTTTTTTCCTCTCACAGACTGTTTATAAAATTTTTTATTTACTTTAAAAAAATTTTAATTATATTTCATTGATTATGCTGTTACAGTTGACCTTATTTTCCCCCTTTGCCACCCTCCACCCAGCACTTTCTCAAGCAATGCCCCCACCATTGTTCATGTCCATGGGTCACGCATATAGATTCTTTGGCTGCTCCATTTCCTATACTGCAATTTACATCCCCATGGCTGTTCTGTAACTGTCTATTTGTACTTCTTCATTCCCTTTACCTCTTCACCCATTCTCCTCCCCAGTTTGGCAGCCATCAAAATGCTCTCTCTATCCATGTTTCTGTCTCTGTTCTTGTTTGCTTAGTTTATTTTTTAGATTCAGTTGTTGATATGTATTTTTGCCATTTTATTGCTCATAGTTTTGATATTCTTTTTCTTACATAAGTCCCTTTAACATTTCATCTAGTAATGGTTTGGTGATGATGAACTCCTTTAGCTTTTTCTTGTCTGGGAAGCTCTTTATCTGCCCTCCAATTCTAAATGATGGCTTTTCTGGGTAGAGTGATCTTGGCTGTAGGTCCCTGCTTTTCATGACTTTCAGTATTTCTTTCTAATCCCGTCTTGCCCGCACAGTCTCTTTTGAGAAATCAGTTGACAGTCTTATGGGAACTCCCCTGTAGGTAACTAACTTCTTTTCTCTTGCTGCTTTTAAGATCTTCTCTTTATCTTTGACCTTTAGCATTTTAATTATGCATCTTGGAGTGGACCTCTTTGCATCCATCATAACTGGGACTCTATGATTCCTCTATTTCCTTCACGAAATTAGGGATGTTTTCCTTCATTATTTTTTTAGATAGATTTCCAATTTCTTGCTCTTTTTCTTCTCCATCTGGCATCCCCATGATGCAAATGTTGGACCTCTTGAAGAATCCTGAAGGCTGCTTATACTATCCTCATTTTTTTTTGGATTCTTTTCTCTTCTCGTTGTTCTGATTGTTTTTTGTTTGTTTGTTTTTGGGGGGGTTGCTTCCTTATGTTCCACATCATTGGTTTGATTCTTGGCCTCATCCACTGTACTGTTTCCCTATAAATTGTTCTTTATTTCAATTAGTGTATCCTTTGTCTCTGACTGGGTCTTTTTTATGCTGCTGAGGTCCTCACTAAGTTCCTTGAGTATCTTATAACCAGTATTTTGAACTCTGCATCTGATAGATTGCTTATCTTCATTTCATTTAGCTCTTTTCCTGGAGTTTTGATCCGTTCTTTCCTTTAGGTCATGTTTCTTTGTCTCCTCATTTTGGCAGCCTCCCTGTGTTTGTTTCTATGTATTAGGTAGCACTACTTTGACTCCATGTCTTGGTGGTGTGGCCTAATGTAGTAGGTGTCCTGTAGGGTCCAGTGGCACTGCCTCTCCTATCACCCAAGCTGTGTGCTCATGGTGAGCCCTTTGTGTGGACTGAGTACACCCTCCTCCTGTGGTTGAGCCTTGGTTGCTGTTGGCAGGTCAGTGGGAGGGATTCACCCTGGCCAGTCAGCTGCAAGGACTGGCTGTGACCACTGACCAACAACCTCCATCCTCCGTGGAGGATCAGCTGTGCAGGGGCAGGGTGGTAGTGCTCTGACATGGTCTATAGCTGTCCATGGGTATGTTGGCCCTGGGGATTCCCTGGTGGTGCAGGCCAAGGTCAGCCCCCAACGGTGTTTTACGTGGGGATACCCTTCCTAAGCTACAAAGCAATCTGAGATGGCTGCTAGTTGTGCTGGGCTTGGAGACTCCCAGGTGAAACCAAGCTGTGACTCTAGGCTGTCTGCTGCTTGCGCCAGGCCTGGGGCTCACTGAGGCCAGCTGTTGCTTATTTGAGAGGATTTAGAAAGTTGTGCAGCATGAGCCAAGACCAGCCATTCATATAGAAAAGCAGCTTGGGTGGGCCTGCAAGCTGAGTTGGACAGAGTCTCTGGGGATCTCCAAGGCAGGTCAAACAATGTTAGCCAGGTTGATGGAGTCTCAGATATGGCACCAGCCTACCAGTTCTGTTGTTTGGTGGCTCTGTGTGGGGAGGGTTTAGAGAAAGGACAGTGGCCTCTGCTCATCTTGATGCCAGACACTTCAGTTTCTCTCAGTATGCTGGAGCCTTTTCAAGCTGCTACCTCTGTGATGGAGCCCAGAGGGACTAGCTCTGAATAAGTGAGTCCGTGTGTGGGTTCTTCAAGAGGGACTGCTTGGGGCTCCAGCATTTTTTTCCCACTGACTCAATCCCCAATGGTTTTTGCAGCCTGAAGTTGTGGGGACTTATCTTCCTGGCACCAGAACCCTGGGCTGGGGAACTGGTGTGAGCCTGGGACTCCTTGCTTCTGAGATAATCCCTCTCAAACTTTTATCTACCACACATGGGTGTTGGACCACTCTGTTCTGCTTCTGTGCCCCTCCTACCAGTCTGGATGGATGTGGTTTCTTTAATTCAGTAGTTGTCAGATTTCCATTCAACTCAATTTATGATGGTTTTGAGTGACAGCTGTTTTATATTTTATTTCTTTTGTTTATATATATGTTTCTTTTACTTCTATGTGTTATAAACCCCATAATCCATTGTTACTATTTTTGCTTTCAACAGCCCATTATCTTTTAAAAATAGTGCTAAAATAAGAGCTGACAGCATTTTATGTTTACTTACCTGTACCGCATTCCCAGTGTTCATTATTCCTTTGATGAGAAACAGACTTACATCCAGTAGCATTTCCACACTAAAGGAATTCCTTTAACATTTCTTGTAAAATTCTGGTGATATATTTTTCAACTTTTACATACCTGAATGGTCCTTATTTTGTGTTTGAAAACTGGGTATTGAATTTAAGGCTGGAAGTTTTTCATTCTTTTAGTGCTTTAAAGATGCTGATCCACTGTCTTCTGTCTTGCATTGTTCCTGAAGAAATGTTGGCTGTGATTCCTATTTTTGCTCCTCTGTACATGTGACTTTTTAGTCTCTAGTTGATTTTAAGATGTAGTATAATTTTATTGTAATATTTATGAATATTGGGGTTCATATAGCCTTTTGAATTTGCACGTTTAAAATTTTCATCAAATTTGGAGATATTCATCTATTATTTCTTAAAATATTTATTGTCTCTCCTTTTGTTTCTCATCTTTGGAGACACCAATTATACATATGTTAGTCTTTTGAAATTGTCTCATGGTTCACTGATGCTTTATATGCTATTTTTTTTATGGGGGCGAGGGGGAGACTGTTTCTTTCATTTTGGATAGTTTTATTGCTAAATCTGAAAGATTAGTATTGCTAATGTTTTCTTCAGTGTCTGCAGTTAGTTCCATTCAGTTTATGTGTCACCTAACACATTGTTGTGTTTCAGCTCTACAGTTTGATTTGCATCTCTTTTATATCTTCCTTGTCTTCACTTACTATGCATATATTTTCTTTGCTTTCTTAAATATATGCAATATAATTATGTAACTGTCATTATGTCTTTACTACATTGGGGTCTGTTTCTGTCCATATACAGGGGTGGGCAAAAGTAGGTTTACAGTTGTGAGTATGCTAAACAGAGTTTATTCTTGTATTATTCTTTATTAATTGGTATATCATTTATTTGTAATACAACTGTAAACCTACTTTTGCCCACCTCTGTACTTTTGTCCTAATTATGGGTCATATGTTCATGCTTCTTGGCATGTCTGGAAACATTGTATTACGTGCCAGACCTTGTGAATTTACCTTGTATATATCTAAGTCCATCTCCATATATACATATGTATCCTATACATCACAGAAGGTATATCCATATATGAACACATGCAGACATATATTCTCAAGCTTTGCTCTGTGGTCTGTTCCTTGGAAACGCTTTTAATCCCTTCAGGACTCACTTTTTTTTTTCTTTTTTTTTTAAGATTTTATTTATTTATTTTTTAGAGAGGGAAGGTAGGGAGAAAGAGAGAGAAACATCAATGTGCGGTTTCTGGGGGCCGTGGCCTGCAACCCAGGCATGTGCCCTGACTGGGAATCAAACCTGGGATGCTTTGGTTCGCAGCCCATGCTCAAACCACTGAGCTATGCCAGCCAGAGCCAGGACTCACTTTTAAGTTGTGTTATTGAACACAGAACCCGAGAAGCCCTCAGCCGAAGGCTAGTTTTCCCGCTACGGAGGCAACACGCTCCTGAGTACTGTGCTTAATGCACGGTGTGTTATAAGGTTCTTCCACTCTGGCTTGTGGGACAGCAAACCTTTCCTGGCCCCGTGTGCGCTCCAGCGGTTGCTTTGCCCTTTCCCCACATTGGCTCCTGTCCCAGCAGAGGTCATTTCCTCACACACATGCAGCGATCGTCACCCCGCTGCGGGCTGTGGGGAACCCTGGGAGAGGTTCTCCTCTCGATGAAGCTGCCCCTCCCTGCAGGGCCCCCCTCTCCAGTTCTGCATCCTGTGCCTCCCGCCACCCGAGTCTCCCTGAATTCTCAAGTCTGCTTTCTCCACTCACCAAGGCCAATGCTGCCGCCGCGACATTTGCTGGGCTGACTCGAGGGCTGAGCTCACTCCTTTCCCTCTTCTCGGAATCACTGTCCTGGGCTGGCTGTTGCCTGACATCATTGCTCCATGTATTTTGTATCGTTTTGGTTAATACCACAGGGCCAACCTGGTGGCGTCTGTTACTCCATAATGGCTGGAAACGGAAGTGCGCACAGACACTGGGTAAATTTCAGTGAGCTCTCCACTGCCTGCAGGGCCAAGTTCAAACTCCTTGGTTTAGCACAGCCTGTCCTGTACAAGCTGACTTCACCCACTTCCAGTAATTCAAAACAATTGGCCCAATCTTGGCCGTGCCTGACTTTTTCATCCTGGGTGTATTGCACTTGCTCCTGTCTCCTCCTGGGAAGACCTTCTTCCCGTGTAGCCCCCATCTGGCCAAAGTCCACTTGTTCTTTACGACCCAGCTCGATCGCCAGCTCCTGTTAAACTCCGCCTGAGCTCAGTGTCTGCTGCCCTCAGGACATGCCTCTGCTACACACCTGAGACACTGTCATGGAGATTCTCGGTGTGCCCTCTACCCCTCCCTGCGGCCTCCTCATGTCCTTGAGGGTAACAACCTCTACATCGTATTCACATCTTCATCCCTCAGCCCGACCCAGTGCCGGACCAGTAGGGGATTCTAGGCAAGTGGGTGCTGGATGCAGGAACGCCCTGCCTCAGAGTGTAATCTTGCTTTCTGGAGGTAGCATTGGCCTGCCTGTTGGAGGAGCTTGGGAATGATGAACGACAGAAACTAAATAAAACTTGGACGACAATGGCTGCTCCTGTTCTACGTTACGTTCACCAGTGAGGATGCTGAGCAGGTCTGGGGCTCCCCCAGGATCTCATCTCAGCCTGAACACAGTTCGTGGGCAGTGGTTTTGCTCCTTGTCTCACACGGCTGGTGCAGTTCTGTGACTGGTGACTGAGAGAGGTATTGGGTTGGCCAAAGTATTTGTCTGGATTTTTCATATGATGGCTCTAGTTAGTAACACTTAGTTATCTTTAATTTCATTTGAAGGAATTTTGAAAGAATTGTATTGTGACAGCTGTCATATCAGTGTACATTTAAAAAAACTTTATCAAAGTTGGTGAATTTTTGTGCAGCCATTTTAATATTGAAGGTGGAAGAAAACACGCAACATTTTTGACTTATAATGCTCTATTATTTCAAGAAAGTTAAAAAGGCAAATGAAATGCCAGAAAGATTTGCTCAGTGTATGGAGAAGGTGCTGGGATTGATGGAGAGTGTCAGAAGTGGTTTGCCAAGTTTCTCAGTGCTATTGAGATTTTGGCCAAATAATTCTTCACTCTGGGGCTGCCTTCTGCACTGGGAGATGTTTAGCAGCACCCCTGGCCTCCCCCCACTAGCAGCCAATAGCAGGAGATAGCCAACACACTCAAAATGTCCAAATCCATAAAGTTGATGGTGAAAATTAAAAAATGTGTCTTTTATTTTACAGAAAAAACTAAATGGGACTTTTTGACCAACCCTATAGTACAGGGAAAGTTATTCCTACAGAGTCAGTCCACTAGTGTTAATAAAATCCTCATCAAAGCATCAGCCTCAACCCTGGGAGACAGTTGGGGGAAAGGTTCTTCCGGCTTGACTGAAGGCCAGCACCTTGGAGACTTGGGTTTCATGTCCCCGCTGAAGTGCCTGGGACATGTGCCATCCGTATACTATACATTGGAGATTCAAGACTTTTTTTCATATGTCAAAGCATTTTAATTTGTTAGATGAATAACACACATTGGACACATACTCCCAAACAAAATGACAAATCGAAAATGTTCGCATACGACAGCCAGGGGGGTAATACCCTCCTGACCGAGAACCCTGGCAGAGAAACAAGAAGACAGCAACGAGAGCCAGGACTCCTGGCTGGTGCTGCCAGCGGCTGGCTCAGGAGCCAGCACACAGTTCGGAAGCCCATCTCCCTCATCCAGGTGGGGAAGGGTCATCACAGAAGGAAAACAAACTCCACCGGAGGTTTAGAGATAGACCAAACCAAGCCCAAGTTTACTGACTTACTTGCCAGGCAAGAGAAATTTGCTAAACAGTTAACTGAGAGGGGAGGGGGGTGGTGGGGGTGGTGAGTGGGGACCCAGGGGCCGTATCCACTAGAATGGGGGCTCCGAGGTGGCTGTGCTGAGTGATGACGGACACATCCCCCCTGAATGGGCCAGGCTGAGTCCATGAGTCTGTGTGGCCAGACAAGAGTCAGCAGTTTGTCCCCTCAGGGTCTGACAGCAGATTGCTCAAAACTCTAAGTCCTTCGTCCGACTGCTGAAATTGTGTGGTTGTTCAACAGCTTCACCTGGTAGGACACAGTTTGGGTGAAACTCAACACCCAGGCGTGTGTAGCTAGAAGTGGGGGGTGTTTCCCTTTTCTCGGTGCGGTTGTGTAAGTCCTCCCCAGAGAATCGGGGAGACACAGCTGCATTGCCAGGAGGAGAGCCCAGCATGCACTCTGTGTCTGTGTCGCAGGGGAAAAGGAATGCTGGTTCAAATCCCCAATCACAGCAGGCGAGACTTGTCAGGTGCTGAAGAAACGAACTTGAGATTCAAGGTAGGGAAGTCTTGTTTTCTTTTTCCAGTTTAGCCACCTATTCGCTGGATAAACCCATCTAAGTCTCAGTGTTGCGCGTGGGTGAGTGTAGAGCGGACATGCTCCATCACTCCCGTGTCTGTTCGGCGGGAGAGGAAGTGAGATGCGGCACAGAAGTAATCCCTGCGGTGGCTGCCTGCCCCTTACTCAGGGGCTGCTGGAGAGCAGGCTGTGAGCTCTCCTCCCTGCCGACCCCCAGCACACGCACCCCCCACCCCACGTGTGTGATGCCTCCACTGCCCCCCCCATGCCCTCCTCGCTCCTGGCATGCCCCTCCCATGCTCGCCCTCTTGTCGTATGTATTTACTTTCCTTTCTTCCTCCTCCGCTCAATACTAATCGGCAGGTCCTAATTAAGACACTAATGAAATAGTCATTCAAATACTATTTGCAGCTTCAAAACTGACCTTTATTCCTATTCTTCATGAATCAGTTAGATTACATTCTAACGCCAGGACAGTGTTCCTTTTTACTGTAAGATTCTAAATAATGAGTGCCGGAGACTGGGCTGTCTCTGGTCAAGGTAAATCGTCACATGCAGTTTCAGGTTTGGGACATCAGAGAACTGGTATCGTGCATGCCCAGAACCAGCGCATGCCTCCTTTCGCTCCCCACCCCAAATACAAGGTCATGCACGGCCTATATAGCACCAACCTGATATGGCTCCCACACAGAAAAAGACCTTTGACCCAGCTCAGCGTGCCTCGGAATGTCTGGAGCTCACTGAACAGGGCTGGGTGGTCTGTTGTTCTCATCACGGGAGAGGGCAGTCGGGAGTGTGAGCCGTCGGGCACACAGAGGACCCAGTGGCATCACTGGCTAACAGATGCCGGAGGTCCAGTGGGACAGGGAGAATGTGGGCACCTCGCTGCACCCAGAGAAACGGCGTGCGTTGGGGATGCGTGAGGCTCCCGGGTGACTGGCCCTGGAGCCCGAGGGGAACCACCGACTGTCCCCACCGGACGTTTTCTCACCACTCTGGTCTGAAGCCGTCATCATGCGGTTGGAAGAATTTGTCTCGCACGTGGTGGGTAGTGACTTGCAGTGCTGTTTTGCAACTGCTTTAGGTCCTAAGTGTTGCATGTTTAGGCCACCTGTGAAACAGGGGCACAGTGGGACCCTAGTCAAGGGAAGACTGCAGAGGGCGTGGGGCAGGCTGATTGGTCACTCACACCGCGTGCCCAGTGCCAGGCTGCCTGCAGGGCGTTCTGCCTGTGTGCCCAGGGACCAGTCACCTGTAACGCACACCCTGCTCCTCGGACCTCCCAGCAGGGGCACTGAGGGCCTGGCCACCGCCTGGGCTTAGCATTGACCTCATCCATCCTTTCTGCTCACTCACACCTGGTGCGCCGGGACTAGCGACCTGGCCCCAGTGAACCGCCGGGGCCCTGGGAAGGGCGTGAGGAAGCCGACCGGCTGGGCAGCACCATCGTCTCTGCCTCAGCCTTCCCGTCTGGTCACCAGTACCTGTCTGCTTCCTTCTTCCCGACCGCTAGAGACGGTGCGCAGGTTCTGCTCGGTCCGTGTGTCCAGCACCGACGGCCGGACCCCTGAGTGCTGGATACCAGGTTAGAGCCCGGCTGCTCCTGGTCTGGGAATCTGAGAGACGGGCCAGCACTCCACTGCCCAGGCAGCCAGTGCCCAGTGGGGGAACAAGGGCAGGGTCACACTGCAATAAACACCCATTCTCTGTGGCCTCTGCTCACCAGCTGGGGGCGCTCTCCCTCCTCCCTGGCTTTCTCCTGTTGCCCGAGAGGGGGTTCACATTTCTCACCAGAATCTCTCCCACTGCTGCGCACTACATCGGACCCTTCCAGTTTCTCTAGGAGCTTCTATTGACTTATTTGTATTGTTGACTCCTGTGTCTGTCTGTCTGTCTGTGTGTCGCTCCCATTGATCTCTTCCAGAATGAGAGCGTATTCTGAGGTCAAAGGTGCCAACCAGCGTGCCCCTCCCAGTGTCTATACCAGCCTGTATTTAGTCCGGAGACTCAGGTTCATTCTCGGTCTCTCTCTCTGACTGTCCTGACCGTCCCCTCCCTCCTTCAGACCCTGTCACTCCAGGGGTGCTCTGAGCCTTCCTCCGGATGCACCACGGTGCGCCCAGCTCCCTGGAGGATGAAAACTGGTCCCTGAAAACTGGTCCCGCCGCCTTCCTCCTCTTTCCCTACTCTTTCTTTCCACAAGAATCGCCTGGGAAAGTAGGTACGACTGCAGAGTCCCCTCCATCCACTCCCCGCCGCACCGCCCCACAATCCCAGTGTTGCATTTCTGGAGTAGGGTCCAGAGATCTCCTGTTTGTGGCAGGTGGCCCCGGGCGATTGTGACACTGGTAATGGCTGTGCTGTTTGAGAAACAGGGTTTTCCCTGTCACACACCCTGGCCAACTCTCTCTCTGCGGCCTCTCAGGTCTTTCCGTCTCTTTTCCCTGAAACACTACGCCTTCGCTTTTGCAAAGGTGAGTCACCATCTTTCCCCATTCCCGGCTCTATTATCTTTCCGCCTCGCCATTGCTCAGACAGGACCTCTACGGGGGTGGCGTCAGGCAGCCAGAAGGCCATTGCCTTCTCCTCTCTGCCTCCTTGGAGACTTGGCTGTGTCTCTGGAAACTGGGTTCCATGTGACTCCCCTGGGGGATGCAGTGTTTGGGCCTGGGAAGGGCATGGCCACTGGCCGGTTGGAATGGGTGCTGGCCCGAGTCCTGGTGGTCGCCAGCAGCAGCTCCTCAGGCTCCCGGGGCTCCCAGCCGGCCTTCACCGAGGCACCTGCACAGCCTCTCCACAAGTCAGACGGGTGGTCGGGGGACCTCCAGGCCTGGCTCCAGGGACCTTCTGAGCAGGGCCTGCGGGCAACACCTGTCCCCTTGTTTGGGTGCATTCTGGCCACGCCCTTGTCATTCCCTTTAGGGATCTTCCTTGTCACACTCAATGGTTTGTTTGGAGATCCATTCTGTACATGGAGCTGTTCACAGAAAATTATCCAGAGGGTTCCTTCCTTATTCACTTCCCGGCGGGCATGCCCTTTACTTCCTCTCTCTCCAGCAAGCAAAGGGCGGGAGTGAGGAGGCTGCCCTCTTCCACGCTGATAGCTGTTTTTAATGTATTAAGAGGATTATACCATTTCCTTTGTCTTATACTTTATATATTGATATAGTTTTATGGTCTGTCTTTGTAGGTCTTAATTTAAAAGTTGAAAAAGGAGGTCTCGATTTCTTTGATTCTTTGACCTCTGGGTTAGGAAGTCATTAGAGGCGAAGAGCGGAGAAAGCGCCCCTCGTTCTGGGGGCGTCCTGCATCGTAGAGAGAACACTGAGCACCGCGGGAGAAGCGTGCCCGAGCGCTGCTCCTGCCCTCGTGCCGGGAGAGGTGCTGCCCTCTGCAGGCTGTGCCCAGTGTCGCTGCTCCCGGCTTCTGCGCGGGAAGCCCTCTGCTTCCTGATCGAACCTGGAGAACAGCCAGCCGGCCGGCAGCTCAGTGCAGAAGTGGAATAAATCCAGAAACATCCCCTGACCACTTCTAACTTTTCTGATAATTGTGGCCCAGGGGAATCTAGGTCCATTCACTCAGATACGTGAGAAGCGTCGCTGTTCCGTGTGTTCGCTAAGTTATTCTAATTTTGATGCTGAACATCCATCTCTCTAGGCTGCCAGCAAATGCAATGTGCCGTTCTAAGGGTTCGTCAAGGCTCTGGGCTCCACAGAGTGGAGACACCCTGGCCTTCTGTCCCTGCCTGCAGGTCACCCCTGGGACAGTCGCCCCTGTCTACACCTTCCCGTGAAGCCTGGGGGCTCTCCACACGGGAGAGAGGGCTCTCTGGCGGCTGGGTCAGCGTCCTGTCTCTGTAGAAGGAGCCCACTGTCCTCTCTGACCCCCCAGTCACGCAGTGCACCCCCACAGCCCGGGACGGTTTTCTCTGCTCAGATGAAGCTGCTTCCTGTGGTCCGCCTCTTTAACCCACTCACTCTGCTTCACCGCTTCAGCCTGGTTCTGAGACTGAATTATTGGCAACCAGAATTTCAGTTTACCTTTTCCTGACAGTAGGGAGGACCAGACTCAGAAAGTGATTACAGGGTAGGGGTGGGGGTGTTTGCATCCGATCCTTGTGTAGCTTAGGAAAACTAGGGAAGTCTAATACTAGAAGTCTCAAATGCTACCGCTGGGGCATCTGTTGGGTTTCTACATCGAAAATTTAATATTCACTCCTTCTTATGAATCGGTGCTGACTACATCTTAGATGCTGTCTGTTACGCAATGAAGGCATATTTTAGTTCTTGTCACTATCAGGCAGGGTTCTAGATTGCATTCAACAAAAAACCTGATTCTTGCAAATTTAAGCAATAATGGTTTGGGGGGCATCAGGGAAAGAGAGAGAGAGATTGAGAAAGAGAGAGAGAGACTGAGAGAGAGAGAGATTGAGAAAGAGAGAGAAAGAGAGACTGAGAGACAAAAAAGAGACGACCAGGAGTGAGCCAGATAAATGAGTTGTAAGAGTCAATAGTGAGAGGAGAGACGGAGGAAGCAGGTAGGGACCAGCCACTGGGGAGAGAGGGAAACAGAGACCAGTAATGCGGTCTCCGCCCTGAGAAGACCACAGCTGGGCGAGGAGGGGGACCTCCATGCAGAGTGTGTGAGGCAGTGAACAAATGGGCCAGGCAGAGCGTGGCCAGCATGGGGCGGGGAGGTGGCCGCTCGGTGCTCCCGGCAGGAAAGCTGGCCCCGAGCACCCTGTCACCCTCGAGCACCCTGTCACCCTCAAGCACTAACACCGCGGTAGAGTTCGTGAGCAGGTCCCTGTGGCCCAGGGGCAGCAGACCAGGCTGACACAGCAGAGCCCCCTACACGGAGAAGCTGCCGTGAGGTCGTCGTCTTGCAGCTGTGCTTTGTCAGTGGCAACGTGCCGCCCCTGAGCTTGGGAGAAACCCTCCGACACACAGTGTCGACACTGAGCGTATTCCAGAGAGTGCTCTTGCCACGGGTCAAACCCCAGTGAATGGAGACAGGCGTGTCCCTGTGCAATGCGATCCCAGAGCTCTTCACAACTCGTTGATGGGGCAGGGAGGGTGAGTTTTCTGGGATTTAGTCAGTCTTGGCTGCCACCTGCTGGAGAAACTTCGCCAACGCTTCAATAGTGAAGTCAGTGTAGCTCTCCCCATATGTCCCTGGTGCCTTCAAACTGCCGCACCTCACTGAGGCGCAGAGCAAGGATTCTGTGGGTGTGTGAGTCTGTGCGGGCTCCTTAAGTTGAGATCTGCAGCCCCCCAGGTCTCCAGAAGCCCTCTGTCTCGATTAGCCACAATCCCAGCTGGTTTTTACAGCCAGATGCTATGGGGATGCTGTTTCTGGCACTGGTGCCCTGGGTGGGGAGCCTGGCGTGGAGCTGGGACACCTTGCTGTTTCCTGGTGGGGACTTCTCAAGCCAAAATATCCCTCCTGCTTCTTAACCCTCACACTGTGGGTGTGGGACCTGCCTGTTCCACACCTCCACCCCTCCTGCCTGTGTTCACGCGGCTTCCTCTGTATGTCCTCAGTTGTAGGAGTTCCGTTTGGCTAGTCTCCCGGCGGCGGTGTGTCTGTGATGGTTGTTCTGTTGTTCAGTTGTAATTCTGACGTGGTTGTGGGAGGAGGTGGGCACAGCATTGCACACTCTGTCATCTCGACCAGAAGTCCAGAGTCCGGATGGATTTGTCAATAATGTTTGTTAAGTGAATACGTGCTTGAATGCTATGCTGAAGTTTTATTTATGAAAAATTTTTAAAAATGTGTTTCAGAATAATAAAACAAATGCCATCTCTCAAGGCCTGAAGAAATACGGAGTGAGTCAGACCCTGCGTATATACATACGCGCACACACATCTTCGTCTAGTCATTCATCGATAATCAGTGGACCCTTAGGCTGTTTCCATGTTCTCGCTGTCGTAAATAATACTGCCAGGAGTGGGGGGACGGTCGCTCAGTGCTACGATGAGACAGCCCCGGGGTGAGCCTTCTGCCTGGGCTGGAACTCCGCTCCAACCAGGGCGGCTCTTTCCATCTTCCCGCTTCCCTCAGCACTCTCCCCCATAGGCTGCACGCTTCACCGGCTGTGTCTTCCACCGAGAAACCTGGCTGCCTGACGCAATAGTAGTAAACTTTCAGTGGGGCGGTGGGAATACATTTGCAAAAACAAGTACAAAGTTAAGATTGCTTCTGATGGTTTTAGCTGAGCAGCACAAATCTCAAAAGCAGCATATGCTACCCCCTCACACTTCACACAGGTGCCCAGTCTCGGCTCTCCTGGGGAGTTAGCACAGAATCCTGGGAGTTCAGTCAGGGGCCGGATCCACGGGTGTCTGTCCAGCCTCGGATGGACCCCCAGGGAGCTCGCCGTGTGGAGAGGGAGGGAGTCCCTTCTGTGGCTTCTGGAGGGCGCATGCGCCAGGCGATTCTTTTTCCCCACGCAGCTGGAATGTGCCTCACCTCGAGTCTACAAAGGGGCTGGTGTACGGATTGCTTTGAGGAGGCTAGAATATGAATAATTGGAAGATTCCATAACTTGGGGCTTCCGTAACCTCTAATTGTTTGTAGTCAATCCACCCTGTCCCCTTTGACCTAATATTATTTACTCCATTTCTGTGCTTTGGAGGTTCAGCTCTTATAAACTGCACATCTACCGAGGGAAAGGTCAAGTCTAGGACAACATGTGGGGAGTGATTCCTTCCAGAAAGCAGGAGTGAAGAACAATAGCGTGTGTGTGATTAATACCATGCATGTATTTCTGTGGCTCCACAATTACTGGCAACCTTTTATCTAGAAAAGAAATTAGGAAAATGATATGAATATCCACTTCTTAAAATTTAGGACACACTTTTCTTTTACGGACAACTTACTTTGTTCCTAAACACACACACACACACACACACACACTCTCTCTCTCTCTCTCTCTCTCTCTCTCTCTCTCTCTCTCTCCTACCTCCATTAGCCTTAGGGAAAAAAACACATTGGCTTTGTCATGATTTAATCTGACTTTTCCCCTGTGAAGGTCATCATTCCGTGACCCTGGCATACCAATGCTCGAACTGACCACCGAGCTGCTCTATTCCTTGCCGTGGTGTTGCATAAAAACGCGGATCCAAAGGTCAGCCTTTAAAATATACATAATAAATTCACGGACCAAAAGCCACCCCAACAACACTCTGCACCGGTTCTCCTGATCTCATTATGCATGGAGGTGCCCCTGAATTTCAAGCAGTGCCCGTAAAGGGGCAGAATGTGTAAACCATTGGGGCCCAGGACATTTTTTTCATGAATAGGTAACGAAAGGCAGAGTGAAAAGTATTGCTTACGTTAACGAAGTTGACAGGGCACAGAGAGAACTGATGGGCACTTCCTGTTTTCTATAGGACAAAAAAGTGAAACTCTATGTCATTCTCAGGAGGCCCTTACTCTGTCCTTCACATATTTGCTCCCACAGCTATTGTATTAAAAGCCGTTTTGAGATTATTTTTCAAATTTTATAACGGACAATACTTACATTATGGGGGATACCCAGCAAGTGTGTGGTGGAACTGTAGGAATTTCTGTAAGGGACAGGTGAGCAGAATATCTTAATTTTACACAGGAAACTGCTTTATGCAACTGCTTTATACAAATATTTGCTGAGTATGTGTGTTAATAAAAGTAATATGAAGATGAATTATTTGGAGAAGAGAGGTCTGCTTTTCCAATAAAAAAGTAATTCTTTTGTGGCATTAATATATTTTTTTTTAAAGTTTGGGAGCGGTGCTATTTATTGTGGAGAATATGAAATCAAAACAACAGATAATGAGGTTTACTGTGGGTAATTCAGTTGGTGATATTATTTTTTATGGTTTTAGAGTCCTCCGGCTAATTTCATATGCTTATTGAGGTTTTAATTTGTGGGACAAGTAGATATAAACACAGAGAAAACTATCAGCATCGGATGCCAAGGTTTCAAAGGCATTTAAAAATAGCCTGTATCTTTATCCATTGTCCACTTCAGCCCCGACAGCCGAGGTCTCTCCGTGGACCACCATCGCTGGGAACAGCTCCAGCCACAAGCTTTCCAACTCTGAAAACTTTCTTGGTTAACCTCTTATTTTCTCCCCTGCAAGTCAGGCCGGTCAAACGTGCTCTTGGCATTTATTTTGACCTTGATCCTTGCAGTCCACAGCGACCTTCCCAACCTCCGCCCTTACTGGCCTCACGGCTTTCCCTTTTCCTCATCCTTCCACTTCATGCAACTCAAAATTCCTTGGCCTTTTGCTTGTCCTGTGTTTGTTACCAGCCGTGGGCTGCCGTGGGTGGTGTGTGTGAGCCCGGCCTTGGGCCTGTGCCTGTCACGTGCATCCTCAGTTACGTGGGTGAGCCACTTACGTGACCAGGATGGTCCAGTCTAGAATGATTCAAGGGAAATGTGAGCACATCTTCTTCCATTGTGCGTGGGTCCAAATCCAGGAAGGAAAGGCCTCGTATTCAGGGACTGGGGACGCCATGTACTACGTTCCTGGGGCCAGGGTACAAGGGTGGGGGGCTAGTCACCGCAGCCACAGTACCTGCCACCCCTCCCACAGCCTCGGCACACCAAGGATGCAGCAGACACCGAGAAACGCAGCGTCCGTGATCCCACAGGGTCTGTGCTCTAGCGCAAAATTATGGCATCCAGATGGGACTCGGCTCAGTTCCTGCAGAATTTTATACTCCTACTCTCCCACGTTTATTGTCCAAACATGCAACCAGCTATTAAATATTCACTAGTCTTTAAAAGAAATAAATATTTAAGGCATGGCTTTAAATCTTTTATCAATTCTTTTTACTGTCTGTTAAGAATGCTTTTCAGCATTTCAGCCAACACTGTATTCAATGTCTTTGATTTCCTGGTTCCCAGGGATAGCTGGAAGTCTGTTATCAGAAATGCCCTTTTTCCTAACGGATGATCTCAGGGCTGAGTTTATGTTTTCCAAGCCACTTGCAGGGATGGCAGAAATTTTTATTTTGTTGTCTAGAAACGTGGAACTATCGGTAAGTCCATGGGGCACAAGTGCTCAGGTCTGTGGATCTCTCTGTCCCCTGAGAAGAGGGAGGTGGCCCCGTGGCGCTCCCCAGGTGGGAGCTGTTGCACTTGTGGTGGTGAGGCTGTGTGTGAGCTGGGCCTGCAGGGCTGCCCAGCCAACGGTGAGCCATGGGTCCTGGCTGCCTGGGGACCTGTTTTGAGGCGGGGGCTCATCAGACAACTATGACTAGTAAGTGAAATCTGCGGCAGGCAAGGAAGGGCTACCTGGCATATGCCAAGGAGATTTCTCTTTCCTAGGCAGTGACTCCCTGGGAACGGCTCGGCCTCGTGGCTTCAGTTTGGGTCTCCCTCAGGTAGAAGGATCACTTATTTTATTCTGAATAGGACGCCTTGCATACAACTTCATGATCCAGGGTCCCCCATTCCTGATGAAGTCAAACCAACGTCATCATTCCCAAACGGGGCCACACCCAGCCCGCTGCCATTGGCAGTTAGTCCTCCAGCACACAGAGAATACACACTGTTATTATTAAGTGCTGAAGGTGACATGGTAAATCATACTCAGATGGTCCTAAATTTAGGAACAATTATATGCTGAAGGCAGGGGTCTTGCTTATGCACACACATTTTAAAGGTCCTTTCGTGCATTTTACCCTACCCCTTGGTGTGGTTTTCAATCTAGAATAGATTTCTTGGTGTTTCTCAATTCAGAATAAAATGATTCAAGTACTGTGGGTGTGGGGGTGGGTGTGGACAAGGTCACAGCATATCTCTGGTGGGTCACGGTGAGTAGTTTGAAAATCCCCACTCAGCCCTCGCCCCTTGACAATCACAGCGTCGGGGAGAGGAGGACAGTTCGGTCCTGCTCACTGATGATGTGGCCCAGGCCGTCCATGTCAATGACGTCAGGTGCACGTGCCGCTTTACTCTGACCGTTCAGGTAATCTTTGGAAAACGCGAACTGGAGCAGGGGCCGCGAGCAAGGCCTGCTGCGGGGGCAGGGCCCACGTTAGGAGCGCTGCACGCACGGATGCTGGAGGGGCGGTCGGTCAGCCCCACGGACCCCCGGCTGTCCCGGCACCTCCTCCTGGCCCCGGGATCCTTGTGTCTCCTGACGGGGCCCTAGTTCCCTTCCCGAAAGGAAGCCACTCTCTGCTGGGCAAAAGTTAAGGAAGGAAGATATACAGGGGTGGGCGAACATAGGTGTGCAGTGGTTCATGTGGAAACTGATGCAGTCATTGACAGATAATCAGACAAAAATAAATTGTTCTGTGAACTCATAAGCCTACTTCTGCCCACCCCTGGACCACGGCTGGGACTGTGGTCCGCCCCCAGTTCCTGGGCCCGCGCCGTCCCCCCAGAGCTGCGGCCATTGGTGGGTTTCCCCAGCTGCCTGGAGCGCAGAGCGGTGAGAGTGTTTTCACTGACCAGAGGCTAGGCAGCCCGGTGCCATCTGGGGCTGCCCGTCACCAGAGTCATAAAAGCTGTAACTCTGACCCAGGTAAGGAAGGGAGACTGAAGTCGCAGGGACCCGGGGAGTCCGGTGGCTCCCCAGCAAGCTGGAGGTCAGGACGGGCCCTGGGCAGGAGGGGGGCAGCGTGGGAGGCCCAGCAAGCTCCTGGGTGCGTCTGAGACCTCGTCCTCTGCAGATGCCCTGTGTTTGTGCAAAAATGGTCAGTGATAGATGCTTCTTTAAAGGATGTGGCCAGGCAGCAGGAAAGTGCACTTAAGTAGTCCTGAGGAATGGAAAGGGTCAAAACCTCGTTCTGGAGCAGCCTGGCAGGAACTGGGGGTGACCTCTGCGGTAGGAGAACGCCCCGCCCCGGGCGCCTGTGTAACGGCATGAAATGTGGGTGGGGACGAGGGGGTCTCCGTGCCTCCCCCCGCGCCGTCAGTGCGGACTAAGCGTCAGCAAACGGCACTCTTTTTGCTGACTGTCCACTTGTATTCAGAGTAAAGAGCACACACGTTCTTTTGTAGTGGAATCTTAAAACAACGGACACGTTTCTTTTGTATGTTGTGAATATGATTCTCGTAAGGAACACGGAGCAGCTGGGCCTGGACTTGGGAGAGGCAGGTGGCACCGGCCCCTGACCTGACCACCGCTCTGCTTCTCTCTGCTCCTCTCGTCTCCTCCTCCTTCGGTGCGAGTCTGGCTGGGGCCAGGGTTGTCTCCCGTCACTCTTCCTGCTGGAGGCTCTGGCTTACATGAGCCAGAGGAGGAGCCAGTGCCTGGCGGACCCTTCCCGGCTGCTCGGCCTGTGTTTGGGCTGGGAGTGGGGGGGCGGGCAGTGTGTGGCCCGGACTTGGGGGGGCCCCCCCACAGCACTGGGTACACAGCAGCTGGCGCTCTGAGGCCCCGTGTGCTTCCCCGGGGCTCCTCCTCCACGGGGTTCCTTCCCTTCCTCTGCTCAGGCAGGTCCTTCTCTCTGTTCACCCTTCTCCTGCTCTGAGAGCCCCTCTCTCCCTCCCACGCCCCACAGGGGAGACAGGGCTGCACGTACTCCCTGGCGAGCAGATGGGGCCACGGGGGATCAGGACACTAACTCCCAGGGAGAGAGAGTAGAGGACGTGTTGACGATAATCCTGGGTTGGTCCTGAAATCAGACATGTGAAATAATGTTGTTACCCCTCATCCCCTGAGCAAATGATTGTAAAATGTAGAAACATGGATAGGAGAGATGGGTGATAATGAAACTCGGTTGAGAAAAGATTGTTTTCTTAGAAACTGACCACAGGCGTGCACATTAACTAAACATTTTTACTTGACATCTGGATTTCGGTCTCAGGTACATTCGCACAAACAACCACAGCGATGATGTCTTGTGGCTGCGCATTCACACGCTGGGTGGGCAGCCGCCTTCCCGCTCCTCTCCGTCGCAGCACCGAGGGGGGGTGGGCAGACCGCGGGCCCCTCCCCACGGCACCTGGGTTGCGTGTGGGAGACCGGCTGGGCAGGTTCTCCTTACCTCGT
This sequence comes from Phyllostomus hastatus, assembly GCF_019186645.2. Classification (NCBI taxonomy): domain Eukaryota; kingdom Metazoa; phylum Chordata; class Mammalia; order Chiroptera; family Phyllostomidae; genus Phyllostomus; species Phyllostomus hastatus. The sequence goes on from NW_025334010.1 coordinate 1,312,530, forward strand.
GGTTTATATGGCAACGTGTAAACATATGGTTTGGGAAACGGGACGGGAGAGGGTAAGAAGGTAGATGAGGGTCTCGTCAGGGAGGCGACGTGAACATCTCCCAGGGCCCCGGGTGGTTTACCGCCGTCACCCTGTGCGTTACCTGCCCGATAACCGGCAGTGTCCAGCACCTGGGCGTGGGCAGCGGCGCGGGCAGCGGCGGTTCCCAGTTGAGGACAGGGCCTTGGGGCGGCCGTGGCCGGACCGGGACGGGAACTCAGGCCTTCAGACCCAGGCCCCTCTGCACCCCGTGCTCGTGTCCCCCCACTGGCTGCCACGCTCAAGTCCGGCCATCTGAACAGACGCGCTGTCTGCAGACCAGGAGTGTGTCGGGGTGAGGTGTGTCAGGGACGACTCCACATTCAGGCTTGTGTCCTGTGGACAAGGGTGTCCGTCTGGGCTGTGGCTGTGAGGAGGGCAGGCTGCTCTGTGCGTCTGGTCGCCGCACCCCAGAGTGGCCCTGGGGCATGCCGTGGGGCTTTATGACCTGTCATCTGTCTCTCACGCCATTTCTCTTTTCAGCTAGAGTTTCCAGAACGGCCTGTTCTCAAATTTAACAATGAGGTCACTGAGTCCCATTTTGGGGAGGCACCAAAAAGACGGTGATAAGGCCGAAGGAAAGGGGTGCAGCGTGACTTCTGAGTCCGTGTTACACGGAGGGGTCTGATACTAATAGATGCTCAGAGCGGCCCGTGGCGGTAGGGGCTGCAGGGTGAGCAGGAGGTGGCGTGTGTGGTGGGTACCGGGGTGCCTCCACGAGCCTTCCCAGGTTCAAGTTAAAGCCGTTTTCTAGTGCGAGCGGGATGGTGAATGACGTAAGGATAATCAGTCCTGAACTGGACAGTGAAATGGTCCACATTAGTTTTCCAGCGGAATGTAGTAGAGTTTATTTATTTTCTGAAAAATAATGATTTTCCCCCTCGCTATGAAACTAAGGTCTGCCATTTGTTACCTGAATCATCTGAACATTGACACCTTTAGAACTAGCGGGGTCCCCATGAGGCCTCGATGCCCGCCACCCGAGGAGGCCGCCGTTGGGCGGCAAGGTCAGCCAGAGGTCAGTGTTTGATGGCCATGGTCCAGAGGAGCGGGTGGTCCGTTTCCACAGTCACCACCCCCGATCCGTCGTAGGTGTTGGAGGTGCTCACCAGTGTCCCAAAACTGAGCATGTCATTGGCTGTAAGAAAACGAGAAAAATAATGTTTGGTGAAAGCCAACCTTTCTCTAGTGTGAAATGACTTTGTCAACAGTTACCAACGAGCAATGAAGCATGTGCTTTGATGGAAGATACATAAAATGTGGGATAGGTGAATTAGATGAAGTGGGATCTGGAGCGGAAAGTTTTCTAACTTGCAAGTAGGTAACCACCTTTCCTGGAGTTGGTTGTTGACCATTTGGATATATGCCATTTTCATACAAAATTTCATTAAACTTTTTTCTTTCCTTTTTTTTCTTTACCGACTGTAAAACCCAAATCCATTTCTGTATTGTGCTACTTAATTCCTTGCCTGGTGCGATTTTAATTTTTCCTTGATGATTCAGAACATTTTATATCAGTTATTAAACTCTGTAGCGACACTGTTTTATCTTCAAATATAAATGATATCACACAGGAAACTAATTGCTTCAAGACAGCATAGGATTTTGATTTTTCTCCTCATAACTTAAGAAAAGCAAAGATGGACAAGACTTATTTTCTGTAAAATTAATAGGAACTCAAAGGTCAAAGCAGACTTCCAAATGTGCCTGTACAGACCCTTGAGCTCAGCTACACCAGGAGGGTAAGAGATGAGATAACCGTGGAAACCATGTAATTGTCCCAGTAAAGGCTGACGAGCTAAGGCACGTGGTAAGACTCTGTAAACTCATAATTACGGACGTGCAGATCTTCTTACACAGGTAACGAGATGGCCGCAGTGAGCGCCAGGCACGGAGGGTGCCCTCGCTTGCCTTGCCTTACGGAAGGGCAGTTCGCTTCACCAACATGATGGTCTTATTTCTTTCTTTATTTAGCTAAAATTCAAAGAGAAAATGCACAAATGCTACGGAGCCCACCCGTCAGAGTCGGAAGAGGCCCCTCCCTCCCGAGTGCTAACTGGGGGTCCACCGCGTGGGGGCGGGAACCCGGCAGTACTCTCACTCCCCACCAGAGGGAGCCTGTTCTCTTTCTGCGGAAATCTCTGAAAAGGCCATTTTCAAATTCGGAAATAGTATTATTACAGGATACTGTATAATTAGTACTACCAGTTCATACAGTTTACTCACTGAAACTCAAATCATTTTCATAGCTGTCAACACCTTTACTAACGTAAACTCGAAGTTACAAAGTGGAAGGACACGGGGGTGGGGGGGAAGAGACCCCCACGTGGCGAGCGCGCTAAGCCTGTAGTTGAGTGCGAGCCGCTCTCGCCGCCTCAGCAGCCTGAAGTTTCCAGGTGACGCTAAGGTGCACGCGTGTTACATGTACAAAGCCGGACACTGTTCCATGCCTAGTGGGCTAGGGGGATGCCTGCAGAGAGATTCGCCGCGAAGTCAACTTGGAACCTGCTAGAGGGAGAGGGCTGAGTCTCCCGCCCCCCACGCCCAGGCCTGGGGTTTCCCCGGGAGCCTGCAGGGGAAGGGGGGGGGACCACTCACTCACACAGGCGTGTGCCATTCACACGGGGCGCTGCCGCGGGCGGGCGGCCGGCTTCAGAGTGGAAACTCCTAGGGAAGGGCCGGGCCTGCTCTGCCCACCTGCGTTGGACACGTGCGTCTTCAGGTTTGGAGACGGGTCAGATTAAAACCCCAGCTTTCACCTGGGCTCACAGGAGTGCTGGTTTGAGTCCTGTCTTTTTACCTCGGTTACTCTAGCTAAAGGTTTGTTAATTCTGTTTATCTTTGCAAGGAACCAGCTCTTAGTTTGTGGATCTTTTCTATTGTTTTCTTGTTCTCTGGGTAAACATTTACAACAACTTCTCTTCTGCTGACTGTGGACTTAGCTCGCTCCTCTTTTTTCTAGTTGCACAGGGTAAAGCTGGGCTGGTGAGCTGAGCTCCTTCCCTGTTCTCCGTGTGGGCATTCACAGCTACGAGCCTCCCCTTAGAGCTGCTTTGCCGCGTCCTGTAAGTTTCGGTACGCTGTGTTTCCAACTCCATTGGTCTCAGGACACTTTCTATTTCCCTTTCAATTTCTTCTTTGATCCACTGGTTGCTCAGGAGAATGCTGTTTTATTTCCATAGATTCTTGCATTTCCCAGTTTTTGTTCTGTTATTGATTTCTAGTTTCATACCACTGTGGTCAGAGAAGTGGTTGGTACAGTTCACTTCTCTTGGATTTGCCAAGGCCCGTTCTGTGGCCCTAGCGAACTTATGATCTGTCCTAGAAACTGTTCCACGGGTTGCCTCGGTCACCCGCCAAACTGCAGGCTGAGCTGCACAGTGGTCTGGGTTCCCTGGCCGGGCCTCCTAGATGGACAGGACCGGTCCTGCAGCCACAGCAGGAGGCAGGGCCAGCAAACCCTGCCTGGGCGGTGCACCAGCAGGCTCCGGGGCCAGCCTGGCTCTCTCACTGGGGACTGAGTCAGGCCGGACTGCACACCCAACTCCCTGCCCACATGAAGCCACCAGCTTTGTACTGCAGACGGGGACAGTCACGTGCCTCTGTGAGCAGGGCCCTAGGGCGGGCTGTGTGGCTTCCCACGTGCCTGGTTAGCGTCCCTGGCCGGGCCGGCTGAGGCTGCACTCGGTAGTGGGCAGGGCTACAAAGTCGTTTCCCCCCAGCCCAGATGCGGCAGCTCTGCAGACTCCAAGTCCAGCAAGGCTCTTGTCTGGGGACAAATGAGGTAGAATTGTCACCAAGTGCCCCGGCCACATGGTCACTACACTGGCTCTGTTCTCCAGGGCCACTGTAACTGGGGTACAGGGTGGGCTCTGGAGATCCCAGGGTGGGCTCTGTAGATCCCTGGGTCTGGTTAGGTTTCCTGGTCAGGTGGGGTTGGAGGTCCTATTCAACAGTGGGGGGGGACTATAAATGACCTTCCCTACCTGGCTGGGGCCACAGAACAGGCCCCAGGGCTCACAAGCCTTGGGGACCACAGCCAGCAGAACTGTCCACCGAGCTCCCTGGCTACAGAAGCCCCCGGGCTGGCTTTGCAGAGGGCAGGGTGGCAGGGCCGGGACCTACACGGCGAACAGGTGGGGCTATGAATCAGCAGCCTAACCAGCTCCCAGGCTGGCGTACCGGAAGCACCGCATGCTCCGTACCATCCCCCCTCTCCAAGATGCGCAGCCTGTTTGGAGACAGGGCTGCCCAGTGCAGAAGCAGGCCATTTCAGGAGCAGGAGAGCAGGCATGCTGCCTCTAAAATCAGTGCACTGCCACTGGTCTTTGTAAGTTTTTGCACTCTAGAGTTCAAAAGGAGTTTTCTATGTAAATGTGGGAGGCAAACTTTCTATTTGAAAATGGTTAATTTACACTTTTAAAATAGGAACTGTTGCTCTGGCTGGTGTGGCTCAGTTCATCTGGCATCATCCCATAAACCAAAAGGTTGCAGGTTCGATTCCTAGTTAGGGCACATGCCTGGGTTGTGGGCCAGGTCTCTGGTTGGGGGTGTGTGAGAAGCAACTGATTGATGTTTCTCTTCCTCTCTTTCTTCCTCCTTTCTCTTCTCTCTAAAAATAACGCTGGGTCACATGGCAGTTCTATTTTTAATTCTTTAGGGGCTCTCCATACTGTTTTCCACGGTGGCCGCACTGACCTGTACTCCTGCTGACAGTGCACAGCCTTTTCTCCCCACTCGAGCCAACACTTACACCGTTTCTGGTCTTGCTGACAACAGCCATTCTACCAGGTGTGGGGACACATTGTCTTGATTTGCATTTCCCTGATAGTGATGTTTCACACCTGTTGGCCACCTGCGTGTCTTCTTTGGAAAAATGTCCATTCAGATCCTCTGTCCATTTTTTAACCAAACTGTTTTTTTTTCTTTTCTGCTATTGAGTTGTAGGAGTTCTTTGTATATATTGGATGATGACTTATCTGATCATTTGCAAGTATTTCCTTCCCTTTAGTCAGCTGCCTTTTCATCCTGTTGATGGTTTCCTTTACTCTGAAAGGATTTCAATTGATATAGTCCCACTTATTTATTTTTGTGTTTGCGGCCTTTGCTTTTGTTGTCAAATCAGAAGAATCATTGTCAAGGCTGATGAAAAAGAGACTTCTCCCTACGTTTTCTTGTAGGGGTTTCACAACTTCAGGTCCTATGTTGAAATCTTTAACCTATTTTTCGTTGATTGTTGTGTATGGTGTTCACCTGAGGCCCAGCTTTCCCAGCATGATTTACTACAGAGATGGTCCTTTCTCTGCTGTATATCCTTGGCTCCTTCGTTAAAAACTGACCACAGATGTGTGGGTTTATTTCTGGGCTATTTGTTCTGTTGACCTGCATGTCTTTTTAAAATGCCAGTACCACACTGTTTGATGACGATAGCTTTGTGATATAGTTTGGAATAAGGAAGGGTGATGCCTCCAGCTTTGTTCTTTCTCAAGATTGCTGGGTCTTTTGTGGTTCTATCCATTTCTGTGATACATGCCACCAGAGTTTGATAGACATTTCAATGAATCTGTAGATTGCTTCGTGTAGGATGGACATTTTAACAGTATTAATTCTTCCAATCTATAACTTCAAGTATCTTTCCATTTATTTATGTCGTCTTCAATTTATTTCATCAGTGTCTAATAGTTTTCAGTGTAGAGATCTTTCATCTCCTTGATTAAATTTTTTTCTAAATATTTTTATTTTATGCAACTGTAAATTCTTTCTGATGGTTTGTTATTAATGTGTAGAAATGCAATAGGTATTTGTATATTGACTTTTGTATCCTGCATGTTCACTGAATTCATTTAGTCTAACAGTTTTTTGATGGAGTCTTTAGAGTTTCTTTTTTTATATACACAGGGTGGGCAAAAGTAGGTTTATAGCTGTGAGTACACGAAACACAGTTTAGTCTTGTATTATCATTTATTAATTTGTATTATTTACAACTGTAAGCCTACTTTTGCCCATCCCTGTATAATATTACATCATGTATCTGAAAGTAGTATCAATTTTACTTCTTCCTTCCTGACTTCAATGCCTTTTTTTTTTCCATTTTGCCTAACTGTTCTGACTAGGACTTCTACTACTAAGCTGAATGACACGTCAAGGATAGACCACTTTATGTTCGTTTAATCCAGTATGTCTAAAGTGTGATTTTGACATGTCAACCATGTAACAACTGCTGAGGTATCTCACGCCCCTTTTTCCCATAAGTCTTTGGAACCTGATGCGTATTCACACGGGCAGTAGCGGCTGCTGGGTCGGTGGGACGTGCTGACCGAGGTCACCGGCGCAGGGCCCACACTCAGGGCCCCAGCATCTGTCTCCCAGAGCAGCGTGGCTTCTGGGCTGCTGGTCTCAGACCCTGATTTCCCTCTCACCCGCACACACGTAGTGATGCAGGCTCGGGTTATACAGGGACTGCCGAATTCCAAATGAGAATATTAAATCATTTATAGATACTTAACATATGTGCTCAGCAGTGAGAAAGCCGGTCCTCTGCCCTTCAAAGCTGAAGGCTGAGGAGTATGTAGCAGAACTTTAGGGAAAAAAAAAAACAAAACAAATGCAGAATCTCAACAGAGCTGACCTGAAGGCACCGACTGCACACACACCGCAGCTCCAAGGAGCAGAACCAGTGGGCCCTGCCTGGGCTCACCCCGGCAACCTGGGCGTCACACTCACCCGGTCACCTGCTCCCCGCCCCACCTCCCTGGCGCCCGCGTGCGATCATGTCGTTCCCGTGGCGGGGAGGGGTCACGGATGGGCCCCCTTGCCTGCCACCTTCCTGTCCCACAGCCCAAACCTCCTGGCCGGCCACTGGAGGCCCTTCACCATCTGGCTGCTTCCTCCCGTATCGGCCGCTGGCCTTTCCTTTAGTGCACCAGGAACGGCCTGCGCCCCTGGGACGCTCCGACGTGCCCTGTCTTCCGGCACACCTCCCAGCGTTTCCACGCTCTCTGTGTCCTTCAAGGCGAAAGTCAAGTGTCACCTCCCAGCCCGCACAGCTCACCCTGGCTCTCTCCCCCTACTGGTGGGCAATGATTCCCTCTTTTCTATTTACAAATGGCTTCATTGCTTCCCTAGAACATCCTTTGTATTGACAGTTGGCTATTTAGACCCCTCGTCCAGGGCTGGCAAAGTACAGGCTGAGTCTGAAACATCTTGCTCCAGAAATCAGGAGGGCACTTTAAAGAATTAGGGCACATTGAGAAAAACACTAGGAGTGCTGCAAAATAATGTCAGATAATAGAAAGAGTCCCCACAGGCAACTAGAGGAAAAGCTCTTTTCTCAGAAGAACGCTGACTGCTATGGGAATGGGCAGTGGAATGAGAGAATTTGAAAGGCACCATTTGCAGCGGCCAATGTAATAACTGGTTCAGGCAGGAATCATCTGTGAATGGATGCTAAAACCACTGGGTGAAATGTTGCTGGGCGCGTGATACTTATAGTTTCAAAGAACCAGGCTATGTATCACTTTTAATCTCAAACAAAGGTAGCAGCCAGGTGTCAGGAATGTCATTTTAACCACAGGGCCGAGCTGAGCATCACCAATGAAAGGACAAACTGACACTGTGTGCTTCCTGATGTGATGCTGGGAGGGATGCATTACAACATCACTGATGTACTAATTTTTGCCAGAAATGCTTCAGCTGAATCTAACCGGGGGAGACTGTCAGGCCAATGCAGGCTTTTGGACCCTGGACAGGCCAGCTGGCCTGGGCCGTTCAAAGCCATCGGTGTTAAGGACGGCTAAAAAGGTGTGTGAGAGAGAGAGTGAGGGGCTTCCTGGATTAAAGGATACTAAGCAGACAGGTCAACTAAATACAAGCCACATTTTTCAGACTTCTCAGTGGGTGTTACAGACAGCATTACTGGGAAGACTGAGGGGTGCGGGTGTGAGCCCGGTGATGCTAGTGAACCAATGTCGTACTGTTCGGAGTAGATAATGGCACAGTAATTATGAAGGGGACTATTCTTGTTCTTAAGAGACACAACCTAAAGGACTTGGGGGGTTAAGTGTCAGCAGGCCTTCAGCATGCAGACAGCCCCAAGGGGTCACGGTTTGACTGACAGGATTTTGACTTTACAGCAGCCTGACTGCCTCCAGTACAGACCGCGCTCTCTGTGCCCTGAGTCCTGGCCCTCCCGGGCTAGTGCTGTGCGGTGCGGCTCCGCAGTGGCAGGGCGGTGACCCTGCCCAACTGCAGGCGACCGGACATGTTCTGAGCACGTGCGAGGGAGGCGAGGCTGGACTTCAGTCCGTCAGGCGTATGAAATGCACCTTTGACTCTTGATGTTTTCACCTTACGACGCATGTATCAGGACATAACACCATCACCAGTTCGGTAACATCAGTATTTTCAAATGGTTCCAGAAAGCGAAGTGCACACACAAAGGAAGAACCGCGTAAGTAGAAAAATGTTAACGATCGGTACGTTTGGGTGAAACATATACAGGTTTTGCTGTTGGTTGGACCTTTTTCAATGTTAACAGTTAACATTAAAATTTAGGGCAAAATGTGGGGGGAAAGGCCAAGAACTTATGAAGAGAAGCACTTTCCCCTCGTTCTCTTTATTTTCCTAAAAGCTGAAGCAATACCATTTCAAGAATCAAGAGATGCCCCTTGATTTGAAGTGCATTAAAATAAATGCAAATTCAGGAGAATGGGAGCCAAATTTTGGAGGAGGTCATCTGGCTGTAAGGCCTGCACTGCGGCTTCCTGGAAGAGCCCACTGCGAGAGGAGAGGCTGGGCGCACAGCCGGGAACTCGGGGAGGAGCCCTTCCTTTGTCGGCTTCCCGGGGCTCACACTCACTGGTGCAGGGGGACCTGAAATCACCCTGGATTCGGTGCCATGCCTCCCCAGTGCGGGCCTCTGATGACAGCAGGCTCATTCGTGGCTGTGCACACCCAGATAACAAGCCCTCAGCCAGGCTTGCTTTGTGGACATTGTCACTCAAAACCCCGATTTGCTGAGAACCCCCTCCAGGGCGAGCACTGGCCACCTCTCTTTCCTGCCAGCGAACCCTTTCTTGAACTCCAGGGTCTCTGGAAGGGCTGTTATAATTCTGTTGAAAGCGGTTGCATTTATCTTCATCTGTCTGAGAAGTCACACTTCTCCTGTGCCCTTGGATTGCGGCTGGAGGTCATTAGAAGGCTTCTGATGCCCGACTATTCTTCCTTCTCTGCGTTCCCCGTGGTGTGACTCAGCCCGCTGTCCAAAACACAATTAGACCAAGAGCATGCCGCTGCCTGAAGGTATCAAGGCTGACTGTGCCAGTTAGAGAATGTCTCCCGAGATTAACATCTTCAAATAAGCCAAAAAGTGGTATTGTTCTCTTTGCTGGGAAGAATTCCCTAACGTGTTCTAGCATTAGCCTGGGCTACTCACAGGCCCCAGGCTGCAGCTCAGGAGCCAATGGAGCTACTTTAGAGGGGGGAGAAAGCTTCCCGGGTTTACAGAATAGGAAAGGACAGTTCGAATCCATAGCACGAGGTCCACTTATGGCAATTATGAGCGGTGAAAGCAATGATGTGTGCAGAACTGGCTGAAAATTTCCAGTGTGAAAAGTCATCAGACTTAAATGTGTGTGCAGAGGGGAATGCTCGTCAGCCCAGAGGCTGCGAGGAGCTGGTTTTCTTTGCTCCAGTTACTTCCTTCAACTCCCGGGGCCCTGCCTCCTGCGGGCACCGCCCGGCAGACCCCCAAACACAAGCATGGCAGGTGTGACCACAAGCATGACAGGTGTGCTACAGGTGTGGCAGAGACGATGGGGTCCCGGGACCAGGGGATCGGCCCACGTGCCGCTGGCCTCTGCCAACTTTCCCGTGATGTCCTTACAGCTTTTGCCTAAAGCTCCTCAGGTGACCTCAGCATCCATTAGCGAAACAGCAGTAACACCTGCCCTGCTGCCTCTAGCGCAGCCGTCCTGCACGTGAATGGGGTGCGTCTGTGAAGGGCTCTGCCTTCTCCCTAAGAGGACTGACAATCTGTTGCTGTCTTTAGCTGCCCCGAGGAGCATTAAGGTGGCATTTGCTTGTGTCCTTCGAACATCAAGAGGTCACTCCGCGTACATCCAGCAGTGGAAGTGACGTAGGAAAGTGCAGAGGGGTGAACGCGGGAGGCAGCACGGCATGGTCACTTAACATCAGGCTCAACCCCGCAGGCGACGCCCACACAAGCTACACTGAGGAGGCGTGATCCATGCTCCTCTAGAGCGTGCCCACGCGAGGAAGCCCACAGTGACAGACAGTAAAAACCACAGAGTGCGACATGGAAGGAAGGTGGACACACTGTGAGGGAAACTCGATGATGGGGGTCTCAGAGGGTGCGCTCACGTACCCTGCGAGGAAGAGCGGAGGGATTAGAAGAATGGAATGTGTGTGTGGGGGGTGGGGGGGGAGTTGGTGGCACCCTCCCCCCCAAAAAAACCACTTCGAATGACATTACAAATCTGAGGAAGATCTGACTGAACCAGCATATTCATGCCCCCCGTAGAAGCTGCCTCGTCATCTAAAAAGAAGGAGTTATACACCAGTGGGGCGTCTGGCAACCTTCTCTTTGACTGTACAGGGTTAAGTGTGTGTGGCGTGCGATGGGCAGGACCTGGGTTACTGCTGTCACCTGCAGTCTAGACGGAAGTGGTGGAAGTGGCAATGACACACATTTGGTGACATCGGAGGGGACAAGCCCAGGGGAAGCCATGGAAATAAAGCCAGGCAGCTATGGAACGGGATGACGACGGCCTGGTGAGTCTACTTTACAAACTGCAGAAAAAAATGCATCTGGACTTAAAAATAAATTTTAGTCTTTCGATGCCAGGCTAGTATCACGTACTGCATGCTACCTACGTCGGAAGAAGGGAATGTAGTCATCAGAGGTAACTGTGCAGCACACAGACAAACCGCCTGACTCAGGTGAGTAAGAGAAGCAGCCACGTTCCAGCCTGTGCACCTCGATCACAGCCAGGAAAACACGTTCATGTGTGGAGACGTCACTTTTCTTACAGTGCATGGGAGCCGGACATGAAGAACGGAAATGGAGGGGCATGCATTCTCAGAGGGCCCTCGGTCGAAGAGCAGGACCGCCGTGGAGAACTGTTTCCAAATGCTGCACGCAAGGTACTCACGCCAGGTTACAGTGGGAGTGTTCTCAAAAATACCTACGCTATCTACATATTTACGCACGTCCCCACAGTCTTCCCACGTCCACCCCCCAGGAAGAGTCAGGGAACCACGGCCTCCATGGCTCAACCTCAGGAGTGCGGTCGGTCCCATCAGGGTGGGTTCTCCTAGTTGTGCCTGGGGTGACCAGCCGCGTGCATCGGAGGGTCTGCCTGGGTGTGCGAAGGCTCTGGAAGTTGTGCGTGTTTGCCACGCCCGTCCCTCTGGGATTCTGGCTCAAATGCGGTAAATTCAGCCAGACCCGCTGTTCTGAGGACGTGGCCCCTTGTGACGAAATGCCCGCTTCTCTCCTGAAAGCACCCTCCCTGTGTGCCTGCAGGGTCCCTGTCACCTCCAGTTTCCCCCAGCTCTGGCCGCCCCTCCCCTGCTTCGCCCTACCAGGGACGTCCGTCGGTACGACTGGCCCCCAGCTGCTTTACCACGGACGGTCGGTCCTTCTGCTCCCTCCCAGCCTGGAACCCTGCGAGGCCCTCGAAAATGAACCCCTCCCCCGCCCCCGCGCTCACAGTGGCTCCCCACTGCCTTGTTGAAAATATTCACAGAACAGAAGTGGTAGGTGGACACTGCCCATTCAGCAGAATTCACTCAAGTACGCGGCTGTTTTCAGAATAGAATTTAATCGTGAGAGTCTGACCACTGTCTTTTAGCATTTAAGTCAGGTGTTTCAGTATTAACAGATACGATCTGCTGTGTTGAAGGTACTAAAACAGCATCTTAGACTTTTTGTCCATAGACCTATACATCTTAATGCCTGCTCCAAATGTATTTCATCAGGACCTGCTTTCACTTTTCATTTCCCCTTACTGATACACAATGACAATATTTCATATAAGAACTAGCTGGCCTCACACGATATGAATATGCTAATGAGCCTGAAAATATGATCCAATCTAAAAAGCAAGCTACGGTAACTCACATCACTGCACTCCCTCTGCTGTAGTTACAGTAATCCGCTTCCAACAGTCCCGCCGTGGTCCCTTTCCTGACGAAGCCTCCACTTCTGTTTTCTGGTGAACTTCCTACTGTATTTACTATTTGCACGCAAGTCAGTTGTCACATTATCCCGACCCCGAATTAGTAACTTTCTTCTTAGCATTTACTGTATTTCCATGGGGCAGTGGCATGCACAGTGTATATTCTATCCTGTATGTTCACTGTCCCAATGTCTTTTCCTCCCAAGCGGGTATACGGCTCGGTCTAACTTACTTGAGCGCAGAAACTGTACCCTGAAAGGGACGTTACTGTCCAGCTGGGGGCCCTGACAGATACAAGTGCACCATTCCTACTTGAACCAGCTAGGGTGCCAGGCTCAGGCTCTGCCCACTTGGCACCCCCCACTCGCACACTCGGGTGGCCGTGGGGAACTCACTAGGTCTTCCTGGCTTCGGAAAATGGGGTCCAAGAGGCCCCGGTCTCCCATCCAACCCTTTCCTTCTGGTCTGGGAACACAACTCAGATACCTCACTGGCCTCTGAACGCACAGCACCAGCCCGCTGGCCTCCAGCCAGTGTGCCTTCCGCCGCCACGGAGTTCAGCTACGCTGCTTTCCTCACGGACGCACTTTCAGACTGGATCAGAGTGCAGTGATCTGAGCTACATACCGAATATTTACATTGCTTGAAATGTGGCTACGTTACCTACGTTTTTCTAAAGCTTATTAGTCACAAAGCAGAGGACAGCGATTCCTGCACTCCGGCCAACACTGTGGTCCACAGCCCGGCAGACGGCTGGAGCAGGGTGTCTCCCCAGCTCCTCCGAGTGTGTGAGCCACAGCGCCGGCCTGCTGCCACGGGGCGCTGACCCCAGCGCCCGGCCCTGCGGTCTTACTTAGAAAATGCACGACGTAACCCCATTTAAAAAAACACCGTCTGTAGAAGACTTGTTGTCAGCGCTGGCCACTGTTCAATTAAGTCGTATTAACAGTCTAGACAGGGGAAGAGAAAACGATTGAGCAGGATTAGCAGTGAGACGTGCGGTTCAATACTCGGCTTTTAGTAACAACATTTTGCTACGTCTATAGAAAGCACAGACAAAAATTAAGGTGAAATCCAGCTAATCTGCGGTTCAGTTTGAATAGGAGAAGATAATTTCATGGTATAGAAGAAAGATTTAAATTACAGAGCATTTATTTGTATAATTTTAGGGAAACTGATCTATATTTTTACATAAGATAAATTCATTTGTAATAAATGACTATTTGCAGCTATCAGACTGAAAATTAATGTTTTTAAAATACCTACATCAATTATACCTGGAGATCTGATACTCACAAAATTTTTATGTAGAAGAAATATTTACTTTGGAAGGAGGGGCAGCGAATGGGAAAAACGATCATTCGTTCCAAACTGAGTTATGCGGCTGGTACAGGGTCATGCCACATCGGAGCTGCAGCGCGACATCCTATGTGTCTGGCAGGACGCAGACGGATTTACAACTCTGTTTGGTAAAAATGGTCATTACTACAACTAAACTAGTCTTAAAAATCTAAACCAAAAGTATGTTCATGTAGCGTATGCGAGTATGTTCTCTGTATTTGTCATTAAGAAATACACAATCCAAAATCGTTCCTGCCGCTACCCAGGCTGTCCGATGACAGGTCGGAGCCTCCCTGCACCTCTGGCGCATGGGGCACCCCGCTGGTGGGGGGCTGGGTGGGAGGCAGCTCTGATTGGGCCCTCAGGGCACCTTGCTGACCAGCAGGGTCCAAGCTCCTCATTTCCATCTGGTCGGTAGTGGATGGAGCATCCGAACTCACCCTCCTGCTGGTTACAAGTGAGACTTCTTTCTTTTCTGCTCTTAAAGACATGTTTGCAGGAAGCAATCTGGGAGCAGCAAACCTCTCTCCTCTCATTCTTCCTAGAACCTCTCTCTCATCTGGGACGATGCGAGTATTGGACCTGGGCTCCTCTCGCTGATGAACATGCACCCGGATGCCTCTGCTGTCCCCTGAGTGTCGGCAGATCCCTGGCTGCAGAGACACACCCAGCGATGGTGTCTCTCTCTCCTACACCCACAGTGGAGCTTTGTTAGGGGTGGCTACCGACCGGCTCCTGCTTGGGCCCCTGAAGCCCTCTGACCGACCTGGAGTGACTTCTGTCTCTGATCTGGGCCCAGGGCAGCTGCACCGATGAGCAGTGGCCAGGAAGCCTCACTGAGCCTACAGAGGGGTACCGCAGCGGAGTCGGCAGACTGCCCTTCCTTCCTGTTTCAGAGAGGCGTGGGTGCGGGCTTCCGCCTGCGGGTGGCGGGCCTGTGCCTCCCGCAGACCCGGGCCTGGTCTCAGGCATCCAGTCACTCGCCTGCCTGCCGTGTGCCCCAGGCACCTGCTGCCTGGCCCGCTCCGAGATATTCTGCCCGACAGAGGGTTTGACCTCTTCCTAATTCAGGATTCAAGTAGCATCAGCATCCTTAATAAATGTCACTGTTTACTGACTTGGCCATTTCACCCGGTCTCTTTCTCCCTACGTTGCCCTAATAGCCTACATTTTTTAATCAAAAAGGGATGTGTCTTCATGTCTTCTGCCCATTTTCTGATCAGATTACATTCTGTTATTGAGTAGTCTGAGTTCCTTCTAAATTTTGGATACCAACCCCTTATCGTAAGGCACATAAATGTCACATCATTGTACACCTGAAACTAATGTAAGACTGTATGCCAACTATACTTGAGTCAAATTGTTTTAAATTAAAAAAAAAGATAAAAGGAACAGATTTTAAAAATGCAAACTAGTTTTTAAAAAGGGTCGTTAGTCCTGTATAGTTCTCGTAGCGTGCCAGGCGGGAACGTGTTAGGGTTAATGCAGTGGATCATGCACATGCTTTTGTGTGTCGTGAAGAAAGCCTGTGAGACCAAGTGAGAAGCTATCTTTACTTCTTTGGGGGGAAAAGGTTCACATATTAATCACGTTGAACATTATTAGCTACCGTCCGGGTGGGGTAGGCGCGTGGCCCTCAGCGCGGAGGATTGACACTCTGCTGAATGAATACACTGGAGCCCTCTGCAGGCAAAAACACTGAACTTTTAACAGTGCGGCTGGCTGCGTGTCGCTCAACCTTCAGACACTGTGCTTGCGAAAAACTACAAAAGACGTGCTCTGGTATGTGATGTGTGTTACTGGTTTCTTAAATGCTGAGATAAAAGGATCGACTTTCTGTTTTGATTTAGCCCAAACCCCGTGTACCAGGGGGCTTATACAGCCTCCAAACAGTTAAAAGGCCCTTGTGGGAAACACAGAAACGGCAGACTGTCTTCTAGGCGAAGTTCCTCCCATACAGCTGATGGTGACATTTGGAATTTAAGAGGTAGAGTAATTACAGTGGGAAAGGAAGGAAATGTATCTGAAAGACCTGTCTCTTTTTTAAAGACAATGGTACATTTCTGTTGGCTCCACTTACTGGCCACTTTAGGATGCTTGAAATCTCTGTCCCTTTGTGTATCCTTGAATTTTTGTGAACATTTTGTAAAAATTTTGAAAAATGCCAAATTACTGCCCTGGCTGGTGTGGCTCAGTGCACTGAGTGCCGGCCTGTGAACCAAAGGGTCGCTGGTTCGGTTCCCAGTCAGGCACATGTCTGGGTTGTGGGCCAGGTCCCCAGTAGGGGACGCATGAGAGGCAACCAATCGATGCTTCTCTCTCTCTTCCCCTTTCTCTAAAAATAAATAAAATCTTTAAAAAAGTTAAATAGAGTTAAAAATGCCAAATTACTGCGATCTACATAGACATGCACGTGCTTTATTTTGTACAAGATTGATTCTTAGGGGTAGAGTGGGAAGTCGTATGTGTAGTTTGAAAAAATATTCTTAAAATTACAATTACATTCATCTCTTTTTCAGTGCAAAATTCACCGTGAGAATTCAAACATTAAGGGTGATCTTTTTACGTTTACTAAAAAATTACGAGTTTAAAGAAGGCAGGAAGTCCTGGGGTGGCAGGCATTCGGTACGCCTGCTGGGAGGGGCCACCCCCGCCCCTCTCATAGACTCAGGGCACCCACGGGTCAGGAGGCTGACGTCACAGCGCAGGCTGGCACGGCTCGCCGCAGCGATGGAGGGCTCAGTGCGCGTGCACATTTCGAGCCCTGGTGTTGCAAAGAAAGAACTTTGTGAAAATGAAGTGAGGAAGGCTACTTTATGCTTACGCTTAGGGCTATTCTCAGTTAGTAGAATAGTCTCTTCCAGTGCAAGAAACTCCACCAGAAACAAGAAATCCCTAAAGGCACTGCCCTAATTGTTTACATTATACAAAAGCATTAATATTACAAGTATTATTTCTACAGTTTGCTCCCTACCCCGAATCATGTAAGCCCACAAGAGACCAGGTTTGTTTTGCTTGCTGTTACACATGCCTACTTAGTCTAGTGCTGAGGACACAGTGGACTTACTATAAATATTTATTGAATGAATAAATGAGCATCTGCATAAAGCAGGCAGCATAAAGACTAAGAATGACTTTGGTATTCGTGGAAGAACAAACAAACAAATGGCCAACGCAAGACCTGAAGGTGGCGTCTGCTGCACACACACACACACCCAGGCCGCCCCTCGTGTCAGGCGAGCCCTCCCGGGAGTGCAGACACAGCCAGACCACGGCGCCCCTTCGTGCGGAGTCTCCCCGAGCCCTCAAATCGGGTCTCTTACCGACTTCACAAGAGGCCCCTTTCCTAGAACCCAGCATTATTTCCTTAACGGGTTATTGCTGATTGAACCACACCAACCCCAGGTTTTCCAGAACGGACTGAACATTGCTTCTAGGCCACCCCACCAACACAAGTGTTTTCAGAAGCTCCGGAGGAGGGGTCAGTGGCTGGACCCCCACTTCCCGTCAGTCCCTCTCATCTGTTTGGCTACCCTTGAGAGCATTACCTTCTTTTGATCAGTAAAGGGCCACACATCCATGGACGGAACTGTGAGAAAGGTTATTATTGTATTTCTGATAAACTAGGTGTTTGGTTAAAGCTTTTCATTTCGGCATGGCATCAGGGGAGAATTCATGACCCTTCCCAGCGGTATCAAGGAGCTTCTCTGGCTAGAAGTAAAAAGCACCTTCTCCGTGGCTCAGTGGTTTTACTACTGGAGGAAACATCCCATTAAACTTCCCCGCCAGGCAGCAGGGAGCGGAGCACTTGATTACGTGAAGACGACAAGGTAAAGGTTTAGTATATAATCAATCAATGGCAATACAGCCTTGTTTTTCTTATCAGGGAAGCTGCCCCTCAAATATCTTACAGGAACAGGGGAATTTCTGGAAGAGTAACAATAATTCTAAAAGTTTGCCTACTCCAATAGACCATTAATCATAACATTTATCATGCCTTATGGTTATACACTTTTCTAAGTTTAAATTCCCCGTAAACTCGCTTAAGCCTAAACAGCCAGTGGGCATATAGGAATTCATAACAGCTCCGTGGAGTACTTAATGGGATGTTTGGGTCAATGTCCTGCATTATTTGAACGCCACGATATTAGGTTTGAAAAGGAAATTTTGCGACGTGCCTGCCGTGATGGCTGGAGAGCACACTGGTTGGAAGTCTCATGTCCGGATTCGGGAGAGACTGAGGCAAGTCCCTCGTTGGGTCTGGCCCTCGGGATGAAAGGGGTAAGTTTGTGCTCGGTGACCTGTTCGGTCTCTGTCCTCTAGTCCACTGGTCCCAGGGAGCTGGCCTGGCACTCCCACACCTAGGGTTCGCGTTACCCAAGGGGCAAGGTAACGTGGAGCAGGTAAAGCCAATATTGCCCCTACCTGGTACAGCTGAGACTGCCACTTTAATTCCCGAACTGCGGGCCTACACGTTTCCTTTCCAGCATCCCGTTATTGACTATTTCCTGAGACTCTTCTCCCTCAGGTTCTATAGTCTTTTAACCAAAGGGATAATATATTCTACATAGAAGGACGTTTTAAGTTTCATCATAATAAAGTGTGGAAACAGAAAGACTGAACACAGGCATGGACAGTGGCCAGAGCACAGAAGACAGCAGATCTCTGCCCCACGACCTGCAGAGCCTGCCCAGAAGACCAACCCGTCCCCACAACACCCAGCCGCGGCGGCAGATTCGTGCAGGGCCCAGCAGAGGTCACGCCTGTGTCAGTGTGGTCGGGAGGGTGATGATATGGGTGTAACAATCTCTAGTTTTAATCTGAACATGTCACCTAAAATGCCACGTGATGTGCTTCAGTGCGATATAGCCATGTTACAGAATTCCGTGCTTGTGATTTTGTAGTAAACGATTCTGTAATGAGACGGGGGCGTTATTTCTGCCAGACCCTGGAGGAGGGCAGACTGTGGGTTCTATCTATGGACGGCGCAGGAAACCAGAGGACGAGGTCACGACATTCCACTCTGAGTGGCAGGGACTTGACTAATAGCCGAGTCTGTTTCCAGCTCTAAGGGGGACCGGGGAAAGCTGATGGTGCTCCACTCACCACCCCCAGGAGGTGTCTCTGCTGCAGCAGCTGGCTCCCGGGCCCTCCGCCTGCCTCCCTCCCGCAGACTCGAGCGCCCCCAAGGGGCTCTGCAGGGACAGGCTGTGTTGCGCTCTCCCTCGGTTGGTGCTCAGTTGTTTGCACATGGGAAGCCAACCGGACAGAGGGAGAGCACGGACTTCAGCTAGACCCTGGGTCGGAGCAATTTTTCTGTGTCCTCGGTCAATTATTTCTAAGTCCTCAACAGCTGCTGTTTAAAGACTTGCACTCAATAAACCCTCCTTGTGCATCCTTCTACACACCTGACACCTGACTTCCCTGAGCACGCGTGTGTGGCTCCACCCCGGCTGCTCAGGGAGAACGGACATCCACGGGGTGCTGCGCACCTCTCACCTGCGCCCACTGGGACACCCGTGACTCTGCCCATGCGCCGCCTCCCTTGCTCTGGTCGCCGTGCAGAAGCAAGCGTCTCTTCTGTCCAATGCTCTGGAGCCTGCTGTCCCCGACCTTCTGACAGCTGTGTCTACCGATCGATCAGTCACCACGTTCTCCCTCTCTTCTCTGTGAGCCCTTCTGCCAGCCCCAGGCTCTGCCACCTTGAACTCCTCCCGCCCCGCCCCGCCCCGCCCCACACCCCTGCAGCTGTCACTCCGTCTCTCTTCCCTACCCAAGAGCCCTGACGTCGGAATTACTTGTCTGCGCTTCCATCTCCACTTACTCCATAGCCAGCGGCCCTGAGCGCCCCACCTGCACTGTCCTCCAGCCACGAAGACTGTTTTCCCCACACGGGACGTGTACTCTTAGCGCCTACTGCTGTGAGTGGCACGCGGTGGAAACTCCTCTCTCTGACAGCTCTGCATTGCTGAGTTACGCAGGGGCTACATCTTCACCTGAATGAGCCCTTACAATGCTCACAACCACAGGATGAAGCGGCTCTACTGCTATGACTCCTATTTTGGAAATTCGAGCTCACGGAAGTTACATCTCTCTGGGCAAAACCCATTCCCGTTCCACCTTTCCTTCCTCCCCAAGACTCAGCCTGCCTCCTCGGTCTGAAATAATCACCTCACCGCAGCGGGTAGGAGAATGCCCCGGAAAACCTGGGTGGACTTCCTGGCACGGGAACACGAGCTCAGGACATGCTGAATGCTACTTTTCTGTCTCTTAACACCGCGCCTTGCACATGGAATGCACTCAGTGAGTTCTGACTAATTGGAGCGTGCAGCGAGGTCAAAACTGCCGCCCAATCACTGCCGGGGTATGGGGGGGGGCGGTGCTGGGGCTTGAAGGCAGGTAGGGGACACTCCTTCTGGGCCTAGGGGCCTCTGGAGGTCGCCACCTGCCCGCACCGATTTTAGAAAGGAGTAAGAAAAACCTTTCTGGTTTTCTTTTCTCCACATTACACACTCAATTCTAAAAAGGCAACATTATAGTTGGTGTTATGTAATCATCACAGCCATTTTTTCGAGCAAAGGATTTATGTTTATCTCGTTTCGGCAAACACCAGTTTGCAGGTGTGATTTCAGGGGGAGAACCGTGACGTCCTTTTCCCCCTTATGCGCCTGTGTGTAAGAATCGAAATGCACGAGATTTCACTCTGAAGCTCTGCCAGTCCAGGGAAACCAAGTGTCATTACGGAGCTGAACAAAAAAGGGGAAATGAGAGCTTGGATGAACCGGTGACCATCCTGCCCTCCCTCCGTGGGAGTCAGTCTTGGGGGGATGGAGAGGGCATGGCAGCCACAGGGACTTCCTTCACATTCGGGGAAGCGAGCAAGGGAGAGAAGGAGCGGGACCCGTACTCACACGGCTGCCTGCGGAGCTCCTGCCCCGGTCTGAGTGCCACGGAAATGCCACCAAGCGTCAGCCTCTCTGAGCCCTTTGGCCTAAGTATCGTTAAACACTTAGGAAGGGCCCCGAGAAGACAGCTGCCGGTTTGCCGAGAAGCCCCGTGGAGAACTGGGAACTGATATAACTTCCAGGTATGTGTTCTCCGAGCAAGGAGCTAGGGCAGGACTCACACCGTTAGAGACACCATGTCACTCGAATGACTCTGCCCTCCAAGAAAGAAAACGATGCCAGGAGACGACAGGAAGCTAACAAACAGTTCGCCAGGTGCCGACGTTACACGAAGGATGGGTTTCTGGCTCAATATGCACTACAGACACAACTGGCAACAGATGTGCAAATTAGGTAAAATTGAGCTTACACTCAAATGTGGAGGGAAAAGAAGAAAAACTCACCCACATAAGCTGCCAAAAGCAGGTGACATGGGTGGAGGGTGCCGTCTTTCTGGGCGCCGCAGTGAGGCCACGAGGCTATCCTCAGATTCTCGTGCAAGCTCGCTGGACTCACGAGATTAGACAGCTTGCAAAACCCTCCCTAACAACGGGGTTCTACACTGACCCTAACGGAATATTTCTGTTCTATAATCATAGCTCCGAGGATGGCCTCCCACTGGGAAATACAAATGGGAGGGTTTCCTGTATTTGAGTGAACACTTGAAGGGTGGAAAAATAGAGCAGCTAAAGACTCGAAGATCATAAACCTTACATTCAGCAGCGAAAATGGAGTTGAACGCTGTCTGGAGCAAAGGAGAAAAGGAGTTGACTTCCGCCTGGAGAAGAAGATTGAGCGTCAGCTCCTGAGCCCTTGCTTGGCCTCCAGATCTTCCGTCAGGAGACGGTCCCGTGTGCTGCATGAGGAGTGAGCTCCCAGGCTGGGAGAGGGTGGGGGTCAGTTCGCTGGACTCAGAGCATCGGAAAGAACGTCCAACCGCCACACCCGAGTGAGGGTTTCGTTCCTGTGCCTGGTTGAGAGTCACATGGGGCGTGTGGGCTACAGGGTCATACAGATGCGTGAATTCAGAGATGCTGAGTACCCCCCGCAAAGGGTTCCAGTGCACAGCTCTTTGGAAAGGCAGTGAAAGAGGCAAGATTCTGTCCCTGCGACTGTCCCCTCAACTTTGTGGCGATGTCTTGGAATGAAACCAGAAAAGCTAATCTGATCGGTAGACATCAAACTACTGTAGAGAGAAAGAAGCAGTGTTCACAGTGATCCCGAGAAGTTACTTACACCTAAAGGGAATGGGGGGCTTACATGCGTGAAAAGGGTGAAGTTTATGGGATGGGAATTGTATCTCACTAAAGCTGTTACATTAAAACACAAAAGCCTATACGAGAAGACGTTTAACTGCAAAATGATAAGCCGCATATTTGAGTTAAAACAAACAAACAAACCTGCCAGGAGAAGCTTAACTGGCAGCAGAGCTGGGGTTTGAGTGCCGCGGGGCTCCCCATCAGCCCACAGCCGCCCCTGGAGCCTCAGCTCCCTGCGGACCAGGCTCCCGCTGCATCCTGGGTACCCGGCGCTGCATCCACGCAGGGGACATGCACAGCGGCACCTGGGACCTGCACAGGCTCCAACCAAACGCAGTAAAGCTGGCAACCTAGCACGACCTTAAGCAACAAGAACTTAAACATAGGTTTCTTACTTAGAAAAGAAACTTCAAACAGAAGAAAGACCGGAACAAACCCCAACTTGCTGGCAGTGGTGGTCTGAGTTAGAGGATTGTGGGAGAACTGTATCTTATTTCATATTTTCGTCTGTTTTCCTCGGTTCCACTTTTGCAGGGCGGGGAAAACCGGATCCCTGCCGCCAGGGCCACAAGGTCATTTGAATGACACGAAGTGGTACGGGCTGAATATCTGTGACCCCGCAGAATTCACGCGTTGAGATCCTCACCCCATGGTGATGGCATCGGGAGGTTCGGCAGGGGGTAAGGTCAGGAGGGTGGAGCCCTCAGGAGTGGGGCCGGGGCCCTGTAACAAAGGCCCAGGGAGGCTCCCACGTCCCTCCTGCCACGTGAGGCCACAGCCGGAAGCCCGCCGTCTACGACACCAGAAGCAGGTCCTGAGCAGACGCAGGACCTGCCAGCTGCTGAGCGGCCCGAGCCGCCCCCAGAGCTGGGAGAAATGAAGGGTGGCTGTTTGCGGGCCACTCCGTCGACGGCATTCTTCACAGCAGCCCCCACGGGCTGCGACGCGGAGTAGATGTGGAAACACTGACCCCCTTAAAATGTTTCACATGTGCTGCTTCGTCTCGTTTACAGTTTCACACCCCTTGTGCACGCGCCTTTCCTGTCCCCCAACCTGCAGGCGCCGTGCTGCGGAGACTAGATGTCATCAGCCCTGGGCATGGTCTGGTGGGAACGGCAAGGCTGAGCACCGTCTGCCGCAAACGGTAACACGGAGCTGGAAACGGAACAGAGTTCCATCCACAGGGCTGTCTTACCGCATCCTAATTTAATATACTGCCTCTGAGAAAAGGGACTTGCCTCAAACTAAACTACAAGTTTACACCGAGACTTGAACTTGAGGCTAGACGCCAGGTCTGGCCTCTCCTCCGGTCCTCGGCGGTAGGGACGAAAGAACGTTCTCTCACAGCACTAGCTTTGCTTTCAGGGCTGCGACTGGCAACTCATCTGGTATCACCCCGTGCCCCTGACGGAGGGCGGCCACCTCCGCACAGCCAGTCTGCTGCACAGGAGGGTTTTGCCACTCTCAGGAGATGACAAGGGCCACCAGAGCAACAAGCACAGGAGAAAAACAGAGGTTGCCTGCCCCAGTGGGGCACTCGCCATGGGCAGTGGGGAAGACAAACTCAGGAGGCGTTCACTGATCTTCTTCCACAGCCTGGCCAGTCTCTGGGCCAGAGACGGCCTGGGCAGAGCACAGGCCTCGGGGAGTCGGGAATTTCCGCTGGAAAGAGATTGCATTTCTACCACTGGCCAGGAAAGAGACCCAAAAGTTAGCCGTTGCCATCTCTAGACTTGACTAACTGGTTTAAACTGGAGGCTTATCTAAGAGAGCGTTTAAAATGTCACAAAATGACGCAAAGCCACAACAAAGCAGTGAACCCGACGTCATCTTCCGAACCACATCCCATCCCTCTCACTGCCTGCTTTGTAAGACCTGCCGCCCGGAGAGCTTTGAGGGCAGAAGGAGAGGTGACTCCGAGGCGAGCCGAGCCGAGCCCTGCCTCTGTCACCTCAGTAGCATAGCCGGGAACCTTCCAGCCAAACACACTCGACGGTGTGTGGCTGCGAGCACAAGCGAGTTCGCAGTATCCTGAAAAGTCCAGTTAATGCACCTACATCAGCTCGGAAAACAGTCTAAGTGGACGGAACAGAGAATTCTAGTCAGGTTGCATGCACAGGGCACAGCTCATCTTGGCCCTGAGACTCATGCCAAATATTCTTAATTATGCAGTCCTGAGATACAGAATAGTCAGTCTGGTTTGAGATTTGAAAGCAAAGCAAAATAAGTTAGTACCCCTTTGTGGGAGGAGGGGTTGCAGAAAAGCATAGCTGACCAGTTTGAATATAAAAGTGTAAGTGACCAGATTGAATAACTGACCAGTCCACTATTCATTTAAGAAAGTAAATGTATACTGAAATTCTTAAAATTGATTTGTTTATCCAAAGTGTTTAAATGGCCCAGTGCTTTCCTTGCTATACAAATCCTTTCTCTTTCCATAAAAAAGGTTTGGAGAGTACTCACACATTGCAAATTAGGGACATTTACTTTAAAGAATCATTAGTCACACTGCCTTCAGATGTAACAATCGTAAGTGCTAGAGGTCACAAAGTCCTGGACCCTGCCCGGCCTCCACGAGCTGGTCCAGATGAGAGCACACCTCTCTGCAGCCGTGGGTGACGCACTCTTCCCAACTCTGCTTTCCAATCTGAGAACCGGCACCAGAGTTGGGGGAGAGACACAGTTTCTGTCCATGTGCGACTAGGCCGTCTTTAAGGGCCACAGTCTCCTCCCTGCCTCTGGTCGTTGTGGTCCTTCCCTGAAACCTAGTGCTCGCCCGTAAAGCAAACACTATTTACAACACACCACCCTGCTTTCTGGGAAGAACGTGTACCCTCGGATGGTCAAGGGTAGGGAGCAGAGGTGGTTCCCCGCTTAGGCAGTATTCCACGGCCTACACTCAACTGCCGCCAGCAGTATTTATGATTCTGAGAGCAACGTTCTTTCAAGGGTCAGGACTGGCGGGCCTAGAGAGAACAAGGTCTCAAGCAAGATTTGAATTCTAGACTGTTCAGTGAAATGGAACAACTGCATACTTTTTTTTTTTTACGAGAAATGACTGGGTGGAAGCGGCATTTCAGGGCTGTGGGACGCGCAGAGCGTCCTGGAGGGGGAACGGAGCAGAAGGCCTCTGCTCTGAGCTGACGGCGGGCTGCGGGGCTGCCTCGGTGACAGCTACTGTCAGCTGCTGGTCCTGTGCGCAGAACCCGGCCGGCACTAGGTTCCTCCTCCAAAGCGCTGCTGCGCTGTTCACGGTGGCTGCTGTGCCCGGCCGCCCGCCCACGTGCCTCGGAACCGGCCGGCCAGCCGGGCTGAGCCTGGGAACTCTGGACTCGTTCCGGGCTCTGACCCCCGACCTCCTGGCCACGCTGCTCCACTCATTCATTCATTCATTCATTCATTCCTCCCACGAATGTTCCAGGTACTCACAGCTCTAAGGGAAGCTGGCGTATTTCTTAAAAAGGAATACAAACATGAAGGTTTCTGTAACTTGATCGTTTTTTAGTAGAAAAATTAGGAAATGGAGATGTTAAGGCTGAAAGCTATAGAGATCGGTTCCTTAGGTTAAAATTTCTGAGGCATTGGTCATTTAAAAACTAGGTTTCGTTTCCCCCAAAAGTTTCACTTCAAAACATGGTAAATCTACTTACTTTCCCTTAGTATCTACAGCTGAGTACAAAAGTTGTTACGAGTTTGCAAGACTTTCCACCGGGAGCAGAGTGCTCCTGAGCCCCTGGACGTGGGCAGCGTGCCAGGCCCTGCAGGCTCTGCGCGCTGCCTGCAGCGTCTGCCAGAGCCTGGAGAAGGACGTGCCGGCTGCAGGTCCCTGACAGACACGAGGGGGACCCTGTCACCCAGGGTCCTCGGTCGGCTTTCAGAGGTGCTGTGAGACCGCCCAGTTTTACACCAGCTGATGTCCCTGTGCTGTCGGGGCTCAAGAAACTGCACCTTTGTGCTGACAGCTAATGGGCACAGCGGCCAGTGCGTTATTAGAGCCCAAGCTCCCAGGCTCTTATGTGAAGGGGCATTTTGTCCCTCTTCCCTCCCCCACCGGGCACAGCACTGTGGCAGAGAGACCTCCCTCCGCGTGAGCTCGGTGCACGTTCACCGCCCTCCCCGGCAATCTCTAATTCTGGGTCCCACCACCTGCCTGCCTTCCCTCTGCCCCTCCGACCGGTAGGAGGCATGTTATCTCCTTGTGTTTTGGGATCAGTGTTTTTTACTTTTATGGGGTTTCGTTTTCTTTCTTGGAAACCTAAACTCTTTAAGCTAATGGTCTCTTTCTCTAAGAAGTCTTTCTACTTTAAGATTCTTAAAGACTTTGCGGGAAAAGGAGACATTAATAATAATAATCTGTTATTATCACTCTCACTTTTGCTCAATCTTAACCAGATCAGGTTTTGGCATTCAGGGAATTCCTCCAGAGACTTGCTATGCTATGTTTTTTTGTGTGGTTTTTTTTTGTTATTTTTTGTTGTTGTTTGTTTTTTTTTAATAGCACTCGGCGTGCATGCACATGGGAATGCAGGAACGAGAAGTGCAAAACCAGAAACGCATTCCAAGAAGTGCTTGGGCCACCCTAACAGTTGCAACATAAATAAACATCAACATGAATTACTGCGTGTAGCAGCAAAGCTTCTGTCGTAGGGAGACAGAGCTTCCTATGTCGCTTCCTGTCCTCATCAACCATCATCTCAGTCTCTACAGCCCACAGACCCCAGGACCGAGACACCTCGATGCATACAGAGAGAGAAACGCGCAGACTTCATGTACGTTGCTGGCACGCCCATATGGCGCTCTGTGCTTCTTCGGATGTGAGTATTTTCCCATCTGTCTAGACGCGGCAATCGGTTCCTCAGGCAAGAAAATGTGGCAGGAGAGCCAGGAGAGGAAGCTCAGCGGCGGACAAGTCAGCTGCCCGCCGTCTCACTTCCTCTAAACCCGAGAAGACGAGACCTGATGCGATTCCCTTTCGGAGCAGCGCTGGGGTAGGGGGCCCTCTCTCCCTGGCGCACCCCACTAGAGATTCACTTGAACATGCACGCAATGGATGTGTCCCTAAAGACATGATCATTTGGCAAACGGTATGACTGGGTGTCTTTAAACTATTTTAGAAACTGTAAGCACTGCTATTTCTCATTTTTAAAAACATCGGCCCAATCTGCCTTTCAGAGATAATTGAGATATGCTGCCAACCAAATGAAGAGTTTCACACATTCTCATAAAAAATCTTGTTTCCTGGATGTAAGGTGAATCCCAGGGGACTTGGCTAACCAAGGGGGGAGTCGCGGCCTGGCCCCAGGTCCGGGCGAGCTGCGAGGCCCGCCCGCCTGCTGCCGCGCCATGCTGCCCTCTGAGGACGCGCCGTCCACACGGGCCACTTCCAGAAAGCCGGTCTTACGTTTGCTACCCATCATGCCACGCTGCTGAGCTGCTTTCCTCCAGGATTACAAGAACAGAAACTTCTGGTTCAGAGATTATAAAACAGGCTCATTAAGAATCAATAATTTGCATGTTTACCAAGCTTTCTGCCTCATAACCGGTTCCACGGCCCAGAAGGGCTGCTGAGACAAGACCAGACTCATTTACGGGCAGTTTCCGCCCGAGCACTCGCGGCCTCGTGCGCTGTCCCCAGAGGTCTGCAGCCCCGGACGCACCAGGAGGCCATCTGCAGCACACGGAGTAACAGCTGCCCGAAGACATGCCCTCCTAAGCTGTGAACGACGCCTGTTGCATGCCAAATGGGGAATGAAGGCAGCAAGTGGAATTATGTTTTCTAATGAGACGGCCTTAAAAGAGAGACACTGTCCTGAATCACCGTCACCACGGTGAGCCCAGTGTAACCAAGAGGGGCCCTTAAAAGTGGAGAAGAGGGCAGAGGAGCAGGTCCGAGTGAAGCAAGGTGAGCACAGCCCTGCCTGGCCCAGCGCCCCCAGCCTCACAGGTGCGGGCGGCAGCCGCCCAGCCCGGGCATGTGGGCGGCCTGCAGGGTCTGGGGCTCTTCCCTGGGGCTTCCAGGAAGAAGAACGGGCCAGCTGACACCTGGCTTTGAGCCCCCTTAAGGCCCACCTCCGACTTCTGACCTGCAGAACCGCAGGTGATACAGTTGCGTTGTTTCAGGCCACCGAGTGTGTGGTGATCTGTTAGAGAGGTCACAGTTCACTCATACACCACCTCATGAATGGGACAGGGTGCCATTCAAATTACAGCTCTCTGAAGGTTCCATTATGGATAACTGAGACAAGAATTTAAAATAAAAACATCTTATTTCAATGAAAATAGCTTTATAATAAAATAGCAAAGCCTATGTAACCAAAGAAAAAAACAGGTAACTTGGACTTCATCAGAATTTAACAATTTTACGCTTTAAAGCCCAGCACCAAGCACAAGAACAGACGCCCCACAGAAAAAAAGTATTTCTGAGTCATCTGTCTGCTAAGGGTGTAGTGTCCAGAACATATGAACACTTACAACTCACTGCACAGACAACACAGTTTTTAAAAGGGCGAAGGACTGAAAAGGCGTATCTTCGAAGAAGACACGCACTCGGCCACTGGGCATGTGAAACGGTGCTCGGCCTCACTGGCTGTCAGGAAAATACAGATCAAAAAGCCACGAGAGGCCAATGCACGCCCTCTATGATGGCCTTTTTTTTTTTTTTTTTTAAAAGAACACGAAGGTTGGCGAGGATGTGGAAATAGATGGAACCTCCCAGGCTCGTGGGCCTGTAAAATGGAGCAGCCAGCGAGGAGCTCGGTTTGGCTGCCCCACAGAGAGTCACCCCGTGACCTCGCAGTGACACTCGGAGGCGTCCGCTCAGGAGG
Source organism: Phyllostomus hastatus (assembly GCF_019186645.2). NCBI lineage: Eukaryota > Metazoa > Chordata > Mammalia > Chiroptera > Phyllostomidae > Phyllostomus > Phyllostomus hastatus. Next base: position 1,341,176 of record NW_025334010.1, read on the forward strand.
ACCGATGACACGCGTGCACATGAAAACCTGTGCATGGGAGTTCACGGCAACATCATTCGTAATAGGCAAAAAGTGAAAACTTCCGTGAGCTGATAAATGAATTAAAAAATGTGACTTATACCTGGCTGGCGTAGCTCAGTGGATTGAGTGCAGGCTGTGAACCTAAGTGTTACAGGTTCAATTCCCAGTCAGGGCACATGCCTGGGTTGCAGGCCATGGCCCCCGGCAACTGCACATTGATGTTTCTCTCTCTCTCTCCCTCTCCCTCTCTCTCTATCTCCCTCCCTTCCCTCTCTAAAAATAATAAAATCTTTAAAAATGTGACGTATCCACACAACGAAATATTACTCAGCCATACAAAGGGATCGAGTGAGTGCTCTCACATGCCATGTATGGCTGAACCTGACACTTTCATGCGAAGGGAGAGAAGCCGAGTGCAGAAGCCCAGAGAGGTACGACTCCGTTTCTGTGAACTGCCCAGAGCAGGCAACCGCACAGGGACAGAACGCAGACGAGGGGTTGCCGGGAAGGGGAGAGGGAGAGCTGGAACAGACTGCTAAGCCGTTCGCTGTCACATTTGGGGGATGACCCAAATGCCCTGCAACTGGGCAGTGGTAATGGCACAGGCAGTGACTGTGCCAAGAAACAGTGAGTCACATCCTTTAAAGTGGTGCATTTGTGTTACGTAAATTGTCTCAATCTACAAAACAGAAGGAATAGAACCCATCCCCCTAACACGCACTGAAAGCTCAGAACTAGGCATCCAGTAGGAACCATTACCTGTCACCTTGCTGAGTCTGAGTGACCTTGCTATTTGACTAAGTCTTTGTTTTCCCCTTGCACTTGAAGTACCCCAAACTTTGGCCCTTGGTCTGATTGTGAACCCAACTCCATTAAAAATAAAGACACTGCCTCAGCACCTTTAGTTCCTGCCACTGAAACCTGACTTTCTGGAGTACTGTTACAGAACAAACAAGGTGGGGGGGGGGGCCTGGGACGATACACTATTACTGAAAGAAGCCCCCAGGTCCGTTATGTCCGCCGCCAGAGGAAAGACGTCTCTCAAAGCCAGAGATTTGTGAAAAGGAAAGGAAACATTTAATGCTATACAAACTTAAAGTAGGGACCTAATGTCTTCACCAAAAATCCTAAAATCCCTTAAAGCACCCACAAACAGACACAGTCCTTCCTTCCTCCCCGCTTTGCCCAGTCCAGAGTACCGTATCTCCTAAAGCTGCGGGGGTCCCCACTCTGCCAGAGCCACGTGGTTCTCTCCCCTCTCAAATGGCTGCGGGAGTCTCCTCTCTGCTAAAGCTGTGTGGTTCTCTCTTGCAGGGCTGCACACGGTTCTCCCCCTCCAATGGCTGCCGTGTCTGGGTTTAAATCCCAGCGCCAATCTTACTCCGAAGCCCCATTTCCGGCTCCTCTCACAATTGGCTACAGCTGCCAGATTCGGGGCAGGTGTGGCCCTGTGGTGTGGAGCCAATTATCTCCAGGCTCTTCTGGATCTTATTACAGATCCCTATTTGGGGCTCCCCTCTTGGCTGCACCCTGTTACAGTACTTGTGCAGTTTCAGCTTCACGTCACAGCCCACGGACTCCGGTGTTCGTTTGCTTGCTGTGTCTGTGGCCTCCTCGCTGACAAGAGGCTCCCTCGATCCCAGGCGATCCTTACTCCTTTTAAAACTTTTATTTATTCCAGAGAGCGAGGGAGGGAGAGAGACACATCAGTTTGTTCCCCTTACTGACACATTTGTCGGTCGGTTCTTGGATGTGCCCTGGCCAGGGACCAGGCCCTCACCCAGTTGAGCTACCCGGCCAGGGCCTACACCTGTATTCTCCATCAGTGTCAAGTTCCCTAACAACCCCATTCCTAAGCATCTACCTGAGTATCTGTCTACTCGTTTGGGAGTCGAGAGCTGTTTCTAGTTGTTTAGTGATTAGTTTAGGAATCTCCAGCTGCTAATGCTGAAGCTTGATATGGTTCAGCCAGTGCCTTTCCCCGCCCCCTGGAGGACACAGGAACCTCAGGACGCTCCAGCTCCGATTAATGGTCCCGTTTACAGGTGTGTCTGTTACTACTGCTGTGTATTTTAATTCTGCTGTTTTCCCTCCTATTAAAAAAAAACACTTTACTTTGAAATACTTATGGATTTATAGGAGACTGTAAAAATGTACAGAATATTGATGTACAGATAACTCTATAAATACTATTTAACCCCCTAATCTATAATGATAAAGAATATTAAAAAATAATACTCTGTTTTGATCTTGTCTGTATTAAAAGTATTGTAGAAACTGCCGCCCTCTGCTTCACTGTCAAAAACTTAAAAAGATCAAATATTGGTTGTGACAAGTGTATAATATTTTATTACATTGTACCAGTAGGTCTAAGGATCTAGGGAGAAACACCTGATTAATATATTTATCATCTCTTCATGTTCCTTCTAATCAAAGAGGATTCATGTTTCCGTTTCCTCGGAGACATCCAACCCTCTCATGATGTCATTCCCACGTTATCTTTGAAACATAAGAGCTACTCTCTACCTCTCAACCGGAGAAGAGCCCCTCGGTGCAGCAGCATACAGGGGCGTGGCGGGGCGGCCGGGTGCAGAGCCACACGCCGCCGGTCCTCTCCCCAGAAACACACAGACCCAACGCTTGGTGGGAATGCCCGGGGACGGACGGACGGATGGACACGAGGCAATAAACGAGACACCTCTCCTCCGCCGGGAGCTATCAGCAGAGTTCTGAGCACAGGGCCATACAGACAGGAGCATTCTTACACTGAATCTGGAATAACAGCCCTTGATGGTTTTGACTCATTTTCCCTGCTGTCTTTTAAAAAGCTTTGTAAGTGTATTATTCACATGAACTAAATCATCACCACCATTCATCCTGCCTAATAAAGAGTTATGTCAGCAGTTAGGGTGCGTGGCAGCCTCGGAGCCTGAGCTTTGAACTGCGTTTATTGGAAAGTCTCTAGCTAGCACTTACCTGTGTTCAAGGCGCTGTCTTATAGATAGCAGGTGCTGAAACGGCTGTGACTAGTGTCAGGTGTGTGGGCTTGTCTCCCGCCACATTCTAAGTGCCCTGAAGGCCCCATTAGCACCACATGGGAGGGTTTTTGTTAGAGCAGCAGAATCCCAGGCCTCTCCCCAGGCCTGCAGAACAGAATCTGCATTTTAACGAGACCCATTAAAGTACGAGACATAGCCCTGGTTGGTGCAGCTCAGTGGCTTGAGCGCTGGACTGCAAAACAAGAGATCGCTGGTTCGATTCCCAGTCGGGGCACAAGCGTGGGGTGCAGGCCAGGTCCCCAATGAGCAGTGTGTGAGAGGCAACCACGTACTGATGTTTCTCTCCCTTTCTTCCTCCCTTCCCCTCTCTCTAAATATAAGTAAAATCCTTTAAAAAAAAAAGTGTGAGAGGTACCGATCTTAAGCCATAGTTTAAAAAATTAACCCCTCTGTTACCTGCACCATTAGTGTTGTTTCCTTTACCACTTCCTGTCCTTCCTCCTTGAAACAGGCCAGGGCTCATTATTGGAGAAAACAAAGAAACCCAAATTTCTCCCTGCGCCCTACCGCCCTCAGTGACTGATATCTCTTTTAGGGATCAGACCGTCTGAGTTTAGTTTCTTTGGTTACCATGTTCTTGGGATAATTCTATGCCCTTACTCCTTTTATTTTTAATTCACTTATTTCCTTCTTAAAACTGTGACACCTGACTTTCATTCCAATGCATCATAGTTTTACACAATAGCACTGAAAAAACGGTGCAGACAGTTAACTTCGGTGAGCTTAGATCAACCTCCACGACGACATCCACAGTCCTTACACTGACTGCAGAATCCCAGCAGCGTTTGGTGCCCGCACCTCTCCAGGGCCCACCCCATTATGCATCCTGCATAGCTCTGCAGGTCGCCTGCAGAGCTCGGGGCTCCTGCCACGCTGGCTGGACTGGCCTTCACTGGCCAAAGTCCCCGAGTGCCTCCTGCAGCCCCGTCTCAACCTGGAAAAACAGAAATTGTATGTCCCTGCAGAAATAACCCCAAAGCACGCACAGACACAGAATTCACAGCAACAACACACAATGGGACCTAGTGCTTACTACCAAGCATCACACAAAAAGCCTACACTGTTGAGGAAACAAAATAACAACAGAAGCAAATTCTCCTCTCAGTTCCAAGGACGTTTCTCTTTCCGTCCTTCTAACTCCCGGAACACAACATGAGATCTACTCTGAAAAAACTGAAGCGCACAGTGCAGTCCCGGTCACTAGAGGGCGCTGTCCAGCGGGTCTCTGGAACGCCCTCCGAACTACTCATTTTGCGGCACTGAAACTTGAAACCCATTGAAAAGCATTTCGTACAACAAAGGTTTGAAGGCTGAGGTGCTGTGAAATTTACTGGGTACCATGGCCCACTCACCTTCTACAGATTTAGAGCAATCTGCCCACGAGCGATTGGATGCGGTCTTATTCATCAGGTCGGCCTTTTACGAAGGAAAACGAAGAGCGTAAAGGAGAAGAGCCACGGCGAGGGGAGGGGTGCGCTGAAAGGTTCACGTGCTCCCCAGCCCACCTCACACAGATCGCCCGAGCGGCACCCAATCTGTGTATCTGATGCATGCAGAAGGAACTGCCACGCGCCACCTCTGCAAATGGGCCATTACCCCTGCTGACAGGTTATGAATTGTGGAATGCGGCGGGCTGCTGGCCAGACGAGGAAGAGTTCATAAATCAGCCTCGAAAGAGAAGTACCTGCCTCAAACCCGTGAGCTGTTGCGGGGGCTAAAGAGGAGGACGTGCAAGGGGAGGACCCGCTGAGCCCGAATGTGTGTGTGGGTGCCCTGGGGGAGTGGGAGAGCGTGGTTTTCCACAGGCCTTACTTAGCTCGAGCTCCACAACCACGTACTTCTGTTGCTATTTTCTGGCTGACTGCACGGTGCTGCTTCACCATGCAGGGGGGTGGAGGGGAGCTGGGGTAAAGATTTCGGTCGTGAACAGGAAATCGGCTTGACCTTCCATGGGAAGAGAGGAGAGATCAAGTCAACAAGAATTATAAACAGTTGAGTCTTAGGGGGTCGGCGTTTTCTTATTTTACAAATAATCTGGAAAACAGGCCCATAATCTATAAAACGGCCACAACGTGGTAGATTATCCCAGGCAAACCATTCAATAGCTGAGAATAAATTAAAACAAGGGTTCATAAGTATTTGAAAATAGCCAGAAAAATGTCGACTACAGTAAAATGCTGACACACAAATGCCCTTAAGAAATAATCTAACCCATTTGTAAGGGGATGGGCTCAGAATATTTTTTATGATGGAGGAAGGGAACTCGAAAGTAATTTTTGAAACTGTTATCAGAAAATATGTTCCACTGAGTCCCCAGTTTCATCACACCTGGTGTAAGTGTAAAACCTCCGGAAATAAATTCCAGGTGCCTCTGTACTTCACCCTTTGGAAAAGAATGTTAACAGCCTTGTCCTGATGGTTCAGTTTGATGCTATCTCACAATTTCCTTCTAACAGGCCCCCAAAGGAAATGACTGTCAGACATGTATCTCCGAGAAAACGTGATTCAGTAATTAATCCTCAGTGAATTGTCAGGCCATCTTTAAACTAGCTGAGAGCATTATAAACAATACACATCCCGAAATATAAGTTACCTTGCCTTAGAGAAATAATTCATTTGAAGGTTCCTTTGAAAACCTGTAACACTCAAGCACTAGTGGCTGTGTTCCTTGCCCCATGTGTAAGGTGTATAAGTCATCACGTGTTGTATTAGAAAGAAAACCCTCAAGATACATGCAATGTAGAAAAGTGACACAAGCTTAAATTCACAGGAGTTTTAAGTTCAATATAAATATGGATGTTCAATATAAGCCTGTAAAGAATGCTGGAAGTTAGTAGGCTTATCTAATGAATTTCAGAAAAAAATAATTGGTATAAAATTCACTGTGTTGGCATTGTATAGAAAAAGTGCATTGTATAGAAAACTGCATGTGCAAAGATGGGTAAGAGCTGCATCTTGAAGGGAAGGAACCAGAGCGTCCCAGCCCCAAGGCTGCTACTTCGGCACGCTGATTGCTTTGAGCGGAGGACACTGGAGAAACAGCAGACTCACGAAGGGGTTTCTGAACTCCCCCTCTCTGCCCAAGCGCAGGACATACGGTCTCCCAGGACAAATGCGCCCTCTCTGCACCAGGAGAGGAGAGCGTCCTTGTCCCGGCGGACCAGAGTCAGTACCCAGGCGAATCCGCACACACAAAACCACTGGAATAACCCTCCTCTTCCACTGCTTTCCTCCGTGACCTCCCAGGTCGTTCCCCACCAGTTACCACCGCCAGCCCCAACCCCCTTTCCCTTCGTCTCCACACGTCTCCACAGTTCATCATTCTTCGCTAGAACAGCACGTGAGCTCTCGGGCTCGTCTGCTTCTTTGGGTCTTCACTTCCTGTGTACGAAGGATTCCATGTACACACAGAAATATTAACATTAAGTAAAATTTGCATGCTCTTCTCCTGCTAATCTGTCCTCGAGCAGTTTAATTCTCGGGCCCACCCACAGAACCTAAAAGGGAAGAGGGAAAATCTTTCCTCCCCTGCAATCTTAAATGGGTGAGTAGCATTTGAATAAGATATTTTGAGTATGAAGGATCCACTTGTTAATTCCCCTAAATCTTCAAAAATCAGAGAAGACAGAAACAATATATTTTTGATGTAAGCTAATATAGCACTAATACAAAATCCAGAAAAATCTAGTAATTTAAGATAACTTCAAGAATTATGAATTTGTGATAAATTTGACAAAAGGTTGTAGGAGCTATAAACAAAAATAAAACACTGCTGAGAGAAATCCTAATCAAATGGAAAGACAGTGTTCTCGGGCCGTAAGATTCAATATTGCTAAAAAGATTAAAGTGGCAAGACTTATACCACTTTATTCCAGGACAGTATAAAGTTACAGTAACCAAGGCATTGTGTCATTGGGGTAACCGCGTCACAGAGAGAGTGGAACAGAATGGAAAGTCCAGAAACAGACCCACACAAAATTGACCAGGTACTTGCAACAAAGATGTCCACGCACTCCGGTGAGGAAAGGAAAGAGGTTTCAGCAAGTGGTGTTGGAGCCACAGGGCAGCCACGTGAACGTGTGAACCTCAAGACCTCACTCGTCACTTACCAGCATTAACCTGAGATGAGGCACAGATCTAAAAATAAGAGCAAAAACTGTGAAACTTCTAGCAGACAATCTAAGAAAACACTTTAGGGAGCTTGAGTTACAAGACTTCACACACAAAAAAATAAAAAGCCGAAGTCATACATTTGGAAAACCAATAAATTAGATTTCATTAAAATTAAAAACTTCCATTCCTCCAGAAAAAGGCCGCTAAGAACACGGTGCGGAGGGAAAGGAGCCCTCGGAGAGACACAAACGCTGCATGGCCTCACTCCCGGGTGGAGTCTGACGAGCAAACCAAACAAGCCCACAGCAGAGAGCAGGTGACGGCCAGGGGCGGTGAGTGGGGCGGTGAGTGGGGTGGAGGGACCGAGCAAAGAGGAAAAAGGACTCCTGGACACGGGCAACAGTGTGGTGACCGTGGGGGAGGTATAAAGGGACTAAATGGTAATAGAAAAAATACAATAAAACTTTTTAAAAAGAGAATGAAAAGGTAGCCACAGACTGGGAAAAATTTGCAAAACATGTATCGCCAAAGGACTTGTATCTGGAATATACACAGATCTACAGCTGACTGACATAAAGACTGACAATGCAGTGAAAGATTGGCAGAAGATCTGAACCGCATTTTTCTCAGCTGCGGTCCCACCCACGTTCTGGGTCAGACAGTGCTTGCTTTCCCTGGGGGAGGCTCTCTGTGGCCGGCGGCGTGCTCTGCTACCTACCGCCCCCATCTCTGTCCGATAGATGCCAACAGGACCCCTAGTGGTGACAAGCCCCCCAAATGTCTCCAGACACTGCCAGTGGTCCCTGGGGGGGCAAAGTGGCCCCAGATGAGACCCACTGCTCTGAACAGCATTTCGCCCGAGAAAACATACAGAAGACAGGCAGCCCCGGCAGTGTTTGAGAAAGTTATGTGATACACAAATGTTAAAAAGAGAGAAAATAAAACGGGGACATCTGCAATAGTGTCAACAATAAAAATAAAGAAAAGCAAATATAATGAAAGGCAAGCCTTCATACAACTACAACAAAAATCTTTTAGAAAATTTCAGAAAATTTCTTAAATGAAAAAATGGAGGTAAAATGATTACACACATGAGTACATGCCGGAAGACAAACCACAATTTGTAACACGTGGAAGTTCAATAACACCAATAAAGAAGTTTGCTCACATCACTGAGAAGATGAGCCATGAAACAGGGAGATGGGCAAAGACAATGAGTAGGCAGTTCCAAAAAAATCACAAAGCCTCCACGTGTAAGACAAGATGCTGTTTCCCTAATAATTAAACAATAATTTCCCTAAGCATGAAATTGAAATGATGGCTTTCCCCATTAGACAAAGGAAGTTCATTCGGGCAAGTGTGTGACTCTACGTAGAGTCCTGTGACCCAGCCCCCTCACTCCCTCCGGGACTCGTGTCCTCCTGGCCACGCCCACAAGCACAGGTCCAGGGTTTGGCTGTGCTGAGGTAATAAAAACGCAGACGGATGTCACTCACGTACATGCCAAACTGGAACTGGTTTAATAAGTCAGCTCGACACAACCTGACGCTATGTAAGCATTCAACAAAGTAGTTGAGTGTGTGTTTATAAAACAAGGTAATATATTTAGTAATACCTAATATTTAAAGTGAAGAAAGTACAGAAGAATATGTTTATTATGATATTTTTGGTTAAAAATATACACAGAGAGTAACAAAGGCATAATGTTCCAGGAAGATAAACACCACATTTTTAGAAGCAGTTGCCTGTGGAAATTAGATCGTGATGGGACTTCCAATTTCTATGTTGCCAGTGTCTGCACTGTTTCATCACTTTGACAATATAATTTTTGCAAAAAAACAAATTTTAATGTGCATTTTGAAATATATTAATTTTTTTAGGAGCTCATAATCTAAGACCTGGAATGTAAGTGGCATGGGAACTTGAAATTCTTTTCAAGGCAGAAAATAATATAGAGCCCGGCACAAATAATGCCCCTTTATTACTGCAAAACCTTTTATCACAAAATCATAAACATGTGATTCTGTAACATAACAATATCACACTCAAGTACACCATATGACATTTCAGGTGAAATGTTCGAGTTAAAACTATAAATTATACCCATATTATTCCCCTACCAACCACACTGAAGCAGGCGTCACTTCTGCCGGACCCTGTGGTATGTGGTTCTTTAAACGATACTCTGTATGATATTTTCTACTGGATGCAGAGACTCTGTGGCAATTCCTAATGCTGTAAATTATAGCAATGCTGCCATAAGTTATTGATTGCCCTCCTAAGTACAAGTTACTGCGAAGAAAAAAAATATATACTTTTCCACTTGAACACAGTATTTGGACTATTTATACATATGCAAAGTAGGTCATATTTCATCCAAGTTGTCACCAATTCATCTAATTCTTGACATGATACATCATTTTTAATGACAGCCAAAGTAATTCTGGAAGTACTCTAGCCAAAATCATCTAAGTATGAGTAAGACCAAAAGTTATAATGACATGAACTATAACCAAAACTCAGGCAATATTCCCCCCTTTTCTGTCACAAAACAGACACCTAACTTTGGCTCACAGAAACCGCGTGCAGGCCGCAATGGAGAATTTCCTGCGGGGGCATTTGATACGCGGCCCCTCAAACCTCAGCACAATTCCCCCGGCATTTTAAAACGACCCACCTGGCCACCAGTTCCAAAGTAAATCGTTTCACGTGTGCAAAGGCTGAGACAGTCTCAGAAACAGACGGTTTGCCTCCTTTCCCTCCTTGCCGGAGGGACTCCAGAATCGGACAGTCATCCCCACTAATCCCCTGAAAGTCCAAGATCAGAACCACTCCCAGCGACCCTCACGTCTGGCGGAGCCCCCGAGGTTCTCTCGTCTGCTCCACTTGCAGTGCGCGCCATGGAGGGCGCGGGCGTGGCTCCACGCGGGGGCCTGCTCACTTACCGACAGGTGTGCTCCCCCTCCCGCTGGATGCACGGGCCGAATGGGCCCTTCGGACCTGCTGCGTGACCGCCCTCCCGGGAGGCCTGAACTGGTGCACAGGTTGGAATTTAAAGGGTGTGTTACTCAGCCCAGGAAGCGGTCCTTTGTCGGTGGCCTGTGGAGGAAGGAGTGGACCCACCTACAACCTGGTGATGGTGGGGAGAACGCACTTTGTCTCTTTGCGAGAGGCAGGTCGGTAGCAGTGTTACAGATTTGGGCTCATCTCCAGGTGACACCTGATTTGCTGTGAATTTCTATTATGCAAACAGTATTTTGGAAGGTCTGCAAAATAAGAAAAACCACCTATAATCTTATTACTATAATGTATCTTCCACTTTCAGTCAACATGCATATATGTGATATTCTTTTCGTTTGTTTGTTTGTTTTGCACAGTTCAACCATGGCATACGCAATTTTACATCTGGGTTTCAAATGTATTTTCCTAATGAAGAATTGTTTCTCCCTGAGCCAATTTCTTCTTCGCCATGAGACAGCTGCAGTTTCAAGAGGAACAGGAAGTGAATCATGTTAATCGATCAGGAGTTTGTAAGTGTGGTCTTCTCTTCTTTCAGGGATGTTTTGGGGCCTGGGCAGCAGCGCAGGCCGACCTTTCCCGCTCTGCTCCTGTGGGGGGTGCGCAGAGCTTTGACGGTCTCTGGTGCATACGTGCATATGCTTTGTCGTTCACTTAATCTCTACTGTAACTGTGGCTGTTTGACACTTGTCACTCCTAATATGCTTTTTTCAAGCTTTCTCTTTTCTATTTTTGATGCTCTACTGCCTCATGGGTTCTTGCTCTCTCTTTAATTTTAAGAACCAGTTTTTTGATTGCTTAACAGTGTTGTAATCTTTCATTTCTCCTCTGATCATTTTTATTTCCTTCATTTGACTGCCTTAGATGCTATATTATTCAACTTATTGCTTCTTGAGTTAAAACCGATTTCTCTCATTTTAGAATGCAAGTATTAAAAGCTATATATTTTCCTGAGCGAACTTGACTGTATTCTATGATATGCAGGTTTTTTAAAGCAATTATTACAAATCATAAATATTTCCTTTGATTCAAGGGTAAGTGCTTAAGAGTAAATTTTTACTTTCTAGAATGTGTTATTATAAATTTATGTATTATAATTTTTAATTTTATGGCACTGGGTCAGAATGTGGAATGTAGTATTTTTATTTCAGGGGGAGAAACTGAATTTTCTGATGACTTAATAGTCAATTGTATAAATTTCCAAGGTAATTTTAAAAATGTATCTGTTTTCATAAAATTTTAGTGACAGTCATATACAGTTGACCCTTCCATGACATGGAGGTTAGGGATGCTAACACCCCCACCCCCCGCACAGCTGAAAATCCACACACGGTTTTCGATGTCCCCCTAACTCAAGCCCAGTGTTGGTATATCCTATGTTTCTCTATTACGTAAACCTTGCTGACCATTATTCAGATCTTCCACATCTTTTTGTTTGTTTGTTTTCTTGCTCTGTCATGCGCTGGCAGAGGTTAATTACAGCCTGAAACCACTACTGTGTTTCTGTCAGTTTACTCTTTTACTTTCCCGTAATTTATGTGTATGGATTACGGTACAATAGTGTCAGAATCTGTATGTACACCCTCATTGTGCCCTTTAATATTATAAATTCCTCTTTCATCTCTCTGTCGTCTTAGTTTATCTCGACTTCAGCTTTGTCTAATAAAAACCCTCAACAGCTTTATTCTTGTTAGTACTTCTAACTTGGTTTATATCTTACCTTTTTGGGTTACTTTGCTTTAAACGGATCTCTTCCAGTCAGCACATAGATTTTCTTTTTTACCCAGTCTTGAAAAAAAAAGCTTTTAAAACTAGTTTTGTTTACTTTTATGTATGGTTTTGTTTTTTGGTCTGAAGTCAGAAACCACACAACACACGCCCTTACACTCAGACATGTGTCTCTGCCTTGTAGACAGAAAGTTTCTGGAGAGGGTCATGTTTGTTCCTTTCTGAATTCCTTATAGTTCTGAGCTGTGCATAAGGATGGGATTCAAAAGATATTTGTTAACTGAGATGCACTGGGATGTCGGAACGAGTGGACCTCCAGTGGCCGAGCTGGAAAGCAGTCAGGCGTCCGCCAGAGGCGAGAAGTCTGGGGCTGGTGTCGTCCTGGCTCTCCTGGCAGCACCGCCCTCGGTCACCACCCCCGTCGGCGGTGTGCCCCTGCTGTGTCTGCGCTTGGCACAGACTAATGGGATAGGCGCACTTTGGTTAATAAGAAATAAAGCACCGTCCCCTCCTCTTCAGACATCTAGCTGTCACTACGAATCAATCTAGAGGCAGTTCCAATGTGGAATGAGATTTTAACTGCCCTCCTTGCTTCTCCTAGATCAGTGTGATAGCTGAAGCAGCGACAAAAGAAAAATTCAAACGAGCTGGAAATTCGATGGAACACCGGGGAGGCACAGGCCTGAAAAAGAACCGCGTCCAAAGTCACCCCAGTCCTTCCTGTCCGCGTCTCACTGAGCCTCCTGCTATCTCTGTGGCCCTCCTGCCCGAGCCGCTCTTCATCGGCTTTACACTGTAAGCCAGCCTTCCCAAATCTCCTCTGATGGACACATCTCTGAATTCCTCAAAGCAGTCTCTGAGAGAATGAGACTGTAGCCACTGCACTGTGTTGCCAGGCCAGGCTCAATCAGAAAGGGCTCTAAAGGACGTCACAGCGACTCCAGGCTCACCTGCCCTGGCTGCAGCGAGAGCGTCGCCGTCAGAATCCAGGCGGGGGTGGGCGTGTGGGGGAGGGAGGGAGGCTGCTGGGATTCCTCTGTAGGAAAAATGACTACATGTTTAAAAACAGGCATGAATGCTCAGGGGCTATTTTGTTAAGTGATAAATTATGCTTCTAGATACAAGCCAAAAACACAATTATGGCGGGGTGCAAATCCAAATGCTAGACCGGGGAAACCTGTGCCGAGTGGCTGCTGAATAGTTCCCACAATGGGAATGCAGAAAAAACACGTGCTCCCCGCTCCCTTTTATTTTTAGTCTCAGGGAGAAAGCCAGTGCCCTAGGGAGAGGGGTGTCTGTGCCCCCCCGCCCCCTCCTTTTAGAAAGAAGGGGAACCAACTTTGAGAGGTCATGAAACACGGTCTCTATGACCACGGGTCACCATCTTAAGTAGTTTTCAAGACTCTGGGGTAATTGCTTCTCAGCAGATCAAAGGACATTGCCTTCCGAAATAGAGATCAAATCAATTAAGCTTTGCATTCTCGTGTAGGATGTGATTATGATAATAAGCTAAAACTAAAACAAAGGTTAAGGAACTGGAAAGGGTAGTAGTGAGGGAAATAAAGAAAAATGTAGCAGGTCGCTGAAAAGAAAAGATCCATAGATGCTTTCTTCACTCCATGCTTTAAGTGGTCTCACTTAGCAACAAGGAGAGACGATGGAGAACACCCTCTATTTCCAGAACCTCCTAAGGCTGTACATTTCGCTCTAACAGCTTGAAACCAAGATTGGAAAGAAACTGAGCAATACGGAGCGCTAACAAGATATGCATATATATTTGATAGAAACTAAACAAATTCAAATGCAGGTAAATGAACATTTTTTTCCTAGTAATTGTCCAAGGAAAATAGCATTTGGTGTCCAATTCATTTATATACTCTGGGTGTCTGTATTCTTGATCCTTCTTCCCAAGCTAAACCTGCAGACCCTGCAGAGCAGCTGCCAGGCCCTGCACTGCCGACGACAGCACTGAAGGAGAGCCTGGCTCGCCAAGACCCCCCGGGGGCATGTGCTGGACCTGCCCATCAAGGGAGGGCCTCATCGCTGACGTTTCCACGTTCTGGCGGAACCGACATTTTCATTCAAGAGATGACACTTGCCCCCAGTCTTGTCTTTGTGTTTAAATGAAAATGGGAAAAAGGCAAATGGGCTGAGTGTGACTGACACCTGACAAAAACTCCTATCCCTGAATAAAAATGGGTGACTTAAAATATCCACTCAGATTACTAGGCTCTTGATGTCAAAAGGCTCAGTTTCCTCCCCCTGCACGTGTGTGAAACACACCGAGAGCCCTGGGGCCCAGCGCTCCAGGCGGCAGGGCCGTCCGGGCTGTCCGTGCTCTGGAGACCTACCGCCTTCCCACCTTCGTGCCCCCACACGGCGACTCCACATGGCTGCTTTTTCTCATCGCCACTCACGGCGCCTCCTGAACACACCTCCTCTCGTGCTAAGGTGGCAGATCTCACACGGAACAGAATGTGAACCCCGAAGCGCACAGATCTGCGCTGCCACCGGTGCGGCCCCAAACGCCCTTCTGGAGGGGACTCGGGAGTGCAGAGTCTGTGCGGGGTCCGGCACACGCTACGTGAGGGGGCGGGCTTGGCAGGGGACGGCTCTCGCAGTGCACGGCGAGCTGTGCCCGGTAGGAAACACGCAGGACACATCTCTAATCCAGTTCGGCAAAAACTCAACGAGCTCTCACTATTTTTTTTTTTTTTGATCCAGGTCCATAGGCTCTGGGTGTTTTGAGGAAACCAAAACTATCCATCTCCTATGGCATTAATAGTCTGGGCAGAAACTGCTTTTAGTCCCGATATTCATATTTTCCTTCATGCAGAATAACAGAACCACTGATGTTCAGCTGGGTACACAGCTCCTGCGAACAGAGATAACATTTCTCAGCCTCCCTTTCTATGGGGAATGTCCCTGAGATAAAGTGCTGGCTAAAGAGATATATGCCGAGGTTTCACAGGAACTTAAGCGAGTTTTCCTTAAAGGGACAGCTGATGCTTTGGCTCCTTTGCTTCTGTGCGGCTGCCTGGAGCACGCAGGGTGCAGCCCTGGCTGCCGGCAGAGGACGAAAGGCCGCCCGGGGCCGGGGCAGTGGCCAGGTGATGGGTGCCAGCGCCCTGAACCACTGTGTGAGGTGCGGCCACCAGATCCTGTACCGAGGGAGCTAAGGAACTGGCTTTACACCCCAAATCAACCTAAGATTTCTTTTTCAATGGTATTTAAAAATAAATTAAGTTTGCTCCCCCATGTATGTTGAATGATTTTCATCTTACACAAGGGTGAGGTTTAGAATGAAACCAGTGTTCTTCTGAGTCTTATCGATGTCTCCCCAGACCCTCCACCTCCACCTGGGATACCTGTGTTCCCGGCCGGTTAGACTCCTTCCACGCGTGCCCGGGACCCAGTGTGAGGTGTCCTGACTGGCCCCATGGTCACCCCCCGCCAGCAGCCCCTGCCGACCCCTCCCACCTCAGAAGAGTAAGCTCGAGTTTGTGAAAATGCAATGATTTCCAGTAACTCAGCACGTCTGGATGCAGCAGAGGGCTCACACATGGGCATGGGGTGACTTGTCTTTTTACAATATGGCGGATGGAGTATTTTTTGTAAAATGTAGGTCAGGTATGTGATCCTTTGCTTAAGACCCTCCACTTCGACTCCATCCCAGCAACAAGTAGAAAACTGAACGGAAAAAGCGCCGAGTCTCCTGGGATCCCTAGGAGAGCTGAGGTCAGAGGTCAAGCTGCTGCCCCTAACTCGGGAGAGGCCAGTGGCTGAAGGGAGAGAACCGAGCCTTCCTGGAGCTGAGCCCTACGTGGGACCAGTGCCCTCAGGAAACCTGGCCTGCAGCTGATGAACAGCTGGTGGCTTCGCGTGGACAAGTGTGAGAGAGAAAACCTCCAGGGGGCACCCAGCAATGGCGCCCCCCCTTCTGTTTTTGTGAGGTTTAGAGAAAAATCCTGCCTCTTCCCGGCACGCCTCCCCGCACCCCCTGCTTCTGGTGCCTTCAGGAGGAACTCTCTCACCAGAGCCTAACCTGCTGGGGGAGGGGTGGGGGGGGATGCACGGCCAGGAGGCTCGGGCTCCCTGCAAGCCTGAGACCCCATCACGGGACCCAGAACGCCCCTCCCCACCTTACCATCACATTACTAAAGGCCTATCTACAGCAGCTCCTCTGACCCGGGATATCATAGCCAGCTAGCAAGAAAAAAAATGAGAAGGTCTATGAAAATGCAAAAACCCACCAGCTGAAGGGACAGAGCAAGCATCAGAACCAGACTCAGACACAGCAGGGATGCAGGAGTTTTAAAACAACTTTGATTAATATGCTAATCATTCTAATGGATAAAATACACAGCATGCAAGGACAGCTGGGAAATACAGAGAGATAAAAATTCTAAGAAAGAACCAAAATGAAATGCTGGAAATAAACACTGTGGCAGAAATGAAGAATGCCTTCGACAGGCCTATTGGTAGACTCCACACGGCCAAGGACAGAACCTCCCAGCTTGAGGAACCTCTTCCACACTGGAAACCAAAGTGAAAAAAAAAACAAGGCGAAAAACATGAACAACAGGAACAGAACAGCCAAGAGCCGAGGAACAACTAGAAAAGGGGTAGCAAATGTTTAATGGGAATACCAGGAGAAGCAAGCGAGAAAGGAATGGAAAACTACTCTAAAAAACGCCCCCAAAACTACATATTTTCAAGTTACAGAAAATAAAGAGAGAGAGAAAATCCTGAGGGAAGCCAGAGGGAAAACTCTGAAACTCCCATCTTACCCAGAACAGAAGCCCAGGTCTTCGGAACCCCGAAGTCCACTAGGGGCCAGAGGAGCAGGTAAGGACCCGCCCACCTCCACACAGAAGCAGCATCTCACATTCCCTTAGGGCTCCTCCCGAACGCTGCCCACGGAAAAGGGAAACGCCCAGGATTAAGAACACCTATGAGGTAAAGGTTTAGGAGGTCAGACAGTTCCGTACCTTCATTACTGACGGTGCTACTGTTACTGCCTTCTTTCAGGGCCCTTGTTTGACCATGACTACAGCAGGTCCTCAAATAACCGTGTTGTTTTGGGTCAGCGTCGCTTCATTCCGTTACAACGTTGACCACGCGCCCTAGGAACTTAACTCTTGTCTGCCTCAAGGAGCCTGTGGTGACACTGGTTTCGTTAGACGTCGGTCCCCCTGAAGTCACAGAGCCTACTGATGGCAAGAGAGGACTTCCTGCAGTTCATTTACCTACTTATCTACCGGTCAGTGTTGGGACTTTAAGTCACATAGAAATTCTATTTTAATAAGGAGATACTGATCAATGTTTAAAAAAACAACAAAAAGAAAAAACCTTGTAAAAATTAGGAGTCTATATATTTCTAAGTTTTTGTCTTCACATCTGAACAGCATTAGATAATCGACTTAACCAGTTTCCGACTTTAGGAAATGCAGCACCACTAAAATGTTGTCTTTTCAAACTGCGGGCCAGTGATTCTTAAACCCAGAGGCACAGGCTTTCAGTGCTGGGCGTTCTTCATCGAGAAATCAGCCGTGCAGCACCTGCTCTGGATTTTAACCCCGCGCCGACGCGGGACCCTAGACTCCGTCCCCGGCCCTCCTACTCTAAGAAGCCACAGTGGGACACAGGGAGCAATGAAAGGGGGAAAGACAGGGAAACTGCCCCAGGCCTCCTGTGACTGGCCACGTCCCCGCCCCCACCCTGACACCCGGGCAACCAACCGGATCTCCTCCTTCGACTGATCATCCTTCATCGGCTACACTTCTGGGAGGCCGGCGGCTGCTTCCCAGGCTGCGGAACGACGCACGCAGGCTCCACCATCCATCATTCATCAGTTATAATTACCGTTTGCATCCATTTATCTAATCACAGCCTGCAGCGACTACCACCCATGAACAGTTCAAAATCTGTTTAGCACCGAGGGTGATGGTGACACTGCCACCCACGGATGCCCGCGCACAGCCAAACACGTCTGTCCCCGTTTCGTCGGGAGGAGCAGAATCTGCTCCCTCG
Source organism: Phyllostomus hastatus (assembly GCF_019186645.2). Lineage (NCBI taxonomy): Eukaryota > Metazoa > Chordata > Mammalia > Chiroptera > Phyllostomidae > Phyllostomus > Phyllostomus hastatus. The sequence goes on from NW_025334010.1 coordinate 1,359,148, forward strand.
CCCCCGCGTCCCACTCTGATGTTGGCGGGGAGGGGAGAGCACGGGACTAGGGGGAGCACAGGGGTGGGTAATCACGCGCCGCGTCTCCCCGGAGCAGCGAGGAACAAACACGACCTTCGGGGGGTAATTCCCGGGATTTGGTTTTCAGCAGATTCTTGCATGAGGTGCCTCCTTCTGCAAAGCTGCTTCGTGCTTGCGTCCGCGTCTCCTGATCACCTTTTAGTCCCCCCTTTCTTTCGCTTTTCCCCCCTATCTCAGGCCTTGTCGCAGTGGTTTCTAGTTAATATTACAATTCGCCTTTAGGTTCCTATATATGCATTTTGTCCATGACTTCTTGCGGGGGACCATTATAAACCACGCTAAAAGCACCAAAGATGACCCCTGACGAAAACTAGTGACCTTCCTCTCCCTTTCCCCTCCGCTGGGGAAGCTCTCACGCCTCTCCAGCCGTGTGCACTGCAGCCGAGTCTGACTCGAGGCCACGTCACTGGTCAGGCCGACGCTGACCTGCACCCCGCTCACATCTTGCGTCGTTAATGCGCTTGCACACTTTCCACTGCACGTACAATCATTTAAAGTCCTTATACTTTCAAACTTCACGATTCACTTTAGGTCGAGAGGAGCGGTGTAAGTAATCTAACACGTAGGTGATGGCACAATGATCTTGGTGTAGGGAATAAAACGCCCCAGGCTCCCCTCAGTTCCCCAGGTACACAGCCCAGGGTGGTGGGCGGAGTCCCCGCAGGCACACGAAAGCCTCTCTGGGGGAGGGGGCGGGGGTTGCCTACCTCTGGCCTTGCTGCCTTGTGTGAAGGTAGCCACGAACCCTTTGTAGGGAGTCCCACTGTAGTGGGCCCATGCAGTTTCATAACTTTAAGTGAGCCCACTCACCTGAGGGATAAGGTATGGGGGGGTCACACACACACAACGTATTAACTGTCAGGCTTCCCCACACGGGGTTCACCGGACTTCTCCCGTTCTTCAGCTGAAAGGGCTAGCTGCTGCTTGCATCCTGGTGGAAAGCATCCTCAAGGACCTTGAACACTTGGTCAAGACTGAAAAGTGCTCTTTTCAGGTAAGCGTCTTTTCCACTCTCCTTGTCCCACGGCGTCGGACCTGTTCCCACCTACAGAAGAGGCTGCGCCTCTGGGCTGGTCAGCGCCGCGGGGCATGGGGCCGCACAGAGACCGTGTGGGCCGGGGCTCGGCCTGAGCAGTGCGATGGCTTGGCTGCAGGCTCTTTCAAGGGGAAGGGGAGACGGCTCGGTGCCCAGCATGTGTAGTCCTGCTTCCGCGTGTACCTTCAGCCTTCCTCCTGCCAGGAGTGCTCATCCTCTCTGTCTTCCCTTTTCTCACCTCCTCACCGGACCCCACACTGATGGCCGAGCTCAGCTCAGACCTGACCTGTGCGGCCTTCCAGCGCCTGACTTCACAGGGACTTCTTCTACCTGTGTCTCTTACTGCATAGTTTCTGGACCACGTGACAGGACTTGCCTGCCCACACGCTGCGTTTGTCCTGTGTGCACAAGGTCGTGTCTGCTCCGGGGGCTGCAGTGTCCTGCGGTCGGGCGTACGCAAGCGCCGGCCGTGCTGCTCAGGCTGATAGAAAAGAGACTACTGAGATCGATGGTTCTTAGAACCTGGATTTCTGCATTACTTATTTGGGAGGGAAGGACAATCTCTCATGTCTTAAATGCTTAGAAATGGGACATTTTTGGATTTCTGGGAAACCATCAAAACAGGTAACGTCAAAGCCAACGGAGACGGAGCTGCAGCGCCTCTGTGCGAGATGCAGCTTGAACAGACGTAACATTCAATCATGTTTTCAAACTTCAAAATGCCTTAAGCACAGATACATTATGATACTAGAACCCGTTTAAACATACTTTAAGTAATAAAAAATAGGTTAATACATTCATCAGCAGTTAAGCAAGATTATCTAAAAGAGTAATGGGATTTACGACACATCGAATGTGTACCTAACTACAGATAGATCATTTCTTAGAGGTAACACACAAAGTGAAGTGTGCAGGAAAAATGGGAAAAACACCTTTTGTTCGCATATGCTAAGATGTAACATTAGCGTGACTTATTCATGAGCGTTTCCTAACGTATTAGCGAGCATGCTGCAGGGTACGCTGGAAAAGTAATGAAGGCTGAGTAAGGTGCAGTGTTCCCCCAGCCTTCTTCTCTGAGAAATAAATGAGGTGAGACTTTCTTTCTTTTCAGCTCAAGACTCCAGCTCTTCCTGTCCATAATCTCATTTATCATTCATCGCGCGCACGTGCAGACTCGCTGATTCTTTTGGGCAAAACTGCTCCAGCTCCCCTCCTCGACTCCAGGTCCCCTGGGCACAGGTGTACGTGCGAGGCCACCAGCAGCGCCCAGTGGGAGGCCGGGGCCCACACTGGGGAAGGGGTCTGTGAGGCCGACCAGGGGAGAGTGGGAGAGGGGAGGAGGGACTACACGACTGGCTGGTCGGCTTGTTTTGTTCAAGGCTGCGCCGGGGGCTAGCTGGGCACTCCCTCAACAGGACCTTATACGCCCCGCAGCTGTCTTTCCCCCAAATCCCCGTCCAGCATTTACTGCCAGCCTCTGGCTGCTGGCCACCTTTCTCTGCATATCTTCAGGGAAACCCGTGAGCAGATAAGGACAAGCAGAACTAAGGCTCAGTGGGTCCTGGATTGTAGCAGCAGGGGCAGCAGTCCAGGGAGAAAGGCTCGTGTGGAAAACGAGGCGTTGGCCTGAGAGAGGGAGGACGGTCCAGCAGAGGAAGTGAGGAGTCTGGACAGACGAGCTGGGCTCAGGACCGGGCGCAGGGGCGGGGCGGCGGTTTCTGAAACAAGCGCGGCAAGGCGCACGCGGGCGAGCTGGTTGCTGAGCAGGACTTCACCCGGCGGGCACGCAGTGCGCATCCGCCAGACGTTCGAGGAGAGACGGGACAGTTCGCTTAGTCTGCTCGAGCAGTTCTGGAAAACGTGCATTTGAAGGGCTAGAACTGAAGGCAGGGAGACGAGCTAGTAATAGGCGGGATGAGAGCTGAGAGACTTATCTAGGGCAAGAGTATTAGCACTGGGAGTGGGGGAAGATTGAAGAACTCCTTTGGAGGTATAATTACTCCACTGCCTGAGTCATCTTTTTCAAATGTGACTCAGACACCACGCCTTGGTTAAACCCGGAGAAGGTGCCCTGCAGCTCTCCCAGGGCTCCAGGGCTCCCCCTGCTGGCCCCTCTATGTCATGCCCACACCCAGTGCGACTGCGGTCCCTGTCCCAGGCATCTTCAAAAACGCCCTTCCTCTCACACTTCGTATTTCTTTCCTCTCTTTCCAGAATTCTCGTCCCTCAGCTCTTTTCATGGTCAGTTCCTTCTCACTCTTTAAGTCTCACCTCCTCCAAGGGGCTGTCTATGGAAACCTTATCGAATGTGACCTTCTTTGGTTACTCTGCATTTTTAATTTGCTCATTTCCTCCATACCACTTATCACCTTGTTTACCATAATTGCATTTTACCTGTTCTGTCATCGCCACCCTCCCCAACTGTGTCACGGGCACCCTGAACTGTTTCTCATTAATGTACGTACCAGCACACTGGTGCTTGGTGCCCAGAAGTCCCTTCCCTCCCCCTCCCCCCACCCCAATACATACAAATGAATGGATGATTGGGTATAATACTTAGAAGGTGAGTTAGAGGAAGAGCCATATGCAAATATGCACCTGAGGCTGATTCCAAATTCCACTTTTAGCCACTAACCAAAGTACTCCTGCTTTGTTTTAGAGCAAATATACAATTCTTTCATTCATACTGCAACGTAAGTACTATATAGGATAGATGATAATGATAACTCAAATAAGGACACAGCCTCTCAAGGCAAAACCAAACATAAGAGTGACTGAAAATATGTTTCACTGGCCTCAGAGGCACCTACGTGCTATGGAGGCATCTATCTACCCACCCACCTACCTACCTACAAACCTATTATCACACATAGAAATGTTTCACTTCTTACATGGTTCGTCTGCAAATCTGGTCATCTTACAGACATGGTTTTCCCTTTTATTTTTCAAAAAATGCATTGGAAAAGAATACGGCAGATAAATAGCCTTGAAGCTAAGAGGTTAACTGTTTTTATAATATTCTAAAGCATATCAATATATTATATAGCATTTTAGCATCAAAGTAACAAGTAGCATTTCTTTTTTTTTTTTGTTTTCTAGGATCTTTTAGTTGAAAGAGACAGACAACAAATGCATCATATAAGTAAACTATGTGGTAAAAGGAGAGGGATCATGGGAAAAGGGAATCGGGGTGAGGGAACAGGAATTACGAAGGGACGGGTGAAAAATTAAGAAGGGCAGTCACCACAGCTGACACCCGAACACACCGCCCAAGGATGTGAGTTGCAAGTGCAACTTGACAGGATGGACTTTACTAAAAGTGGCAGTGCACTCGGATCTCAGCTATAGAGCGGCGGGCCAGAGGGCCGTAGAGATCTCTGTGTACTGGGACCCGGATAGGAATCGAGGCATTCAGACACAGCGGAGGCTATTTGGGTGAACCCGAGTCTGAGACAACTCACATGTACTCTATTTCGTTTTGTTAGTTTGTTTGATGTACATTTTACTTCACTTCATTGTGATCTCTGTGCAGGTACAACCAATGAGAACTAGAGGAAAGAGAAGTTTTGCTAGAAGATGAAACTCCTAGCCCTGTGGCAGGGCCCAGGGCAAGGGGGGCCTGGGGGTGCAGGAGAACGCCCCCACAGCCCATGGTTTAGGGGCGGGGGGAGCACAAGTGGCATTTCTTAAATGGAACTAAAGATCAGTCTTATAAAAAGTTTATATATGTTTCCTTTTGATTCCTTTTTAAATTGTTTTTATACCATTTGCTGCAACTTTGTGAAATATATGTAAAATTCTCTAAATATTTTGCATATATTAACAGAATGTGTGTTTACAATGTCTAGGTCTCTCTCTTAGTCTAAAATTTTTATGAAAGTTAGGTAGTGCTCTACACCATAAACTAAATAATAAAGCAATTAAAATTTTCTATATTTATGACTAGGAAATACATCCTTTCAGAAGCAACTGCCTATCAGGAAATAACTGAGGAAGGGGCAATACTAAAAGGGTAACTTTCATTTGGGTTCAATTTCAACCTTTTTTTATACTACAAGTTCTGAAATTTTAGTGGTCTTAAGGGTCATCTGTATTTTTCTTAAAATAAACACTGCCAGGTCCTACCTTATATGGGCTAGGATGCAAATAAGCACTTGAGGAAATTATGGGGAAGGGTTACATCTTCTACATTTCTAGAGCTCTTCCAAAAATAAAAAGTGATACTTGGGAAAAAATGCCTTAACTTTATAGTGGTGGTGGGTTGCAGTGCTTTGCCATCCACTGTCCCATTTAATTTTCATAACAACAGAAAGAAGAGAAGAACAGCTACTGGCAACCCCCGTTAAGGCCTGACCCTAAGATTCAAGGACAGTAATGACGGCCCCTCCATGTTAGGTCCTCCTGGGAGTAAAGTGTAGTGACGTTTACTCATTCACACAAACCTGTGAGCAGTTGCTTCTGTGCAGGCCTTATTCTAAATTCTTGAGAAAAGTTAGTAAAAAGAATCATTAAAATCTCTCCCTCATGATGATTATATCTGGCAAGGAGAGTTAGATATAAGCAGTAGACATAATTAATAAATAAATCACAAATCTAATATTAAGTCCAATGCAATCTATTCAGAGTAACCGGGAAATTAAATACCATACCTTACAAAACTGATCAAGTGGACTTTGGAAAAAATGGGCTCTTCAGTTAATTTAATAAAAACCAAAATGAAACACGACACTCCATTCCCTTAGGAGTCTGACTAAAGAGCTTTAAGTATTATAACAGCCTTTTCCAAATATTCAACTATTTTTTAGAATGTAGCAACAAAGTCTCAGTGTACCTAGGCAGCTAACTCTGAAACACACCGGCATCTAATTCCCCAGGGGCCCTGTTATCTGAAGTGGTGTGTGCAGTACTCCATCTCTCCTGTAGATGGCACTGCAGGTCCGGCAATGATCCTTTGCTGATTAGTCTGGTGGGCACAGCTAAAGCTCACATTGGACACTATGAAAACCACGGTCAGTCTACAAGCAGAAATCATTTTGCAATGGCAGGACACAGTCCTAATTTATCATTTAGTTAAAGCATTCCTTACAAAGTATTAGATCCCACAAAGGCTGAACTGCTGAAATAATTCTGTTTATCCTGCTGTATCTACTTTGGTTTGCTGCCAGGGACCGTACAGTGTCTGTTCTTGAAGTGGACCACTGATTCATTGATAAACGGATACATAATGAACCATCCCTGTGGGTTCTGAGTCTCACCCAACCAAGAGAGTGCTTCTCATGGCGCTGGAGTTTTACTTCCTAACCCAGGGAGTGAAGGAACTTTGTGCAGAGACATCCATCTGCTGAAGGCAAAGATGAAGGGTCAGCGAGAGGGCACGGTGCGGCAGTCGGACCGTGATGCCAAGGAGCGGAGCCTGTCATCTTGACGGGAGCTAGAAACTGCCATCGGCCTGCTTGAGTATTTAAGAAGGAGAAAGGGCAGGCTTCTGGTCCCGAAGCCCAGACTTTTATTTTACTTCATATTGACGGGCTGATGGATTAACCTTCAGCAGGGGTCCCTAATGGCCAACGCAGCTGCGGAAGGGACAAAACAGTTCAAACTGCGCCACAGGTTCAGATTACTCCCTGTGCCCATGCACTTGATTACACTTGTTTGTTTCTGGCTCAAGTGCCAGGCCAGAAGACAAGTCACAGAGGATCAGACATTCGACAACATGCTTTGTGCGGTATGCATCCATTTCCTTACAGGTAAATTCTGAAACATGTATGCAGGATGGCCAAGTCCTGCAAGGATTGATTGTCATGGCCACGAGGGTCAAGATTGAGTTCCTCCATCAAGGAAATTCTCCCTTCCATCAGACTGCTAGGAAGACACAGCCCCCGACAGCCCCCACCCTCTGGGCTCCTTCCTCGTGCTCTGCACTGAAGGCGACAGGCGCCTGGCTGACAGTCCCTGAGCCATCCGAGCCAGCCGGGCAATCTCTGTGCCCTTTGTCTGAGGCAGTGACTTACAGAGCTGACAGGGGGAGCTGAGCTCTCCTTCTGTCCCTCCCTGGGGGCTGTCTCGCTCACCCTGCCTGTCCGTGTGGTCAGCTGCGCCCCAGTGAGAGCAGCAGGGAGGAACGGCGCAGAGACAGATGTTTCAGAGCCAGAAGCAGTGAGCACGCTGGAATGGCGGGAACACAGAGTGGCAATCTGGACAAAGGGAGCAAGGAAGGCTCTATCAATCCCGGCGCACGGTCCTCCAGCGGAGCACGGCGATTCCATTTTTCAGTGGCCTCGGGGAGGAGAGGTATTGGAAGGAACCCCACATGGACCCTGGGGATCCCGGCGTCACGATGGGACAACGGTCTGGACGAGGAAACCAACAGATGAGGGGTCAGGGCAACGCCATAACTCTCCTCCCTGCATCCCAGGCTTCGGTGAACAGCTAGGGGGGTGCTTTTAAAGAATCCCCCGATGTGAGGACATACGGTCAGTGTGTCACTTGACCATAATTTCAATTACTCTAATATTGCACGTGACATATTTTAATTTAAAAATGTAAGGTGTAACTTTTTAGTGATTCAATTGCTGAGGGCAGTCGCAGCCAGCAGTTGCTAATGGGAAAGCTAACCAAGAGAGAATTATGCCCTTCTGCCCTCCAGCCATAAGGGGCACTGCAGGCTACAGATACCAATAAACTCAAGCAGGTAATCCTTCCCAGGCAAGTATTTGTCTTCACGCTTCCAAGGATTCTGTTAATCCATGTTGTAACAACAAAATCCTCAGAAGAGAAAATTTATCTACAGGATGTATGAAATTATACAGAAAATTGTAAATTACAGTCTGAATGTACAAGGGAAAAAAAGGAATAAATCATAGTATAGATTCTAATTTGTACATTAAAAAGGAACCACCTGGCTGTGACAGCAGAGTGAACTTACTGGAACTGAATAACAGTGATCAGAGAGTCACCACGTCACAACACACCCCGGGGTGGGGGGCGGGGGGCCAAGGGGGGGAGAGGAACCCGTGGATCAGTGGGGGAGGTGGTGTTGCACCACCAGAGCAGCAGTTGTTTCTGAAATGAAAGTCACTTGATGGCATATAATCTACTTTCAGTTTCCAGGAAAACAATATGTTTACTCCAGATGAAAGCGTAATTGCCTCTCCACGCGATCACAGAAAAGCAGCAATCTACTGGCCTAAGTAATAATTTAGTGATAAGCAAGAAAATCAATCTTACGTTTTGCTTTTTCTCTCGTCTTTTCTTTCTTTCTCTCTCCCCCCGCGCGCCAAGTATCGATGTAGGTAGAAGTGGGCACATGCATGCCAGGGCTGTGAGTGCCCCTGGGGGACACCAACCGTTTCGCTCTGTCGCGGCCCTAAGGAAGGTGTTCTGTGTGGCATGCCCTCCGGCTGAAAGCAGCAGCGTGGCCACTACAGAAATAGTAAGACCTCCATATGTGGAAAAGGTTTTTAACCACTAATGCTACTAATTAACCTAAATAGATGTTCCCTCCTACAGAACCATCCCATTTTCAGTCCTATGTTCTCTTATTCAAAACAGTGCTTTTCCAAACGTGGCATTTTGCTGCTTTCCACAGCACAGACAGGGTGTAGAGCAAGTACACGTACAGTGAGTCAGACCACTTAGACCGATTTTTCGAGGGCCCATGTGAGCATCCTTAGGGAATTACCGGCATGCAAATGAGGGAAGGAAACCTCACTGAGAAGGGAGTCCTGAAGCCCACAGGGGGGTGCCTGCGTGCTGCGTGCCCCCTGCAGCCACACCACCCACAGGAGGAAGACAGGAGTGAATTTTACAAGAGAAGGTTGTTCACATAGGAATTCACCCCCTGCTTCTAACAAAAGAAGGGTGCCAGCTCCCTGGCCAGCAACGACAGACCATGTGCAGCCCATGAGAAGCCACCGCCACCTGCGGTTCCTCTCCTTCTCCAGTGAGCTTCGGATCAAAACCACCCTCGCCTACTTCCTCTTCCAACCTAATGACAGCCGACCTTCTCTTTGTCACTTCAGACCTGCCCCTGGTTCACCAGAGCCTGCTTGTCCCCAACTGCAATTCTCTGCTATTCCGGAATAAACGCATTTGGCTGGTAACACAACTACTTTCCTTTTGAGGTTGGCGGAGATGAAGAACAGCGGGGGAAAGACTCAGCAGCACCAAGTGCTCCCATTACAGGGAAACTTGGCTTGTTACAAGGGTTTTGCCGCAGTGGCCCATCCCACTCCGCCAGCCACACCCATCGCGGGGGGCCTGCTGAGCGAAGGCTTCAACACCGCAGAAAGGCAGCTTAGCTTTAAATGTAGCTCCTCATAAACTCGACTGCCCAGGGCACCCCTGGAGAGCTTCCGAAACAAAAACAAAGCCAGCGTCAGGCTCTACCTGAGACCAGGTAGGTCAGACCCTCCGTGCGTGGAACAAGAGGACAGGCATCGATCGGCACATTTCACAGGACCTGCCCCACCCCCCACCAAGTGATCCCGCTGCCCAGGCACGGTTACACCTGCAATGGTTTCAAAGACAGTTCCAGAGGTAGTAAGGAAGGTAATCTCTCTTTCTCTCTCTCTCTCTCTCTCTCTCTCTGTCTCTCTCTGTCTCTCTCTCTCTCTCTCTCTCTCTCTCACACACACACACACACACCCACCCAACCCTGGCTTGTAGGTTAATTTATCAGGAAGCCGTAAGACAAGTAATTCTTGCAAAATTCCCTTCAAGTCGGTCTGTAGCAGTCCTGTGAATTCTGAGATCCTAGTGGAGGTTCACTTTTACTTTCGGTAGGAGGTAGCACATGGGTGGTTAAGTACATAGGTCTTGGAATCAAATGGCCAGAGAACTATCCCGGCTTAAGGCCTTGGTGACCCCAGGCGACAGAGTTAGTATCTCTGGGCCTTGGTTTCCCCACCGGTACAATGGCCCGTGACAGTGCTGGACTGCAGGAGACAGCTCACAGAGCGCACTCAGAAGGGGTTCTGACCCACAAGGAAACACTCAGGGTTCCCCTGATATTAGTAACTATTATTCCTTACAGAAAAAATAAAGCAAAGGCCCTAAGTAAAGTTAGAAATAAACGTACAATCATAAACTTATTTCAGTGACTGTAATACAAACTATACCACTGTATGTGACGGAATTTCTAGTGCACTTACTTCAGACAACAGGACTGCTTATCTGCCTTTTATGGTTTAAAGTTCCAGGTAAAATTTCGGTTGGGCAAAGAGTTCTGCAATTTAAGAAAAAAATGTTTAAAATTGGTGTTAGCCTTGGCTGGCGTAGCTCAGTGGATTGAGCGCGGGCTGCGAACCAGTGTCGCAGGTTCGATTCCCAGTCAGGGTACATGCCTGGGTTGCAGGCCATGACCCCCAGCAACTGCACATTGATGTTTCTCTCTTTCTATCTCCCTCCCTTCCCTCTCTAAAAAAAATAAACAAACAAAATCTTAAAAAAAATTTGGTGTTAATACTAATTTACCCTCATTGTACAGATTTAAAACACATATTCAGGGCAATGAACGGTCCTTGTCCGAGGCCCCTGTGATGATGTCGACCAGGTGGATGGGCACAAAGACACGGGCGCGGCCACCGGGACACATTCTTGGCCTTCAGGAGATTTACAGGCATTTTGCTTGGTTCTGTCCTTGGGAAACTGTGCCGACAGGGATAATGATTCTGATAGGATTTGGTCACAGACTCTAAACGAATGAAAACCACTGAGAACATGATAGGCCCCCGTGAGTCTTCAGAAACTTCCCGAGATTTTAATATTCAGGAAAAAAAAGCCCGATGTTCAGTTCTGGTGGAAATACCCTATTTCAGCTGTCCAGCACGATCTCAGTGAAGACGGAAGTGTAACTTATTATTGTTATTACGTTGGCTGGTGACTGGAAACGCATCACCAAGGTATACATTAGAGGCTCTGATTCTGAAGTAATTATCAGCCAATTTCAGAGGCGTTAACATGATTAAAATTATGACTACATTAGCTCATTCACGCTCACAAATCAAGTTTGGATTAGATAATACTACATGCTGATATGTATGACATTCAAATTTCCTACAGGCTTTTTAGTATAGAAACTCGGATCAAAGTTTTCCATAATGTATGCGGAGTTCGGCAGAGGGGGCGAATGAATGATGGATGGGTTTTTCCTTATAAACCTTATTAAAGGTCCTGGTTTGGTTGGTCTCCAACTATTGGAGCCCGGAAACAGGAATTCTAGTTTTGATTACGTATGGCTTAATATGCACCAGATTATAAAAACAGCTCACAGAGCTATTCAAAAAGCAAGTCAATTACAGAAACACAGCAGTAAAGGCACAATGCTTCAGAGGGAAAGTTCCTGAAGATTCGGCTGCTCTTCAATGTGTCACAAGACATATCCCCTTAAAGAGGCATCAAGGAAAGTCAGTACCTACGTAAGTACGTATTAAAATATACTCACTACCTGAAGGTAATATTTGAATTCTCCCCCGTAAGTATAATCCTTCTATCAACAGCAGCCGGTGGCTGAAAACCCAGGAGAGGGTGTGTGGTTCATCATGGGTTCGTAACTGCCTCTCTGACGCCTCAGGAACCTCACTTGCAGTATACCTGGTCATGTAAACTGTACCGCTCTGTCTGCAACAAAAGGTTCCTAGGTCACTCGGTTGGGTCAGAGCAACCGGACGGAAAAATTCCAGAAACAGAGGTTTGCCACATTTCACAAGGAGAAGAGACACTGGTATTTTTGTGTTTTTCTGGAAAGACCCAACTCACATGTCTGAAGAAGAGACACCTTTTTCATAAGCAGACATACAAGTTGAATTTGGAATTTTAAAGGTCAATGGTACGCATTGAAAAGACTATCATAAACTTAATGTAGACACATTTTTCAAAAATGTCACTCAATAGATCTTATCCCTTTAGAATGAGTGAGAAATGCCTTCTTTGCAGCGTTCATTCAGATAGCTGACGTGAGGTTCTTGTTTCATATACAGTCTGACTTTTAAAAAAGGGAAAACAATCTATTGGGTAAAATCTTTCCCACTGCCAAAGAGTAAACCCAAAGTCCTATGCACAGTACACAAAGCCACCCATTCGTGATCGGATCCCACCTAAGTTTCTGGCAGCATCTCCCATCTTTCCACCCCCTCCGCCGCATTCTCCAGCTACGAGAACCTCTCCGACCCACCGTGACACACTCTCGCAAACGCTGCGCCATCTCGCTGGAATGGACTACTGTGTCTTTTTATAGTTTCTCTGAACGATTTCTCTTCAAAGACTGTTTGCAATTGTAACACATCTTAGCTTCCCAAGAGAACAAATTAGCACAGAAATAATGAGTCTTTGGCATCAAATACAATATTCAACTATATGGATATATGCTTTTATACATATATCACATATTATTTAAACCCTGTGTGAGAAAGTATGTGTTTTTCCAAAGTTAAAAAACAAACAAAAATCTTATCTACTGTGATCCTATTCGTGCCCAAAGGCGAAACTGAAATTACCGTGATAATGGACTCACAGAAACACATGGACACTCGTAACAGAACAGATGTAATATTCTCCACATTCATCAAGTCAAGTTGATGCATCTCATGTCCCTGCCCTCCTGGCTCTGTGGTCTGGGCAATTCCTTTGATTATTTTTGTTCTCGGGCTGGGCGACCTTCCACAGTGCGGGTCTCCGCAGCCCCAGCTCCGGCCCCTCTGCTGCCAGGAAAGAGAGCTCCCCTCACGCTCAGCCTGCGCTGGGCTCCAGGGCCTTCCTGAAACCCCTCCCCTTTCCACAGCCAGACAGAACACGGCCTCCAACAGTACAGTCCTTTAGTTGCTAGTTTGGTCTGCTTTTGCTACCTTGGCCTCCTCTTCCTGGGACCTTTTCCTCTATTTATTCAATTAGGTTAACCATAAAATTTGTTTTTGAGTATGCGAGGACATAAAATACTGGGATTTCCGTATCTGTGGTTCCCATTATGAAGATCCAGTGACTGGAGGCGCTGGGAATAGCTGAGTGACGATTCCGTTAGGTAACTGAACACGGCCTGCAGCCCACAGGTCACTGAACACGCCCTGCAGCCCCCAGGTAACTAACACGCCCTGCAGTCCACAGGTAACTGAACACGCCCTGCAGCCCACAGGTCACTGAACACGCCCTGCAGCCCCCAGGTAACTAACACGCCCTGCAGCCCCCAGGTAACTAACACGCCCTGCAGTCCACAGCTGGGTGAGCTCTGAAGCTCAGAACTCAGCCTGCGGGGCCACGCAGCCCCAGAGAGGCTCACGTAGTCTTCGCATGCACGTCAGGGGAAAGGTTGGCAAGTTTCAAACTTTTGAGAAGTTTCTGCAAAATTATGTCGGCTTCTCCGAAGCTCTTCGCTAGCAATCTAATCAGAACCACTTTTCATTCCCTCAGGGATCCATTCTATGCTTTGATAAAGTTTCCAAATCAGTGAAACCAATCTGTACTTTGACTGGAATTTCCTGTTTTATAATCTAAATTACTTTAAAAACAATTTAAAAATATAGAGGACGCTGGCCCCCCGCTCGCATCAAAGGCGGCCGGCACAAAGGGAGGCGTCAGCAGCGCCTGGGAAGGTGCACAGCAAAGGAAACCCTTGAGCACTGTCTCAGCACAGGCCCCCACTCGGGAGCTTCATGCGTATTTAGATGAGTGAACTTCCGGTCTGCAATCTGCTCTTTAAGAGCTCCGGTGGCCTCTGCTGTTGCTCAGTGCAGGATTCCGTGCCCTTGTTCCGAGTCGCCAGCTTACAGCTCGAGTGTTCCAGGTGTAGTTCTGCTCCCAAAGTGTTTTCAATTGCCCGTTAGGAAGCCCAGCTTCCTGTTTATAAGGCTCAGGAGTGATATTCTGCCGCTCGCTTTTTCTTAATTAAGGAGATAGGCCTGTAGCCACAGCTGAAATCTTGGCACTGGTATTTATTACGGGCTCCACGACAGTCAGCATCTTAGAATGTCATCAATACTTGAGGCACATAAAGTCACTTGACACGGTGGCCACTCATGGATTCTCTTAGAAGTGACCTTTGGGTAAGTGTAAAAGTCATCACCATAACGATATCTACTGCTGTTAAACTCTGTGCCAAGGAATAGCCCTGGCTGGCGTAGCTCAGTGGGTTGAGCTCGGGCTGCGAACCAAAGCATCGCAGGTTCGATTCCCAGTCAGAGCACATGCCTGGGTTGCGGGCCAGGTCCCCAGTGGGGGCCACATGAGAGGCAACCACACATTGATGTTTCTCTCTCTCTTTCTCCCTCCCTTCACCTCTCTAAAAATAAATAAAATATTTAAAAAAACACAAAAAACTCTGTGCCAACGAACAGTGTGCACACACTGTCTCATTTAATCCTTTCAACAGTCCTGGGGCCTGGTGGCTGTTCTCTCCACCGCTATTTACACTGTAGGGACGAGAAAACTCGGGCTTGGAGAGGTCCACCACAGGTCACGCACCCGGGAGGCGGCAGGACCCTCGTGTAATTGCCCTGCCCGCCTCCCACACAGTCTCATTAACACCTGACACCTGTGCCCGCTTGAGAAGGTCCAGGAGTGAAGGGCCCAGACTCTGCCTCTGCTTCTGCTTCTGAGGGACTTAAAGTCTGGGTAGGGCCAGGGACCCAAGACAGTTACACAGCTGTTACCGCGGCTGCGGATGCCTGAGAGCGACACTCTCGAAGGCTTTGAAGATTCAGAGAAAGGGAAGGTCACGTCTGGACGTCTGGCCAGGGCAGAACTCTTCAAAGGGGAACGCGCGCTCTGAAGAAGGCTGGAGAACAGCGTGGGCTGCAGAGAGCGGAGGCTGCGGGTTTCGGGGCATCAGGACCAGCAGGTCCAGGCCCTGGCCCTGGCCTGGAGCTGTGGGTGACTCTGACAGTGGAGAGGCTGTCCTGCAGGGGCAGACTCCACAGGTGTGGAGAAGTCCTGGATTCGGACAAAGCGGAGTTGGATCGCAGTGATGAACACAGTTCCTTTAAGACTTCTGTTTGAAGGGGTGTTTCAAAGCCCACCTTAGCTAGTTGGACAGTAAGAGAAAGCTCTTCCCTGGCAAAAACTGCAGATAAGACTCCACCCAGGGTGCCGCTGCTCCCCCACCGCAGGTCTTCCATCTGAGGTCGTCCTCCCGAGCACGGTGCCCGCTCCACGTCACCTTCCCGCTCTGCTCTACGCCCACGGTCCCCGTCCGTCCTGGGAGAAGTGTCCCCGCTTGGTCTCTCTCTGCCCGTGACGCCAGCAGAACACCCGGGGGGTGTCCCAGGCTGAGGCTGAGCTTCCTCTCCCGACTTCACCCTGGCACCCACCCTCCGACCCAGCCCCACAGGGGCCGGCACCCTGCAAGCGTCTGCTCGGTGCCCACTGTGGCGGGAGCCACACGGAATGTCCCAGCTGCTGCACAGAGCCGGGCGGTGGCTGTCCCTGCTCTCCTGGGCCTTAACGCGTCAGCGAGGGGAAGGCAGCCAGCAGTGACCTCACACACTGATGCCCAACGGGGGTGTCTGTGAGGCAGAGCACAAACGGGGCAGCGTGCCCGGGAGAGAGCTGTTGGGATGGGAGGGCCTGAGCGCCGACTCAGACCTGCTTGTCAGAAAAAGTTCCACGAAGAAGCGACATCTGACTGTGACTGAAACAATGCAATGTGGGACACCCACCCGCTGAAGACGCCAGGAACGGTGCTCCAGGCAGAGGGAGAGGCGAGCACCCCGCGCCTGGGGCAGGGACTGGTCTGTGTGACCAGTGACAAGGGGTGCCAGGGAGAGGCACCAGGGGCTGGAGCGGGACATGGATGGGAGTGTGGCTTTCACAGTGACCTCGAGGTGAAGACACCAGGGGTTTGGAACAGGCAGCGCGTGGGTCCGTCTGGACTGTGGAGGGCGGCTCTGTGGGCTTGTGGAGCTCCGCTGAGTGAGGTGAGGGCGGGGCCGCCGCAGACGGACCGGCGAGAACATGGCCCAGGGTCACGGGAGAAGGGCAGCGCAGAGAGGAAGGACGAGTGTAAGGCTTTGCTTCGAGCCACCGTGACCGTGTGCGTTTGCCGACGTGGGGGAAGCACAGGGACCAGGTGGGCGGAAAGCACGTGTCCTGTCACGGCCGTGCTGGCGCAGGCCAGGCTCGCAGACAGTCATTGCACAGACAGACCCGGCAGGGACGCTGCACCCGGCCCCCTCCGGGCACGGGGACAGGTTCTAAACAGGACAGAGTGTGTTCCCGTCCTGCGCAGTAGCGCACCTTCCGGGGGTCCCGGGGCGGGTGCAGGCCAGTCTGAGAGGTCGGGGGGAGGCGGACGTTTGAGAAGCGATGGCGTTCAGGTGTATTTGAAGTGACAGGTTGTGATAAGACCATTTAGGGACACAGGACCAGACCAAGGAAGGAAGTGTAACAGGGTGCAGCCAAGAGGGGAGCCCCAAATAGGGATCTGTAATAAGATCCAGAAGAGCCTGGAGATAATTGGCTCCACACCACAGGGCCACACCTGCCCCGAATCTGGCAGCTGGGGCCAATTGTGGGAGGAGCCAGAAATGGGGCTGCAGAGGAGGATTGGCGCTGGGGTTTAAGCCGAGACTCGGCAGCCATTGGAGGGGGAGAACCATCCGCGGCCCTGGGGGGCTGGTGGGCAGGGGGGAGAACCACGAGCAGCCCTGAAGGAGGAGAACCACGCGCAGCCCTGCAAGAGAGAACCACACAGCTTTAGCAGAGTGAAGACTCTCGCGGCCCTGAGGGAGGGAACCAAGCGGCTCTGGCAGAGCGGGGACTCCCGTGGTCCGGGGAGAGAGGACCACGTGCCTTTGCCAGAGTGGGGACCCCTGCAGCTTTAGGAGATACGGTACTCTGGACTGGGCAAAGGGGGAAGGAAGGAAGGAAGGAAGGACTGTGTCTGTTTGTAGGTGCTTTAAGGGACTTTAGGATTTTTGGTGAAGACATTAGGTCCCTACTTTAAGTTTGTATAGCATTAAATAAACATTTCCTTTCCTTTTCACAAATCTCTGGCATTGAGAGACGTCTTTCCTCTGGCAGCGGACATAACGGACCTGGGGGCTTCTTTCAGTAATAGTGTATTGTCCCAGGCCCCCCTTGTTTGTTCTGTAACAGAAGGACATGTCTCATTTTCTTAATGAGACATGAAGTGATCAAAATAAATCTGCTGACTTCCAGGTAACAAGCGCGTCTTCCATTTGTTTCGCTGTGTTGGCTCACAGGACGCTGCCCCCCTCCCCCCTCCCCTGAAGGTCTGGGTGCAGGTCCAGCAAAGTTGCTGCTGCAGTTTCCCACTCCCTTCTTCTACTTGCTCCTTCACTGTCACAACTGTACTCACGGGTGAAGTTTATTCATGGGTATCGGAAACACAGTTAACTACAGACTCTCAGCCACAAAACTCGGATGACTCTGTGCGTGTCGTGACAGTCAGCAGTAACTGAGGGACCACACTGCGTACAGAGTGAGGCCCCCCCCCAAGGAGGGGGAAGCACCTGCCATTCCCGCAGCCCCGACTCTGACGCTGCAGGTTCCCCATTGGTCCCAGGAGGCATAGGGGACTGCCAGGCACTCAGGAGCAGAGAACAAAACAGTCCAAGGCTGCTCCTGAGAACGAAGAAGAGAGGCCAATGCTAGAGATGAAAAAGGTTAACAACAGCCTTTGGTGGGAGACAGGTGAACTAAAAACACCCAGATTTCCATTTGTACTTTTCTTAACTATGTATCTGACTTAAATAGCCACTGATACACTGCAAAGAAATTTAAATGGTTAAAATAAAAGTTGGCTATTTGTTCTAGCTGTCAGAAAACATCAGAAAGCCTTCTTGGCTCTGATCATTTTTTGCAGGCACACTTAAAAAAAAACACACAAATACATACACACACAGCAGAAAAAAATGATTTACGGGTAGATAGTTGAGAGAGACAAGTTGTTGAAGTTGTTAATTTGCAGTTAAAAGTGGCCCAGAAAACAGATGCCCGAGAAAGGCCAGTGTGACTCCCCTGGAGAGAAACCTTGCAACTAAACTGAGAGATCAGCCGCAGGGAGGTGCTGGCCCCGGGGCTGCAAGGCGACCTCAACCCTGGGAAAGGATTGTTGTCAAGGAGTATTTTTCCTGACCCCCCCTCTGTCTCGGTGCAGACGGGGAGCAGCAGTGACGTCCCACTGCTGGCCTCATGGGAGCTTCTGAAGGGCGAGAACCTTCAGCAGGAGACTACGAACCGTCGTGACCACACGGGACACCATCCACGGAGGGACAGTTACCCACAGGAACTCGGCACATGAAATCCGAGAGGGAAATCTGCACAGCAACGGGGCGTCCATGCCTGACACGGCTTCCCAGCACAAGCCCCGGGATTCTGGTCCACTTACTGCTGCTCGCGGGGGTCCTCCTGGCCACCGCCCTGGGGAACGAAGGAACAGAGGCATCGAGCAAGCTCCTGGCATTTACGCTCTGGACGCACCCATGTCTCGTTTTCAAACCGAGGGAACCTTGCGACACCATCTACCCTCCCTGAGCTGATGAAGAGTCCGCATGACATCCCAGAGCCATGTAATTCAGACCTTTCCGAGTTAGAACTTGAACCTGGTTGTCCTGGTTCCTCCACACTATTAACTGAAGCAAACAGCTGCATGCATTTTCTTTCCTGCAACATTCCAAGGGCAACCCAAGGCATAAATTACATAGAGAGAAGGTAAGTTACATGCTATACATCATTCTCCAGAGAGCTTCTTTCTTCAGGGGGTTTAAAGTACTGATTTGTTCCCTGTTTTGGCTGTTTCAGAATCTCTACCCTCTCTTGCTAGTTCAGCCCTACTGGATGGTCCCGTGATGCACCCTGTTAGCTGGAGAACTTCATTTCTATGTACTCTGTACCTTTAGTTTCCCTTGAACTGTAGCAAAAAAAGCAAAAAAAAAGCAAAAAGCAAAGATATCTTTACCACCAACTTGATTTGAGGTGCGTAGACCTATTTAAAAGCTGTTATGCGGCTGCTTCTATTTTAGTCCACACACTGGGCGTTTGGCCACTTTGATCTCCCCCTTTTTGATTTAAGCCTCATGCTCTCTAACTATTTTCAGCTTTTTCACAGTCTGGCCCCCGTGGAAGCTGCGGGACAAAGGAGCAGCGCGCTGCTGAGAACCCCACAGGCACCTCGGCCTCCCGCCACCGAGTGGTCCTGCCGTGTTCCCGCTGTTCCTGCGTTTCCATCCTTGAGGCTTTAAACTCAAAATCCTGTTGCAACCATTTCTCCTCCCTTGTGAAAGGTAAATAAATCATTTTTTCTCGAATCCCTGAGTACTTGGAGAATGATGGTGAATGTCAACATTCGGTTTGTAGTCACCCCAGCCATCACACATCACAGTGGGCGTGGATTACGTTAACTTGCACACTGTGCAGATCTGCGTGAGCTCTCGCTTGTGGTTGGCGGCTTGCAGAGTGGAAAGGAACATCTTTGCTGGGGCTTACAACACGATTTTAATGGCTAAGGTGTTAGCTCTCTAACCTAGTCCAAATTCAGGAAAAATCCTACTTTCATTTAGGAGGAGATTTGTGAGACAGGCTATTTCACCATCTTCGAAACGTCTACAGGTGCACACCTGCATGGCCAGTGGTGGAGCCTTCTGTGTTGTACACAGAGGACTAGGTTAGGAAAATGAACTTGGACAATTCATTTAACATCCTGTATCCCAGTTCCCTCAGCTATACAAGGGAGGGACCCCCCCAGCACCCCCCTCCCGAAAAACCCCAGAATTATCTTCTGGAGGGTGGGCCACCTGTAGCACAAGTGAGTGTTCTAGGAACGCATCTGTATCAGTGCACCAGCTGGTGTTGTTGTGAGAGGCTGCGTTGGGCTTCAGTGAATTTTTTTGAAGACTCTTTCAACACCTTTGCCCATTGCATGATGGGTGATTTATAAGTGCACCTGCCCACACCGCACTGTGTTCAGTAGTTTTTGGCCCAAAACAGTATGACCCCTGTACCCTACTCTCCATAGTCACCCAATCTCAATGTTAGTGAGTCTTTTGTTTGTTTGCCCCCCTGGATGAAAAAGGTCTTTTAGGGAAACTGGTTTGCCGACGTGGCAGAGGTGAGACACAAGAGCGGCAGGAGCACTGAAAGGCATCAAAAACTGTTTTGAGCAGCGGGAAAAACACCTCGACAAGTGTATCGCATCAAATGGAGAGTACTCTGAAGGTGATGGAAACTTAAACAGGAAAGACTAGACAATTTAGTATAAACTTCTGTGTTTGGGGCCCCCCACCTTGTACAACACTTCCTCTGCGTTAAAAGCGCTGACATCACACCGAAACGGGGGTGAGCGGAGAGGAGAGATGGGAGGAGTACACGGACGTGCTATTCAAAGACAACTACGACTGTCTGGACCCAGGAGAAAACTGCACCCACTACGCTGTTCCCGTCGTACAAGTTCATTCCCCCGCCCCCTCGACTCTTTCTCCACCATTCACACAATGACCGAACGTTGCTGCCTTCCCGTCTCAGTGTGTTGGCTGGACGGCTGAGCACACAGCTCACGTCTGAACCAGCACAAACGGGAAACCCGCAGGAGGGAAACAGAAAGGGACCCTGGAGCTCCCCCGAGGTTGCTCTCATCTGGCAGCCTGTCCACAGAAACACGGGGAATCAACTCGTTTAAACAACCTGGGAGGCAGACCTGAGTGATGAGAGCAGAACGCTCGTGAGTGCGGGTCAACGAAATACCGGCCTGCTCACACACTCCCGTTCATGTACCCCTCCGAATGCGAGTTGATTGTTTTCATATTTAAATGCCTGGAATCAACCATAACAGATGCGTGTTGTCAGGTGGCTGGGAGTTCTCTGAAAACAAGACGGGATGGTTATGGCACACAGTAAATTACTGCTGGTTGCCGGTAACTCTCGGCAGAATCACAAAAGGGCGGGAACTGAAGAGAAGGGAAATCACTCACGTCTGGTTCAAAACCCACAGCGCGGCCAACAGAATCGCAGCCGAGTTAATGAAATATATTTTTAATACAAGCTTTGCAGCAGGCCGTATGTCATTAGTTTGAAATGTCTGAAATGTAGCATTTGTTTACAAGTAGAATATTTGAAAATCCTTCAGAACAGCATCATCCAAAAAATAACCTTGTTCCTCTTTGCACCTTTTCTGCAGAAAAAGAGTATCTGCTGCTTGCCAGCTGCCCTGTCCCCACTTCTCCTCCCTCCTAAAAGCTGGGTCCCAGAGGTCCCCGTGCCTGTCATTTTGTGCAGTGACTTCTCAGTGCTCCCACTTGGAGATGACCAAAAGGGTCCGCTTATACCCCCACAATGAATCTATGCTCACAGTAAGACCATCCAAACGTGTGCTACACGCTAGTGCACACACACGCATGGCACAGGTGTCGGTGTGCGGAAGGAAGGGATGGGAGGGCAGGTGCTGGTGGCCCGGTACTTTGAGGGTGTGTGTGTCCTCATGAGTCAGCTAAGGAATACCTGGTTGACCTGGAACAACCTCCAGAACCCTGAGACTCTAATAATATGTGGCTCCAGGAGCAATACGTGTGAAGTTTTCCACCATTTACCTTTTCACCATCTTAATCCTGCATCCGACTGTTGCCTGTTACTGACAGAAGCTCTCAGCTCTCAGAGCCTCCAAGGCCGAAAGAGAGAAGAAACACAGGCAGGAGCCGCAAAAAGGGGCCATCTCTAACAGAGACCGGCTACAAGGCAGCTGCATGGAGCGTTGTTGCTGGTTTTCTGCAACAACGGTCCCAGGGGTCAGGCCGGCACCGGGCGAACCTGGACTACAGTCCCTGGAGGACAGAAGCCGGACTGAGTGGAAGTCGTAGCCCCCCTTTTTCTTTGGTGGACACCAAATGAACTGTGTTTGTACGATTCACTTTCAATTTCGTTTTTATTTTGTCTTGAGTTTTTATCACAAGTGATCTGAGGCCAGAGGGAGGACGGCACTGGAATGCGGTGTCTCCGTGACAACACAAACAGGCTTCCCACATCCGTTTTCAGAGTCACCGTACAGGCTCAGTGATGGAATTGCATTCGACAAGTATTGTTTCAGAAAATTGTCTCATTCACTGGTCACAGACCTGATATGACAGGCTGCGTTAGTGTCCTCCCTCCCAGAAGCCACATAGCCCCTGGGACCTGGGGACAGGGGGTGCTTTCAGGGTGGGAGGCATTCTGCAAGTGTGACCGATGAAACAAACACCTCCGGATGGGACTATCCCGGATCATCTGGGCGGGGGGTGGGGGTGGGGGGTCCCAGGGGAGTCACACATTCCTGAAAGGGGGAGGGTATACAGAGAGTCGGAGAAGAAGATGACACAGCGGCTGCAGACGTCAGAGAACAGCTCTGACCGCGCCAGGCCGCCAGCCAGGAACGCAGAGCGGGAACTGAGGGCCAGGAACGCAGGAACCTCGGGCGGGCAGCCTCCAGGGCCAGATATGGTGACACAAGGACCCTCCACCACGTGTGCAGGAGGATGCAGCCCCCTCACTGCTCTGGCTCTAGTCTCCCAGCACCAGTTTTGGAGTTTGACCTCCAAAACTGGAAGATGACAGATGTATATTTTAGGCCACTTGTTTGTGGTAATTTGTTACTGCAGCAATTTGAAACTGATACAGTTGAAAACTTGTATCATGGGAATTTTAACAAACATGGTTATGGTTTTTAATTTACCTATCAAGTATCACATATTTTAAGTTTTCCTATCTATACATCTATCTGTCTGTCTGTCTGTCTATCTATAAAAATCTGTTATCAAACATGCAAATGTTATACATACCTCGCAGTGAAGGAGACCAGGAGGGGCGCCCTGAGCTGGGAATCCAGACGCCCGGGTCCCAGGCCGGTGCTGAGCCTTTGGGAAGCCGTGTGGTCTGTGGAAGTCGTTTTTAGGTCTTAGTTATTTCGTTTGAAAAGCAGAGGTCTAGACAAACACCGGTATGCCTTTTCACATCACGGTACCCTAGTTTTTCTAAAATCCAAGGGGAGGAGATAGCATTCGTTCTGTCTGGCTTATACATCATAGAAGTGGTCATGGGCTGGCACTTACTATAGAGAATCCATAAAAATATCAGGATGTGGTATAACAATTAAGATATTTAAATATATCCCATCAATAGAGAATGTAATGTTTTATTTCTATTATGTAGCCCAAAGTATAAGAAATCACTCAATGCAGCCTATAGTAATGAACTTAAGGATGTATTGTTATACTTTAGAGTTTCACCAAATACTTGAAAATATTCAGTGCCCAAAAATAGGAATGTAAGGCTTCCTTGAGAAACCTCTGTAAAAATATCATTCCAAATTACACAAGTTATATAAACAAATATAAAGTTGTAGGCACAGCTATATTGAAAAATAAATTCTTTGACCCAAACCACACATTTAAATTTATATAAATCTGTGAAAGAACTTTTCTTTTTAGGGTTTGAAAGACTAGTTGACAGGTATTATTGGGAAAAAAATCCCCACTGGTGCTTATAGCTAACACTTTTCATTTATAAATAAAAACATGTATAAAGGACCCATGGAAAGAGCCCAAGGTGGGGAAGGACTGAGGTCGGAGGTAGGAGTGGGTGGGGTGGGGGAAATTTTAAAAACGGAGACAACTGTACTTGAACAATTTAAACCCCCCCCCCCCAAAAAGGGGGCCTATGGAAGCATTCGTGACTCTTCTAAATTAGTAACAGAAAGCCATGGAGACTGGAAGCCACTGATGGCCAACTAGACACACAGGGGAGAGGGTTTCTCCTCATCCATGTTCGGAAGTAAGTGCTTTGTAAAAGCACGTGTATAGAACCTTCCTGCAAATGGAACTTCTTTCCCAGCAGGTGTGCTTAGTAAACGTTCAGTGGCCTGCACTTCTCCCTTAGAAGGGCCAGCCAGGCCCTGCCATGTGTTAATTAGGGACCCGCTGGCCCCGTGGGGTGGGTCTCACTCTCTGCTCCCCCTCCTCTCTGGCAGGTGGCACACCAGCAGAAGGGACAAGGGGTGGGCACCTCCCGACCCTGGATCAGAACAGACCTCAGGTGTCCGCTGCACCCAGAGCGCCCGCTGTGCTGGGTCCTCCCCAACTCCAGCGCTGCCAGCGAGACCCGCCTCACTCCCGTTCTGCTCTTGCTGCCTTGGTTGGCTTCCCTCCAGGCCAGGGACGCCCTGACACTAACGCCGGCTGAAGAGAAGAAGCCTATAGAACGATACATCTTAGGAATATATGAAAAATACGGAAAAATCTCAGTATAATACTAGGAAACCGAATGCAGAAAAACATAAAGAGGATTTGTACATCATGACCGAGTGGAATTTGCTCCAGAGATGTAAGTTTGGTTTAAGACCTGAAATTCAATGAATGTAATACATGATATCAATAAATTTTTAAAAATTCACATCATCTTAATACATTGTTTGCGGGTAGTTTTTATCGCGCGTTCTACCACCAGTCAACGTAAAACGTAAAATACGTTTCCCGTATACGATGTGTTAATATACAAATGAAAAAGCAAAATCCAACACCCTTTCCTGATAAAAACAAACAAACAAACAAACAAACTCAACGCCCAGGGAGAGAGTGGAACTTCCTCAGCCTGATAAACGACGCCTGTGCAAGCCCGACAGGCCAGGTCCGACGTCATGCCAGGGGGACCGGACTGGACGCTCTCCCCCAGGAGCCGGAGCAGGACACGGTGGCTGCTTTTGAGACTTCCACTACTATTTAAATACTGTTAACACTTCAGTACTGTTTGAATACTATTCACTATTATACTGGAGGTTCTACCCAGGACAATTTGGCAAGAAAAATAAATGAAGGGTATTCAGATTAGAAAGAAGTAAAACCACCTCTACTTGCAGATGACATGATCTTGTGTATAGAGAATCCTAAGAAATCCACTAAAACAGCATTAGTGCTAATAAATGAGTTTGGCAAGGTTGCAAGATATAAGTTGATTTTTAAAAATCAATGTTTTTATACACCTACAGTGAATAATCTAAAAATAAAATTAAGAAAATGATTCCATTTGCAATGGCATCAAAGTAATACGATACTTAGAAGTAAATTAAAGAAGTAAATTAACAAAATATGTAGAAGACGTACACCATGGAGAAAAAAAGCTTTGTTGAAAAAAATAATTATTTCAATATATTATTATTGAAATTCCTCTTTGGGGAAGACTAAGCCACACCCCCCTCCCCACAAAAGCCAACCTTCAATCTCTAAAGCATGTGTTTTAAGTAAAAATTTTAATATCTTTAACTCAATACAAAGTGGGTCATTGACTTTTTTAAAAAAAACACTGTAAAGTTTACAGTTTATTCCAAGAAACATCTTTTTAAAAAAAAAAAGATTTATTTATTTATTTATTTTCAGAGACGGAAGGGAGGGAGAAAGAGAGAGAGAAACATCAATGTGTGGTTGCTGGGGGCTGTAGCCTGAAACCCAGGCATGTGCCCTGACTGGGAACTGAACCTGCGATGCTTTGGTTCGCAGCCCGAGCTCAATCCACTGAGCTATGCCAGCCAGGGCTGACTTTTAACAAATTAAGACACAAAAGACCTTATCCTTGCACCAGACAGGAAATGCTGATATCACACTGTCAGAGTGCTTTAAGCACTGGTCTAGAAAAGCAGTGATTAGAACAATAACAAGTCTCACACACGGGCGGCACTGGCTGACCAAGGACTGTGACTAGGTGGGTACAGCTGTAGTTGAACCACGGCGGCTGCCTGCGGTCACTGCCTGCATCACAGTGGGGGCAGAGCCCAGCGCCTCTCCCGGAAACAGCGCCATGAGCCTGTGTAGTTGTATGGACGCACAGCTCTTCTCTCGTTAGGCTGGCACACCAAACCCTCACGGAGAACTCTGCCTGCACGCACTTAGTGCAAATTATTTTCCACTGAGATGGAAAAAATCCTTCCAAACTCTTTGTTCATCTATTTTTCTTTCATAACTCACTTGGGTTAGGAGATTTGAAATTCTTTCAGTCAATGCAATAAAATTAGTTCATTCTGTCATTTATTACTGTACTTCTTTGACAAAACACAGAAGGAGGAACAATAAACACACAATTTCAGACTCAACCTGAGCATTCTAAATTGCAGGCCTAGGAAAATGGAGGGTAACACCTTCTAATATTTTTCTTAGAAACAAGTGCAGAGAAGTGAAAAGTTCTGTCCCTCAGACTTTTTATTTTTCTGCCTGATGACTTTCCATTTCCACCCACTATTTTCCTTTTCCTTTCTCCCTCACACCACAGTACGCTCCTGCCCCCATCCACAGCTACCTTCCTCTTGTCTTCATCCTGAATTCAGTTCAGTGGTGTCTTTACCGTCAGTATGTTTCACATGGAGAGACTTTCACTTTATCTACTCGTTGGAAATGAAGAAAAATAGCACTAATGTGAATTTGGGCAAATCACCAACTGGAGTTCTGAACTAGGTATTCATCTGAAAAATGAGGACGTCTGAAAACTCTTCAGAATCAACGAATTACACCAATTATCAAAGAGAGGGAAAACCAACTAGAACAGCAACAACAAAAAGGTTACGCTGAAACAGAGTGTAGTAAAACTGCAGAGTATCAAAGAAAAACATAAGAAAGAATGGATAGCATTAACGACAGGTTATCAACAAGAATTAGTTTGATTGACTGGATTCTTTAACAGCAACAATGGAAACCAATAAGGGTATGGCTCAAAGAAAGTTGAAATGTATCTTTATTGTATTGGTAGCTAAGGTGTTCATCAAGATGGCGGACGAAGCAAAGACATTTTCTGAGACAGAAGAGCAGGCTCCTAACTCACTCTGTCACTCCTCACCGACAGACTCTCATTTTACACGGAGTGACAATCCCTTAGACAGAAAATGGCACGTCCCAGCCTCCTTTGCTGCTGGGGCCGGTATTTGACACATTCTGGCCACCAAGGCAAAAGGCTAGATGCAGAGAGGATTCCTGGGAACTGTGGGAATCCCTGAGCCCTTGCGCTCTCTGTTGCCACCGCCCCATCCTCCTCTCTTCTCTGCCCTCCCTCCAGATGCTGAACAGGGAGGGGGGGCAGGGTGGGGGTGGGTGGGCACAGCAGCTGGGGCACACCGGACCTCTTGCGAGGCTCAGGCACAAGCTGGGGAAGTCCTGCCTGCCAACCATGCCGGCCTCTGTGCTGCTACGGGAGGTAAGACAGTGGCTTTTTTTGGTATGGACAGAGCACGCTTCCCTTTGATCTCAAATCTACAATTAAAAGAACATTTAGAATTTCAATAGAGACAGTGTATATTCTATATCCTTTGAACAAAAAATACTTAGAACAGAGACTGAGTTGAATAGAAATGGCTCTATTTATGTGAAAAGTAGCACACTGCCAAGAGGTTCTGGAAATCCTTAGAATGGAGAGTAGAAATATATAAAGTATATAAACACTTAAGCACTCACAATGGCAGCAGACTTCAGAGTCTTCTTAATTCTAGTTTCATAAAACTAAATTTTAAAACAGTTTTATTTAAATCATAACTACTACACTGAAGAGTGATTTCTACATCCATGAAGTGAATGTATTTCATCCTTAAATTAAATACAGAAGCTTTTGCTGAAAGGATGACAAATCACTATTTAAACTGTAAGTGTATACATACCACAGTACGCTATTCTTAAAGAAACTATTGCACTGTACTTTGCAAAAAAATAGGCTTTCTTAAAAGCTATTGTTTCATTGAGGCATAACTGAACACAATACTATTTGTTACAGACTGAAAAAGACAGAAAACTTGATTAACAAAAATATTTCTGTAGAAAACCTAAGTGAACCTATAGTCACATTTTTAGAAACAATAAAATTGCACAGCTATATTAATACAATATGTTAAAATCAATTGTATGCCTATATGCCACCAATGAGCTGAAAAAATTAATTTTAAAAAAGGAACAACTTATAGCAATATACAATATAAAGTTTTTTGAAATTAATCTTATATGAGAGATATACCATATTTATGGAGAAAACTTTTTAATTATTGAGCAATTAAAAGTTCAAAGTAAGTAGAGATAAACTATAAACTGTGTAAACAGAAAATATGCAATTTCATACAGAAATTTTCTTCCCTAATTGTTCTATTCTCCCCAAATTACTCTGTAAATCAAACAGAATGCCACTAAAAATTACAATGGACTAGCATCTGATATGTGTTGAGCTAATGCTAAAATTTATGAAGAAGACCACAAAGCCAAAGACAGCCCAGACAATTATGAAGAGCGAGGTCAGGAGACTGAACCAACCACATTTCCACATTCATTACGAGGCCACGGTCACTGAGGCGGTGCGGTGTTGGTGCGGGAGGGATGAGGGCAGGGGAGCAGCCTAGAGATCCAAGAGACACACTATGAACAGGAGAACTTAACGGTTCCCTGCGCGTCACTGGCGAAAGGGGGACAAATGGTGCTGGGGCAGCTGGTTATCAGAAGGGAAAACAAAACTCTATGGACCTCTAACTCGTGACATACACTCAGATTGATTTCAAGTGAAAGAAACGGCCTACAAATAAAACATACAACTAAAGTGTCAGAACATCTTTATGACCATGGGGAGCAGAATGAGGTCTTAAGATATAGGAGACCATTCTGCGTGGCGTGGGCCCAGCTCCCACTTGGAGATGCACAGGACCCACGCCCACGGATAGGTTCTCCCGTGGGGAATCAGGCCTGCAATGTACCTAGGCTGCTTTGAGACTTGCTTTTTGCTAAAACTCCCTCACCCTGAGTTGAGGCAGCAAGTGCTTACTGTAACTCCCTAAAGTCTGTACCAAACCTCCCAAGGATGAGCGTAACCAGTTCAGCCACTTTTCCCTTTGCATTTGCAAGTATCCTTCTTCTGTGATGTGATTAGCAGCATCCTCTCCTTTGTTTTCTGTAAAGGGTAACCACCTAAAGAGAACCTGTGCCTAGTACATGAGGACCATCACGTAATGTGAGCAGAAAAGCAATAAAAGCTGGTCGAGGAAAGGGAGGAGGCTTTTTCCTCCTCTTGAGAGAGAAGCCATGCCGCCCCCCTTTCCTCCACAGGACTCGGTAGTCCTTGTGAATTTCTCTATCTCATCCACAATGTTGCGGACCTCACGGGCTGGGGTCTGCATCATTAAGACTAGAAAATTACAAATCTTACAGAAAAAGATGCATAAATGTGACTACCTTTAACTTACCATGATCTCTGTGATATGAAAATGCCCCATGCACAAAGTCAAACTGCAGTCAGGAAGATGATAATTACAGTCTGGAGAGCTTCTAACAAGTAGTAAGGAATAAACCAAACTAGCCCCGTGGCTAATGGGCACGAGAAAGTGTCAATCCACTGACGAGGAAACCCGCACGGCGATACGATAACTACAGAAGGATGTTCCCCCCGCCCCCACCCCCACCCAGCAGAGTCCACAGAGAAAGGTCATGGCCACTGACCAGGCCAGCAAAGACGACCAAACAAGACAGGACCAAGAGCCGCACAAGGACACGGAGCACGGGAACCTCGTTCATTCCCAGGATGGGCGTACGTTGGAACAACCAGTGTCCGAGCGATAAGGGACGCCACCTGAAGGTGGGGTGCACTTAGCCAGGGTGTGGTTACTTTATTGCCGGCTATGTCGGGCCTGGGGACACTCCTGAACCAGGCCTGTGTGGCAGAGAGTTCACAGTGGGCTGTTATGAAATAAAACCCATAAAGATTCACTCGGTGATGGATGCATAGGCGTCTGCTGCACTTCTTTATGGAGATGGGATGGGAGATACGGCAAATTAAGCTGGGTGAACCAGATCGATTCCAGGACGCCTGGCACCCTGTTTCAGAGTAGGAGTAGACTGAGGGGCTGAGCCGGGAGACCACCAGCGGAGGGGCCTCTGACAGGCGAGTCCTTGCAAGGCCTGGCGCACTCCCCTTGGCCCAGACGGTGGCAGCCCCTGACCGTGTCACCGCATCTCCCCTCTCCGCCAGGCTCGGCCCCAGCCTGTCACTTGGTGGGTGTGACGGACACGATGACACTGACCTCAGGGCTCTGCTGCCAGACAGTGGCAGCAGGTGACAGGGGCTGTTCCAAGTAAGGACTTGTTCTCTCTAAGTCGACATGATGTCATTTCACAGTTACTTTTATTCCTTTTTGTGAGGTCATGCCACCCATCAGAGATCCCATTGATTATCACTTTTGTCACAGCTAATTCATGAAACACTGTGTCTCAACTCCATTGCTTTGAACACTTTGTGAAGTTGTTACTTCCTTTCATAAAGTTGTAGAGAAAAAAAGTAATTATTCGAAAAGTCAAAGCAATCTGTAAACACATGAACAGCAACAGTGTGGCTCTTCGGCGGGGCCAGACAGCACCCCAGGCGGGGAGGTTAAAGGCCCTGCCTGCATCCTGCCCACGGCCGCCTTCCCAGAATAAACTCCATTGTACAGAATCAGAGGGTGTGCTGACCGCGGGGTGCAGAGGCTCAGAGGACGTTCTGCAGAGCCTGGGAGACTGAGGCTGACCCTCAGTCTCCCCGGTCCCCATAGAATACAGGAGGCTGAGGCTACCACCCGCAGGGCCAAGCCTGACTGCCCTGCCCTTGGTGCTGCTCCCACCTCAGTGTCAGCAGTGAAAAGTGAGGTCAGTGCCGACCCAGGAGGGTGTCCACCACTGCACAGAGGGGTCCTCGGAAAGACCAGGAGCTCTAAAGTACCACTGGTTTGGGTTGGAACGTTTCCCAAAAGCTTCTGTATATAGTGAGCTCACGTCTTGTCCCCCTAACTGGCTCGTCCCCCTAACTGGCTCGTCCCCTAACCCACTCTGGGCCCGACCCGTGTGTCAGAGAACCGGAGACTGGTTCTCGTGACCTTTACATTCAGATGAGTTCTCCAGACCCTTGCTTCGAAATATCTAGTTTCTTCCCAATTGCTCCAGCAGTGGCTCGTACAGAGTTCTTTTAAAGTACCTTTTTATCTTCAAGTTATTTATTTCTTGAAATACTTATCTCCTGCAGGAACCTGAAAGCTTTGCATGTTATCAAAGAATGGCGTGGTCCCGTAGTGGGCTTTTTACAGCCTCAGAGGCACAGGTCAGCCAGGAGACAATCGGTCCCTCTGACACTCCAGGAGAGCCCTCTGTTACATTACCGTGACTCTTAGAGAGGCTCCAGCTGGCTCACAAGGCCTGACGGTTCTTTCAGAATCGGCATTGTTGCATGGACAGATCCACACCCTGTTTTGTACTTTCCAAACCAGACGCTTTGAGCATGACTAGGACTGAATACAGTTGATAGGCACTAAGAAAACATTTTAAAATTCACGGAGAGCAGCTCATCCCATAAAACCTCCGAGGTCTGCCGCGAGAAGAACACGTTCCGTGAGGAAGAGCAGCCACCCCTCTGGGAAATCCAAGCAGGCTCCAAGCACACAGAGCTGAGGACGGCTGGGCAGGGGGTTCTGGGTACGACACCAAAGTGCAATCGACAAAAGGAAAAGTGGACTGTGTCAAAATTAAATGAATTGACTTTGGCCACTGACCGTTCAGAAAAATCAAGAGATAAGCCAAAGATTCTGAGAAAATCCTTGCCAGTCATACATCTAATAAAGGACTTGTATCGGGAATATATACACAGGAATCTTACAGCTCAGCCTAGAAAGAGAAATAACGCAACTAAAACATGAGCCAGGGGTCTGCACAGACGCTTCTCCAAGGAAGACACACCAATGGTCCATAAACGCACGGAAGGGTGTTCAATGCCATCACTTACCAGGAAAAATCAAACAAAACCCACAGTGAGGGGGCACTGCACGCCCGCTGAGATGCGCATCGGAAAAGCAGGCAGTAACAAGCGTTGGTGAAGACACGGAGCAGCCGGAACTGTTGCAGGAACGTGAAAGGATGCAGCCACTTTGGAACACGCCCGGCAGCTCCACGACGGGCCGCACAGACCCTCACCAAGCGGAGCGGCGCTCCCACTCCTGGGTGTGCCGCCGAGGCCGTTTCCCAGGAAAGGAAAGAAGGGAGGAGAGAGAACCTCGCTTGCGCGAGGGCTTTACTCACTGAGGTTCCACTTCAGGCCCGTGGTCGTGACCCGATGGCAGGGCTGTCCCACGGGGATGAGGCCACACCAGTCACCTTCCAGCCCGGTGTCGACGCGCAGCCTGTGCTTGCCCTGAGGTGGAGAAGGAAGGTTCGGTAAGACGGGGACAAAGGGGGGACGCGAAGGGGCAGCGAAGACCTGACGGCCGGTGTGTGTGCAGAGCAGCACTGGGAACTTCCACCTGACTTAACCCTAGCGACAGTGCTACAGGGCAGCTCACTGCGCATTACCACGTCTACACAGGAGGAAGCTACGGATGCAGCGAGCAAACGTGTCTACAATCACACACGTAAAAGGGGCGGACTACAGGTTGCTGCCTGTCCCTTCCTGCCAACTCCGGAGACTGAACTGAGCCCACACGCGACAGACACGGTGGCTCAGAATTCTATGGCTGGGATTTAATCCAGCGCTTGCTCAAGTGTAACTAAAACTTTGGTTCCCAGGTAAAAACTCTGCTTTCTCTGAGAAACGAGATTCTGAGTTCCAGCTTCCATGTCGGCCCTGCGCGTGGTCATGGGCCTGCTTCCCACGCCGCAGACAGCACGGAGATGCCCGGGGAGGGGGAGGGGGGGTGCCTCCGCTGGGAGGCAGGGTCTGCCCAAGGAGCGAGCCCGCGTCTTCCACTTTGGTCACAAAAACGTACACGATTGACCACGCTCTCAAGTTTTTCCATTCATGAGAAGTTAGGTGTAATGCTCAATCAAAGCTCAAAATAAAGTCTATTCATTTAAAAAAAACAGTCTGTCAACAACAGCCTTTCCATTTCTCACCTGTAATATGGGACCGAAGGTGATGGTGCGCAGCTTTGAAACCTGTGCCGGCCACAGGAAAGGCACCCACGGCTGCCGCTCAGGACCCCTGACAGACTTCTTAATTTTCTTAAATAACAGAGTGACTGTTGGTTTGTTTGTTTATTTGTTTGTTTGTGTGTTTGTTTGGTTGTTTAAGCTGCCTTAATTTCTTGGTTTAGAAGTTTTCCCTAGGCTGATTTACATGGAAGAAATTGTCACATGAATTTGAGTTTGGTTTCTGCCCACTACCTTCCATTATGGAAATAATTGCCTCTGGAGATACAGATGCTAAATCCAACGCAGGCTGTTATCCGCAGCTGCCAGCGACAACACTCTCTCTCATGTTCTGCAAGCGGTAACAAGGCCTCCTGCGCGGCGGAGAGGGCGGATGAGAGGGTGGCGTGGAAACCTATTCCCGTAGGTGAGCTCCGGCACAGGGGCGACTTCTCACACAGGTGGGTCCCAGCCTGATCGGGGCTGTCCTCCCAGGTCCCCCTCAGAGAGCACACCGACCAGGAGTGCCAGGTCACCCATAGCCTCCTGGGCGCTGGGGGCCAGAGAAGGTTGGACGAGATGGACTGGAATGCACACCTGGCCCAGGTGGCTCTACCTCTGTCTCAGGTGTTGGCGACCTGCTGTGCGAGACTGTGGCTTCCCTGCGAATCAAAGAGGGACTCTTGTGTCCTTGGGCTGTTCCAGTCAGTTGCTATCTTTTAGTTGAAGGCTTTCCTCCCTCTGTTTATGGCGCGCTTAATGGCTTGGTCGTGGCCCACCGAACAGGTTCGTGTGTGGGGTGCCCCAGCTCCCCTCAGCGAGGAATGATGAAGGAAATAAGGGAAAATTTCTCAACTCGTGGATCTTAAGTCCCTAAGAGATGATTCTTGATTTTCCAACTTGCATCGGACAATGCAACGGAAGCGGCGCACGGGAGTGTTAAGGCCTCTCCTCTCGGGAGAGGGTGGCTGTCCCGAAACCCGCTGCTGAAACACCCTGCCCTGTTATACGCCCACCGTCTTCTTCACTGTTTAAGATTCAAACTCAACCCCCTTTGGAAACTTGAATCGAGAATAACTGGTTTGTGGACTCAAGGAGTTACAGAGAGGCCTTGGCCTACAATTGCTTAACATTTGTTTCCTTTGGTTCCAAAAAGAGGTTTAGCCACAGGTGTGTGGCCCCTGTGTTTACAAACGTGCAGACTGAGTTTTGTACGGTTAAAGGAGAGCAAGGTGGTGCTTTCCTCCTGTACTCTCAAGCGTGTGTGACGTCTTTCAAAAGCGAACAGCACAAGGAACTGCTCTTCATGCCTCAGATTTCTGGTTTGTGAGAGACACTAGCCTGGGTGTGATCTGGCGCGGGTGGGCACGCAGCCTGATGGTAAAGAGCTTCCCTAAAGGTCCAGGATGTGACTGGGGCCCAGGGCCACCCCCCTCCCGCCCCCCCCCGCCCCCCGCCCAAGCGAGTCCCCCACTTCCACCGCTCTCCTGAATCTCGGGCGCAGGCCCCGCTCTGTCCCCGGTCTGAGCCTTTGCAGCCAGAGGCACTCTGTACGGCAAAGACGGGAACCAGAATCAATCAGACAGTAAGCTCTTCCAATCATGGCTATTTTTAACACCTTGGCTGCCTCAAAAAGGAATGAAACCATAACTGCGTGAAAGGGAGCCAAGATGTTGCTTGACGCCTGCACTTGAGACCGCCCTTGTGCCTGCGTTAAGGGCGGGCGGCCTCCGGAGAGCGGAGACACTTTCCCCAAGCCGCAATGCCGAGTCAGAGCAGAAGATACACAAGGAGTGCCCTTAATGCAGGCAGGAGAGGTCCCCGTCACTTCGCTTTATTATTACCTGCCCCTGCTTTATGAATGACTGGCCCGTGACTGAGAGGAAAGACAAAGCTCAGCCTAGATTTCGCTTTTGCAACAATACCAAACCCTGAGGCATCTGGATCCTGTTTACATCTCTGAACCCTTAAACCCAACAACTATGCCCATTCTCCACAGTTATCTTAGGGTGGGTGTCAGGAAATGCGCAGCAATTGAACTAGACCACCCACAAAGCACCTGCACCCAGGAAGAGCAAGGGCGTATTGGTACTTAGGGTAAAAGGTTCGGGGGGCCGATGGCAATGCCAGTTCATGAAGTGGAGAGCCACTCGTCAGATGCTGTTAATGCTGAGCTGGTGCTGAGGGCTAATGCAGCTCGCATTGCTGGCACCCAGGCACCCTGGTATGCGGCGACACCGCTGCACTCTGATCAAATGCAAGGCCGGTCTCTGGCAGCTCACTGTTTGTTAGTTTGTCCAGGCACTTAACATTTTATCAGCACAGACCGCGGGAAGTTCGACAGCCTGCAGGGGAGAGCGGCGAAGGAAGCACCGGGGGGATCTAAAACCATTTCCCAGGAGAAGCTACCCGCCCCACACGAAGACAGACGTTTGTGCTGGCACGTGTTCATCCGGTGCCCGCTCAGGTGGATGAAAGTCGGCACGAGAGAAATGGTCTCCCCCGGGGGACCTGGAGCTGAACATCTCAGAACTGGAAGACGTGTGTATTTTTCTTTCATTCTGATCTGTAAGTGTGGAATTCAAAACATAAGTGTATTGCTTTTATTCAAAAGAGCCTTTCTTGAGTCCACATTACATGAAAGTACACTTATCTATTTATTTCTTTAATTTAGAATATTTCCTTTTGAAAATGCAATATGCATCCACAGACAGCTTTTAGGGCTTCAAATCGTGGCAGAACCACGTTTTTCAAAGTGCACTCCACAGAACACTCCTCCTGAGACTACTTCTTAGGGTCTTCTCTTGAAGTCACCGTGTGCGTGGCCAGCACGCGAGATGCTGGGGGCTGTGCAGCAGCACGATGCCTGAGCAAGCGCTTCCCACGCAGACCTGACTGCGGATACCCTGCCTGCCCCTCCCACGACCCACGGACTGAGTTTCATGAGATCCACCTAGAAAAACACTGCCTTGGAGTAATAATAATTTTGCATATAGCATCTGAAACTACGATGTTTTGGTTTAATATTTCCACAGCCAGGACATTTCAGTGGTATGTTTTGAGAATTATTTAATAACCTCAGGCTGAAACCAGGTGTGTTTTGACATGAGGTAGGCGTACTCTCCAATTAGACAGTTAACGCCAATACTGGATGCTTATGCAAACGAAAACCTCCGAATGCTATTTATTCAAAAGTCAACAATATTTACGAAATATTTATTATTTTTAGAGACAATAAGAGACTATAATTATCAGCTAATTTCCTCATTAAGCCCTAAACACTAGACTATTTAAAAATAAAACTGATGAAATTGACATTTATGCTTTATTTTCTATCACCTCTGTATGGGTATGCATGCTTGCCTTTTTTTTAAAAATCCTATCCTTTCTTTGTGCTTCCCTTGGCTCCTCCAAAACATACACACATTTTGACGACTTTGAAAGACAATACATATCCCAGAAGCAACAATTTCTGACAGGGGAAACGGGGCCAGTTACACTGAAATATGCTTCGAGTCGCAGAGTGACCACAGGGTTTTCACATACCTGCAGACAAACGGAACCCACTTAACACGCAGAATCCCTGGGATGACTACTTCCCCTGTGTGTTCCCGTGCTGCTTCTCTGCCCGTCACCCACAGAAACCGCAGAGCAGAGGGCAAGCTCTAGGTTTCATGGGAACTCCCAACATACTCCAGTTTACGTCGATCACTTGCTTCCAATGGTTATAATCTTTATTCATAGTACAAAAAAGTAGCTTTTTTTTTGTTTTCATTCTAGCGCATCTCTCAAATGGGTTCATGTGGTATCCTTGCAAAGAATAAAATTTTCTTGGAAGATAAAGACTCTTTATTTCATTCTATTTATATAGCACAGTGGAAGGAACATATTAAGTGTCTAATATATATCCGACCAATTAATGGCTTAGAGCAAAAGGAAAAGTACCGATAAAAAATATGCCAACAGGCTTGAAAAATATTTGTCAGTTTCTGAGTAGCTGAGGGAGGGATCAGCTGAACTGAAAGGACTCACTTCAGACACCGGAATTCTCTGTGTAGGTGACACGTGCTTAACTGAACACTAGCACAAAACCACACTCAACCAGGAACGATGAATGCCCCACCAATAACACACACAACACACTCTGAGGTTTGCACTGAATGCACTTTTCACGTTCGCATGTACAATGGGCATTACGATACTGCATCTCTGGGCTGAGAAGGAAACGAGGTGAGATGCAGAAGGTGTCGAGAACAGGGCGTTCAGCATCCACACTCTGAAGCTGGTTCACTTGTCCCTCTTCCTCTACCAGGTCCCCAGTTTAATTCGAACACAAGGTTTCTTTCTGCTCTTTTCTGTGTTTTTTAAAAAAATTTTATTTTATAGAAGCCTACTTACTTTGTCTCTGTAATTTTCAAAAGAGAATAAATGTGATTATTTCTTATAAGACTAAATATGAAATTTAGCAGGAATGGAAAAAGAGAAAATATTTTTGTTAAACCTTCAAAGGACATTAAAATATCTTAAAGAGAAGATTTATATCTCCCTTTCTATATTGAAGCTCTAAGTTTTCAGTAAAATATTTTTTTTAATGGTTTCCAATTCTGAAATTGTCCTTTACGGGAGGACATCTCCCCAGCTTTGGTCATCGATTTCTGGAAAGTTCTGAGAACTCCTTCTGGGTCTCATACCTTGTACCTGGTCATCATACCCAAAATGCAATCCTTACAGTTATTTTTTTGTAATTCTCAATTTAACCTGAGCCTGGTACTAATGTAACACAAGATTCTCTTTTTTTCCATGCAAGCAAATAAATAAAATGTAACCCAGACTCCAAATCTACTGCACTTATTACCCAGATTTTCCTCTGGATTGAAAATGAGTGGGTGGAAACTCCAGCCCAGCAACATGTTTCAACTTTCCTCCTTGTGCGTCAACTACCCCAGCTTCCAGAAAAGAGCTGTTTGGGGGATCCCCTGCAATAGGCCATCAGTGCCCAGTTTCATGCAGCGACCCCAGCAGCACACCCTCCTCTGGCGGACCCCTCCCTTTGCCCAGCGTCAGCAACCCCCAGGACTGCTCCCGTCTGCTGGCCCAGACAGTGCAAGTCAGTAAGGCTGGCAGGGGAGAGGGGGTGGCGGAGGGGGAAGTCTGAGAGTGGGAGAACTACTTCGAAGATCCTGTTCATTATCCTGTTCCTTATCCTACCCGCATCGACTCCAGGGAGTGTTTCCGCTTGCTGAGATGCAGCATGGCTGACGCTCTACCTGGTTACAGAGTCGGCATCTGGCTTTGTTTTGTTTTTCCCCCTCAAGTTCACGATGCTCATGGGATATTGTTAGTGCTGCTGAAGAAGGGGGCAGAAGAAAATACTTTGCATTTCTTTATTTATTTCAACCCCCAGCATGACTGTCAAACTTTACAAACTAGAGGAAATAATGAGAAAGTTCTGGTTAAAGAAAAAGGGAGAGAAGCATGGCAACATTTTTTGAATATCATCTATGTTCTACTAATATTCTGAGCACCAAAATTCTCCTAACAACCTTGAGTGGTAGAGTTACTTCATTTTTAAAAAAATTTTATTTATTTATTTTTAGAGAGGGGAAGTCAGGGATAAAGAGAGGGAGAGAAACATCAATGTGTGATTGCCTCTCCCATGCCCCCTACTGGGGACCCGGCCCACAGCCCAGGAATGTGCCCTGACTGGGAATCGAACCGGTAACCCTTTGGTTCACAGGCCAGCACTCAATCCACTGATCCACAGCACCCAGGGCTAGAGTTACTTCTAAGACAGGGATTGCAGACGCACTACAGTCATGAATTTGCTCATGATGAGTCAGCTAGTGACCAGTAGATGTGCGGTGTAAACCCAAGTACGTCGTGACTGAAAGTGCACCCATCATTACTGCATCATCGTGTTTTTCTGGACTTCTAACCTCAAAAGCCAGTCAGACGGTGTCATCCCTTGGCTGTTCTTCCTGTGCTTGCTTTTTGCTCCCTAGATTCAATCTCCAAGTCAAGCTTTTGTAAGACCTGTCCAAAATTTATCCTCAGCAATAAATGCCTGAGCAGTAAATGAATGAATAAAGGAATAACCGTCTCATTTGCCATCACCCACCCGCCTTCAACACTTTCCACCTATCTGTGTGGCCCCACTCACTGGACTGCTCTTGGAGAGTGACCGAATATAGGGAGGGTGCTGATAAGACTGTGAGACACTCATCTGTGTTTTCAAAACACACTTACTGGCTCTTCCAGAAGTTGACAAAGAATGCTTAAAGCATCACCAATGATCAGGCTAAGATTAAGAAAGTGAACACACAGAGGTATTATTTAGAAGATTTGACTACTTTTAGTTTGGAACAAAAGGGACAATTTTGTCACGCCCCCCCTCCCCAGATCCTACATAATATTAATTAGAGACAGTTGGGCTAACATCCAGATGGTGCGGGTTTCAACACCCAGTTCACAGGCCATCCCCCCCCACCCCCCGCTCCCCCAACCTTCTCCGGAGCCTGCAGCCGGGCCGCCTGCACACGCCCGGGCTCCACGGCACACTGCTCCAAGTCTGACTCCCACGCTGGAAGGTGAGTATCTCAAGGGGAGAAGACATACCTCTCATTTTATATCTTTAAAACTCTGTACAATGTTAGACGCATAGTAGGAATACAGGAAGTGCTTCTCCAAAAGGGAGCACCAAGCTTAGCTGTTTTTCATGTAACTACTCTCAACCTCCAGTTCCTGCGTCTGCTGCCACCCCACTACCGTGACCCCATTCCTTTGCTCCTCTTTACACGGGAGCCCCCAGAAAGGGGTGTCTAAATGCACTGTCTCCAACCCCGCACGTTCATTCCAGATGAGCCAGTGTCCTCACCTTCCTCCCAAACCTGCTTTCGTGAAGATAGCCAGTAACCTCCGACTTGCTAAAACCTCGGGGCAGTGACCCGTCCTCCGCTGATCTGGCCTCCGAGCAGAGTTCTCCGCAGGCTATCGCTCTGTCCCCCTGCACTCGCCACCTTTACTTTGCTGCCAGGATGCGACCCTCTCTTGCTTTCCCTCTTCACCCACAGTTCCCTTGGCTGTCCGCTCCTGCTCTCTCCCAAGCCCGGAACTTGGACTGCTTCGGGGGCGGGGGGGCGTTCCTTAGAGTCACCGGGCCCTCCTCCCTCACCCACCTCCATCCGTGTCCCCCGGTGACCTGAACCGTGTGCACCTTGAGATTTGGATCCCCGGCCTCGACTTCTCTCCGTAACTCTGGTCTTGAACATTCGGCTGCCTACTGGACACACCCTGGTGTTTTAGCACAAACACACCCTGTTTACAGCTTGTGATCTGAGGGGGTATCTTACCCCACCCTTCCAACGGCTTAGATGAAAAGGTGTTCTTCTTTCACACCCATAAGGAAACCCACTCACCCTGGATTCTACACGCGCCCAGACCCCCATCACGTCTCACAACGTCCCTCACCACCATCCTATCCACGTCACCGTAACGAGGTCTCCCCTTACCAGGAGCCGACGTGACCCTTTAAAAAATAAGTCGGACAGACCTACCTCCTCCACACTGAGCCCACCCCTCATGAAAAACCGCCGCAGCTTCCGGAAAGCCCTCCCCCCGCCCCCCTCCCCCCAGGCTCGGCTGCTTCAGCTTCCGTGCGTGGTGCATGTCCGAGAGAAGCGATGTCATTACCCAGGACCCCCGGTGCTGCGCTGGGCTGGGCGCGGCTGCCCCACGCCAGAGCTGTGGCGAAGGGCCCGGGCACTGACCACAGGCTCCATGGGTCTGGCTCCCCGCCCCTGCACGTCTGCGTTTGGCTGTCCCACCTGCCACAGCAGGACGACAGGGGCGCCGTGAGGATGGAGCGGGCTGGCACGTGAGGTACTTAGAACAGGGGCTGCCGCAGGGCGAGTGGATCTACAGACACTGACTATTATTGTTTTGATCATACAAAAAGGAAATAAAATGGGTAACCAAACAACGCATTGCATTTAATTTTAGACAGTCAGTTTACCTGCCTCTTATTTTTTGCATCAAGCATGTTAGAATAATTATGCCTTCTGCAGGCAGCTTGAAAGGTACCCTGTAATATTCTATATATGATGTGCTGGTGAGATGTTAGAATAAATGTACCTTTCGAGGTATATCAATCACAGCCTTAGCAGTTATCATAGTTTTAGTTTCCTACCTCTTACCCATAAGGTTAGAGTCTTTAACATCAGGGAGGGCAAACGCTGACTTTTTCCAGGCACTAGTTTTTGATGTTGTGGGGTGAGACTACGGTTAGGTTTCTGAGAGGAAAGCCTCGCCTCCGTGCGGCTGAGCCCTGCAGCTCTGAGCTGCGCAGGAGGCGGCTGCTACGAGGACACGGTGAAGTGTGGCAGACGTGACGCGCTAGGCCGGAGGGGACAACCGCTGTGGCCGCAGTCTGCGTGTTGGTCGCAAGCCAAGTGCGGTGCGGGACGAGCAGGACCGCGCCCAGCTCAGCGGAGCCGCCCAGCTCTGCCCTCTCCTCTCGGAGCGAGTGCACGGGTGTGTGCGTGTCTGCCACTCCTTCACCATACTCCTCTGTGGGGGCCAGCCCCCGCACGGCACCCCCCAACCCCGGCCGGCCTCCCGGTGTGTTGTCCTTGCACACCGACCCCCTCACCGAATAGCACGGACCTGCGTGCGTCGGCGGAGGCGCTGGTGTGTGGCATCTAGGCTCCGTCACGAAAACGTGACAGCTGCTCCACCTCCCCCCTTGTTCGTTCTTACAGGTCACTCGCTCGGGGGAAAGCCCATCTCTGCGTCACGAGGACATTCAGGAAGCCCTGCAGAGGCCACACGGAGGAAACGGAGCTGCCCCCTCGCCCCGGCCGGCCAGCGCCGACCTGCCACCTTGGCATCACGGCACACCTGCAACAACCGAACTTCCTGAGACACCGGGCTTGGGACGGCCAGAAAGGCCAAGTGCTAG
Organism: Phyllostomus hastatus; assembly: GCF_019186645.2. Lineage (NCBI taxonomy): Eukaryota > Metazoa > Chordata > Mammalia > Chiroptera > Phyllostomidae > Phyllostomus > Phyllostomus hastatus. The sequence goes on from NW_025334010.1 coordinate 1,401,059, forward strand.
ATGCACAGAGGCACTGTGAGAGACAGTACATATTTCTTGTCATTTTTTAAATAAGTCCTCACCTAAGGACATGTCCACTCATCCCAGAGAGAGGAGGGTCAGGTGAAGAGAGACAGACAGATGGACAGACAGAGAGACAGACATTGACACGAGAGGGAGAAACATCAACTGGTTGTCTCCTGCAAGCACCTGTCCGGGGATCGAGCCTGCAACCTGGGTATGCGCCCTGACGAGGACCGGAACCCGCCACATTTCGGTGCATGGGACAATGCTCCAGCCAGCTGAGCCACTGGCCAGGGCTGTCCCTTGTCAGTTCTCGCCAGCACGTTCTGGGCTGTTTGTGACGCAGCAGAGGACACCTGGCACCCGCTCGGCCTCCCGCTGCCCCCTCCAGGTGCCTTGGCCTGCGTTGCCTCATCTTCCTCCCCCACCGTTGTCTCCCTTCTCGTTTCCCGTGTTCTCGCTGCTTCTTTGAATGTCTATAGAACAGATTAGGGAAACGTGCACCTTTTTACGTTTGTTCAAAAGTGTATGGATTGCCTTCAAAAAGGGGAATTGATACAAGCTGTTTTGTCTTTGTTCCTAGAGAAAAACCACCAGCCTTTCACTCCCCGCCCCCCTTACCTGCGTGTTATATGAACTGATCTCCCCTCATGTGTATTCTTCCCGGAGCTTTCAACCTGGGAAAGGTATGGATGGAGCTGGGGGAAAAGGTTCCCCAGTGATCATTAAGTTTCTCCTTAATAAGACAAATATCGTATGACTTCACTCATATGTGGAATCTAATGAACAAACTGAACTGACACACAAAACAGAGACAGACTCATAGACGGAGAGCAAGCTGACAGCTAAGGTGGGGGGCGGTAGATTGTGGGTGGAAGGGTTAAGCAAAAAGGAAAAAGGACTCCTGGACATGGACAACCGTGTGGTGATTGCAGGAGGAGGGGGTATAAGGGGACTAAATGGTAATGGGGAAAATGCAATAAAAAATTAAGAAAGATAACAATCACCAAAACAGAATGCTTTATGCTTAATGACACTGTGTGCACTCAACTCGCTACGCTGGATGTGATTACTTAAAAAGATGACATCACAGCAAGAGCGGGCCGTGCTTTGTGAGGAATTCCTCGTGGCGGGGAGGAAGCACTAAAACGCCTCACTTTCCACTCCCGAAGTCATTCACTTTGTATCATTTGAATAGATGACAACACGAGGCTGCACAGTCATTTTAAGTTTGATCTGGATACTATCAAGTTTCCGAAAGCGGACCCTCTGACTCCAGAGCAACTCAGGAGCACACGGGGGCTGCTTCCTGCGCTCTCTGCCGTGCACTCACCACTCCTCTAGGTCCTTTCATGTAATGAAAAAGTCCTGTTTGAGCTCTGCTGGTGCCAATTTATGGTATCCTGGAAACTCCACAATGACCAAAAAGAACAGGTAATCACAACAAAGCAGAATTACCAGCACATTTATGGCCTTATCATTTGACAGGGAAGGTCGCCGCTTCCCTGGGTTTATTCATAACACTGCGCCAGCTCTCAATCCTCTGGAAATTGCTCCTTGATACCCAGCTTCCCCGAAATCACAGAGAGTAGCAGCCACTCTCTGGAGGCATAAATCAGACTCTAAATAATGGATGGCACTTCTCCCCTCTAGACCTGGACAAGGGAGGCAGTACATTTTCATCGTGGAGCGCTGGCTGGCACTCGGACAAGCCAGCGTGCGCCAGGGATGCTTTGAGGGTTTAATTTCAGAAGTCATCCGAAAGAAAGCAGGCTCTGGGATTATAAAAAATAGAGACTGTGTTCTTGAAAAACAGTTCTTGCATGTCACTAGAATTTTAGTGTCTTCTCTTCTTTCATTCTCCAGATCCGAATTAAATACTATCACAGACTTAGTGTCTCCAGGTACAATTAATCCTACCACGGCTCATTTGGTTCCGAAGTTCAGATGTGCAAAGTATGTGTTGTTTTGACACAATATAACACAAGCCAATGACATAATGGCAAGTGAAACACATGCACACATGTATACACAACTAACTACTTAGAGGAGGAAAAAAAAACCCAAATTAAAGAGAGGTGTTTAATCAATAAAAGGCAGGACAAAATATTTTAAATTTTTTAAATAAGAGATCAGTACTTCTTTGTTGTAGGGAGCATTAAGAAGGAGGCCATGAGAAGCCTTTATTCTAATAATTGGTAACATTGTTGTTTTTTACACCTCTGGCGTCTAGCAACTCAGTAGCCATGGCCGCCGGGTACTTCTCCTGAGATAGATGGATGCACCTGGGGGGTGGGGGGGGGGGGCCCAAAAACCATCCCACGGGAAGAACAGCTGAAAACTCAGGCTCTTTCACCGGCAGGCATGGTTGTCAATCAATGACTTCTCTCTTTATTTATCTATGAAAATAACTAAACGTTGCTTTTTCCATTTGGTTGTTTACCTTAATAAAAGCTAACAGGATCCCACTGAGGGCCATTCGGAGGGCTTCCACAGGAAAACACCGGGATTCGGTCTCATTGCAGCATCAGAGCTCATGTGTGTCACTGTGCTGGCAAAGGGGCAGCAAGACTTGCCGCAGACGCCAGGTCTGGCCACCTGGGATCGAAGGCTGCTCTGCCACTGAGTGGCCGTGCAGCGTCGGACAGCTAAATCAACCTCTTTACGTCTCAGCCCCCTCATCCGTAAAACTGAGGAGCTGTGCAGCCTCACTGAGTCAGCGGGTGAATTAATGATGCACACAGAGCTCTCGGTCAACGCACCTTAGCTGTTTCGTTGCCATTACTTTGTCCTGGCAAATAAAAAAGTGACTGAGGTGGGTTTGATGCATGCACGATGGACTTGCGGGGGGACAGGCTCTCGGTCGCTCATGTTTCGTTCCTCTCTAGTCCTGTCAGACGAGCCCGCGGAGGAAACAAGGGGCACACGGTGCCGGCATGGGGACTGCCTCGCTGCGACTTCGCCTGTGCCCACGGGAGCCCACCCGGAGGCCCCTGCCTCCTTTCTCAGGCTGCTCCCCACGCTGCTCAGTCACCTCCCCGGTCACACCCACGGGCCAGATGCATGGGCGGACAGCCTATTCTTTTTTCTTTTTAAAGATTTTATTTATTTATTTTTTAGAGAGGGAAGGGAGGGAGAAAGAGAGAGAGAGAAACATCCATGTGCGGTTGCTGGGGGCCGTGGCCTGTAACGGGCCCCTGGCATGTGCCCTGACTGGGAATTGAACCTGCAACGCTTTGGTTCGCAGCCCGCGCTCAAGCCACTGAGCTACGCCAGCCAGGGCGGACAGCCTATTCTTGAAAGAAAAGCCAATACGACCAAATCATGATTAGACTGATTTGACATGACATGATTTTACTGCTTTACTGTACGTTCTAGCAACCTCCGGAAATTTCACAATGCACCGCGCTGCCCTCTGGATGTATTCCCCATGCAGCCGTTGAAACCTGAACCCCAATCTTCTGAGCACGGCTGGATGCCACGGCTGGTCCAGAAGTTACTACTGGAGAAAGGCAACTTTGCGGCAAACTTAAATTCTCAGCGATTTTTTTAAAAATACGACTCACTTAACAATTAACTGTTCAATGTTTAGAAATGTTGGGCGTTGGAATGTCAGGAGCAAGGCTGCCATTGTCGCCAACAGAGATAAGTCAGGACTCATTCCGTAGGAACGGTCTGATCCACCTTCCTTTCTTTTTGAGAGACAACTTGACATTGGAAAGCAGAAAAGGAAAGCTTTTGAAATCAGGCAGTTTTTTTCCCATTAAAGTTGTTTATATTTATGTCCCTCTTCTGAGAGCTAAGAATGACGCCTTATTAGCCTTGAGTATTAATAAATGACCTCGTTCGATTCTTTAAGTAACTTACAAAAAAGCATGCCTTCTAAAAGGAAAGATAGATACTACTTCCTCAAATGAGGGAAGTTGCTATCCAAATATCGTTAACATAAATAACGTACTTTTGCAAGTGAAAGAACGATAATATATACTCTGTATGCTTTTAAACTTAAGTAGTATATTTTAACCTGCCACTGCTCCAACACGATGAGTAAATTAAAAAATATTCCTGGTCCTTTCTCTCCTGACCTAAACGTACACACTCAAATGGAATAAACTTGGAAAACCAGAGTGCATCTGCTGCATGAGAAGTCAGTGTGGTGCAGTGGATAGACGGCACAGGACAGTGCAGAAGGAATATGCAAAGTTATGGCAAATAAAATGACGGATGACCTCGGGGAGGCCTGGTTTGCTAGGCTGGCCTCAGTATGACAAAGTGCCCCCCCCCCAGTTCGACCACTGCGATTAGATCGTTAATGCAAGGGCAGCAGGCCTGACATGCTATTCCGGTGTCTTTTACCAAATGGGGGACTTGCAGATTCACCCGGTTTCAAAGTAAGGGAGGATGTGGAGGCTGACAACACTACAGAGTTAGGGGTGACCAGTGAGAGTGTGAACGAATGGGGCAGAAGAGAACACAGAGCCCTGGCGGGCGGGGCTGCTGTGTCAGGGTCGCTGCCCCTGGGGACCCTGAGTCTAGGTTATGACAAAGTCGCCTGTGCACTTAACACTCAGGTGAACATGGACTGGAGAGTGGGATTTTCCCCTCTAAAATGTGAGGCTGATGAAGATGCTTGAAAGTGCCGCCAGTCATTCCTGTGAGTGCTCAGCACAGCAATGTAAGGCCCCCACAACCATACATTAAAAGACAATTTTCTTTGTTTTGGCTTCTCGAAGATGGTCACAGACCCTGTCAGAAGAAATGTCACCTGTCTAAACTTAAATAGCTAAGATAATATACTTTCTTCCTAAACAATAAAACTATGAATGTATTTTAAGATATAATACCATGAATCTGCGTGTTAGACTGTATATCCTAATTAGAATTTTAGTATTGTTTACAACCAAAAGTCTTTGTTTTCCTTAAAATACATGTATGTGTGATAATGAATCGTGATGGTTCATAAAAAGATAAATGACAGATGAACATACAATTGCATATAGTAAAAATAACTCCTATTTAATGAAAAGAAATAAATAAACCTTGTAAAAATCACAGTCTGGAAGGAATCTAGAATTAATGACCTTTGTGAGCTTAAAAAAAAAGAAAAAGTATTGGGTTGGCCAAAAAGTCTGTTACGTATTTTGTGTAAAATGAAAAACTCATTTTTCATTTTCCACCAAAACTCATATTCTATTTTCACCAATAACTTTATTGATTTGGATATTTTGAGTATGTCGGCTGTCTCCCGATACTGGCTAGTGGGTAGAGGCCAGGGGTGCTGCTAAACATCTTCCAGTGCATGAGACAGCCCCATAGCAAACAATTATTTGGCCAAACTGTCAATAGTATAAGAAACTTTGCAAACCACTTTTGACACAGTCAGTCATAGCACCTTCTCCACACACTGCACAAATCTTTTTTTGTGTGTTTCCGTTGCATTTTTCCCTTTCTTGAAATAATAAAGCATAATATGTCAAAATATTGCATATCCTTTTCCATCTCCAATATTAAAATGTGTAAAAATTCACCAATTTTGATTTTTTTAAAATGCACGCTGATATGACAGCTGTCACAACACAATCTGAGAAAACTGTTTCAAATGAAGTTAAAGACAAATCGGAGGTACTAGGAGCAATCGTATGGAAAAAAAACCAAATGAACTTTTTGGCCAACCCAACACATTAGTATTATTGTTTGACTCAAATATTTTTTTCTGTTACTTGCAAGCCCAGAGACTGCCCAAGAGAAACTTCTGACACCGCAAACCGGACATGAGTTGTATACAAGTGTCTTGTTTTCACTTTTAAAAAGCATCTAATAATGAAGGTTTTGCTTTTAAAAATAAAAATCCTGAAGTAAAAATTGTTTCCATGTATAAAAGATGCACATTTGCATACCTGTAGGCATTTTCTTCTAAAAAAAAATATGGTGCTAAAACTACAATATTCAGCATTTGATCAGTGAACCCCAGGAACATATTATAGATTGTATCAAAACTATTTTCATAACAAATTTCATGAGAATCACCCTGAGTCATTTCTTAGCCTCTAACTGTGAACTGAAGAAACCCTGTCATCCGCCTGGTGGACGGTGAGGGTGCTCTGAAACAGACCTGCCCTGTGACAGGTGGGGAAGCCGGAGGCAGAGGCTGGCTGGTTAGAGCTGCACACTTGTCTCCCCGGGTAACCACACTGATGAAGTGTTTGGGATTTGAAAAACATGAAATTACGATCGAAATTTGGTAAGTGGCAGAAAACCCACAATGGCAAATTTGAAGTCCCTTCAAATATAATTTCTTAAATAAAAATTTTCTCAGTAACTGAAGAAGAATCAAGATTTAAAAATACAAATGTAAATATAGAAAATCTTTATGGAAAAACAAAATTTAAAATAATAGCACCAACACAATCTCCTGTTTACTCCAGACTCACAAACGCAACTTCCTACTCAAGATGCCCGCTTGACGGTTCAGAGGGCATCTCTCACTCACACAGTCAGACGAAGCTCCCGAGTCCTACCCAGTCCACCCTGTGCTCCCAGCTCTCCTCAGGTCACTGAGTGGTACCACTGTCCACCAAGCTGAAGGCTAACGCGATTCTCTATTCAAAGGGCATCGGGAGCAAAGCTAATGAACAGGTGATATGGTGGGAAAAGACATTTTGTAATGTTAGAATCTGACAATCAGAGTGAACTGTAAAATACCTAAGGAAAACCTGCAAATCGACAATAAAAGGTTGCTGGAGTCCCCAAAAGAGAAAATGAGTACAGAGTAACACACACCTGAAGAGATGCTCAGATTCACTCCTAATTACAGAAGCACAGATGAAAACGAGCTATCGCTTGGTTCCTGTATACTTTGTATCCAAAAGTTCGGAGATGGTGATAATTTTAAAAACATAGTATCGATGATGATAATAATAATAATAACAACACAACAACCCTCATACACTTTTGGCTTGGCTTGGTTAAACCATTCTAGGAAGCAGTCTGGCACTAATTAAATAAAGTAAACACAGATCCCATGATGTGGCAACTCCTTTTACACACACACACACACACACACAGGGTCATCTATAGCTCAAAGAAAAGCTCACACAGGTGTGCGAAGGCGCACGTGTGAGGGGCTTCAGTGCACCATCACTGGGGGTTGTGGAGCTGGTGCGACTGGGGGTGACAGAAGGCTTGGAAGGAACTTGGTGTCCGCCACAGGGGGAGTGGGGGGGGGGCGGACACACTAGATGTACAATGCACGGTGCTATTAAGAAGTTAAAAGGTCGAGAGCCAATGCATGTACATCAACACAGACAGTTTTTAAAATACAGTGCGGGGTGAAAAAGGTATGCGGAACAGACGTGGAGGAGGCTCAAATGCACGCTGCTAGGAAAACTCGCCCGACTGAAAACGCTACACGCTGTGCGGTCCCAGTTACACAACACTCGGGAGAGGGCAGCGGGACAGAGACAGCAAGAAGATGGGTGGTTCCCGGGGGTCGGGGGAAGGTGAGGGGGCGGCCAGGTGGTGACACTACGCTGCGTGTATGGTGACGGTGGCTGCATGACAGCACGGGCTTATCAGAATGCAGGTTGTGACAAGAGACCCTAACTGCACTGCAAACCTAATGATTAACCTCAGAGAAAGGAGTGGGAAAAAAGGCGCTGAACTAAGTACAAACGTGGAAGTCTATAGAGCACGTAAAATTAAAGGCAGAAAGGAACGGCGTGTGGGGACTGCACCCTAACTGACAGAGCTGTTTTCCCCAAGGGCACACTCTAACAACGCCGACCCTGCCATACATGTGTACTGGAATTCAACAATGAAGCCAATGGGTGCAAATGGCAGGATCCAGGTCTCTCACTGCTGAGCGAGAGATTACAGACGAACCAGGAAAATAAACCAAAATCATCCCTGTGGTAATGGATCAGAATTGGATACAGTAAAAGTCACGACTAACTTAACACAGATACACATGGCCACACGTGGATACATGTGGGCAGATACGCAGGTTGGTTTACACACCCAATTTTTCCCCCGAGAGGCCTTAAAAAACGACACCCCAGTAACAGTGAGCACACCTAGCATGCAGACCTCGGTTTCCAATGCCATTCACCAACGGAAGGAAGCAGACTCCAGAGAAATGGCTGGTTCTACGACCAGGGCAGGAAACAGACAGGATGACCCTGGGACCCCTGACAGTAGAAACAGAGGAAGCCCCCACACGCCGGCACGCACGGGGAGCAACACACGCACACCCCCACCCACGTTTACGGGGCTGGGTCAAAGACGCACGAGAGCCAAGCAGCCTAACTTGGAACCATTTGAACAACAAAATAAATAAAGTAGTATGAGACTTCAAATTAAAGTGTGGAATAAATACCCATAAGTCCAACGTGATCAAAATAAATTACTGAATACATTTTAAATGGGGGAAAAAAGATAAACCTCCCATGCAGAAGAATTCCAAACAAATTACGTAACCACTCCTTAAGGGTGGGCTGCACAGGTGCCTCCCTTCCGCAGTGCAGACGGGCAGGGAGCAACCAGCACACGGCATTATTAGCGGGGTGATTGGCGTCAGTGGAAACGGTCCAGGTCCTACCGACTGTACGTACCCTGGATGCAACATGGAAAGTGGCACTTCGGGATCTTCCTCTCTGATCCCGGGGACAGCACCAGACAGATCCCAATAGAGCCCATCCCATAATGTGTCTAACTAATAGTCCTCAAACTGTCGAGGTTAACAAAAACAAGAAAGGTCTGGAAAAATGTCACAACCAAGAGAAGCCTCAGGCGAAATAACATTTAGATGTAACATGAGCTCCTAAATGGGACCCTGGGACAGAGAAAGGACATCAGGCTGAAAACTAAGGATGCACAAAGAAACTCTGGACTGTAAGTGGAGAGCAATGAATCCGTCAATACTGGTTCATGAACGGTAAGAAACGCACCATCCTAAGAGGTTAACAACAGCAGGGAGAACTGTGTGTGGGGGTCGAGGAAGTCTTTGCAGTGTCCGCTCAGTCTAACTCGTAAGCCTAAAACGACTACTAAAACTATACAGTCACCTACAAAGGAGAAAATAATATTTACATAAAGTATAAGTGCATACAAACATACCCCCATAGTAAAATAAAAAATAAAGAAAATCAGAAAAGTGTATGCGACTTATATTACTAATATATAAAGAGCTTCTAACGATAGGAGAAAAAAAAAAGACCAACAACTTTATAGGAAGGATGGTCTGTCCAGAGAAAAAGAATGTGAATAGCCATTACAGATACTGCTTTGTGCGACATTGTGGAGGAGCATTTGAGAGAAACTCTGACCAGTCACAACACTGCCATGGCTCCATCCAAACGAAACACTGGCCGAAATGCAGGAGCACACGCCAAAGACTTTCCATTGCTGTTGAAAATATCACATCACTGTGGCACGGACTTAAAGACAAACTAAGTGCAGTATGTGAGAAAGGCTAGAAACAGATCCATGTGTAGGCAAATAACTGATTTTTGACAAAGCTGTGAAGATAGCACAATGGGGAAAGAGTAGTGTTCATAACAAAAGGTGTCAGAACAAAGAAACAGCCACAAGCAAGGAAACGGACATCAGTTCAAACCTCACATGGTATGCAGAAATTAAATCAAAACAGAACACAGATCTAAATGTAAACCCCAAAACTATAAAACTTCTAAGAGAAAACATAAACAGAAACCTTTGTAACCTTAGGTTAAAGATTTCTTAGACAAAACTAAAAGCATGATCTACAATAGAACAGATGGATCAAGTGGACTTCAAACGTTTAAAATTCTGCTCTTCAAAAGATATTGTTTCTCAGCAGTACCGAGTTTGACTGAGACACTGAAGTACAAACTCAGGGTATCTTTTAAATAAAATCCTAGCTTTGTGTAGAGAATCAACTTAGTAGCTAGAGGCACCCCCTTTAATATACAGGCGTGGTCTCTAGATAGCATTTCTTACTAAAAAGCACCTTTGGAAAAATTCCAAGACTCAACCTGGAAATGTCCGAGATGAGCTGGGAACGAGCTATAGAAAGGGAAAGCAGGCAAGTTATCGGACCACTGGGTTCCTGTCAAAGGGAATCAGGAGCCAAGTGCAAGATGCTCCCACTGGCCAAAGATAAAACACTTTAGCAGCAAAGACAACCAGAATGAATTGATTGCACAGATCAAACATGCTTATAACCCTGAGCTTAAAGAAAACTTACTGGTCAGTGTTGAAGAATGCTAGAGAACCAATTCATTATTTTGAAAAACAGTAAATACAAGAATTAAGCATGCTTCCTTCCTTTATACTGTTCTGCAGGATAACCTAGTAGGTGATTGAGGGAAGCTTCTTTTTACGGAGGTGATACAGGTAAAAAAAATGAAGTATTAACGGTAGAAGAGCACTGAGTAACTACTAGTAATTCATGGAGGGGAAAGATGACCACCAATGGCTGTAACATCGCAATAAAGAGACAAACAAATGTCATGAGGTAACGTCACCTATTGCAGGAGGCCCCACCCCCAAATTTTTAAAGTGTTCTGATCCCAGCTCTAGAGTTAACTACAAATTACAAAATGCAAAGGAAAATACCAAGTACTTAATGACACCATGCCATAGCATGAGCCCAGACTGGGAAAGATCCACAGAACAGATGACAAAGTTTCTTCACCAAGAATGCTGACCTGGGTGGGGGCGGGGGGGAATGAACAGGAGGACGGAGAATAGAATGGAGACAGAGACAGGCAGTCGGGGGACCTACACACCAGAAGAACAACAGAATATCAACCAATTACAGTGTATGGACCTTGTCTGGATCCCTAATCATAGAACCAAAATTTTAAGATGCAAAAACATCTTTTTTTAAAAAAAGAGAAAATGAAAATACTTTACCATATCAAGTAATTATTTTTAACTCTATTAAGGTGTGATAATGGCATTAGAATTATGGTCTTTAGGAGTCCCCTTTCTTTCAGGGATACATACAAAAGTATATTTTAATGGTCAGGAAAACAGATTTTTGCAAAGCATATACACAAAAAAATAAATTATACTATATGAGGACGGTTTCTTACGTGACAAAAAGGGAATCCTAGAAGGGAATGAGATTTGAACCAACCAATCCAAATCAAGTCCGGAAACAAACTGGCCAATGAGGATAATGTGCCATGAAATAAGGAGTAGGATTCGCTCAGCCTGTCCCACATGAAGCTCAAATGAGAGAAGCCAAACAAAAGCAAAACAAAAATTAATCTCCCATACCTGCCCTTAAATAGTTTAATTTCCACGCAAATTGTATGCACTATCCCTTTGAGTCCCCAGGAACCACAGCCCCCCTGCCACTCCCAGCCAGGAGTGCCCAGACACCACCTACGTCTGGGTTGAGTGACTCCCATTTTTCAGACTTGGCAAACTGGGGGAGAAAACAAACAACGTTGCTTCTTCGTACCCTCGCTCATTAACAGTCTATTCTGTAATTAACTACCATACACGGGCTCACTCTAGCTCCCTCGTCTGACGGTTCTGAATGCTTTCCTTTCCTGGAGTATAACTTCTCTCCAAGAGAATCTTGGTGGAATAAATTTCTACTTTAATACAAATCCAGTTTTTCAGGTAAAAAGCATTGTAGGTAAAAAGAATAGAGGATGATATTTGTAGCATTAACTTATTTTTTTAATGTTGCACATCAACATTTTTATGCGAAGTAGGAGGTTAAAATTTGGTTCATAAAATTGTTTTAAATGAAGTGTGTGTTAAAGGCAAGACAGTTTTAGAGAATTATGCACTATTTGGCTTTAGAAATGAATTTCTGTATGGCAGCCAGCTGGATGGCATGCAGTATTAAGGGTTGCTGCTAATAATCGTGTGCCCATATTTAACACTCTTCAGAATCGTGCTATGAATGTGGCTGCAACTGATTGGTGCTTGCGGGGGCAGAAATCTTCATATCTCAGATGGTAGTTCAATGAACGGAATGTGCAGTCTGCATCCTGAGTTGTCTTTATGGCCCATCAGTCTCGGTTTGTATCGCTGAAAATAGCCTCACTTTGTTTTTCTCAGGGAGAGCATAATGCAGTCATTAGTAAGTACAGAGCATACACGTGTGGGCAGAAGGTCTGGGGCCGTCCCATCCCTGCATCTTTCTAGCTGTAAACAAGACCTGGAAATCTAGTTTTCTCAGCTGGGAAAGGAGGAGGATAATAATATCCTTCCTTCACAGGGCTGTTGTGAGGTTGCGACGTGAGTTAACAAACAAACAAAAGCCAAGAGAAATAGCCACTGGGAGTAGGACCAGGAACACGGTGCAATGGAGTGCCAGCTACTCTCATCATCTTCGCTGGCACTGAAGAGCCGGGCTGCCCTGCATTTCATCCTTTCTCTTAGCAACAGCAAGGGCCGGTCCTGCCCGTGACCTGACTAATCCCTTCCCATACACACGGGGCGATAACGCGGCACCCAGTGTCTGCAAAAGTCAGACACTGTGCTCTCCACGGGCAGGCTCAGGGTTTCTAGACGCTCCCACACTGTATTTCACAAATTTAGTGTCTACGTAAATATACATTTTTCTGGGAGAAGGTTCATAATTTTCTTCAGATTCTCCAACAGGCTCAGGACCCTACTAAGTTAATAATTTCTCTAACTCTGCAGGATGAAAACCCCAACGCCTTCCCACAGTGCAGGAGGTGACCTTGAACTTCTCCACCTACCTTGTTTCATCTCTTCTACCACCATTTCCTTTTTCTCTGCCGGAAACACTGTGCTTTCTCCAGCTCTCCCTAATAAACTGGGCAGTTTTTCACCGCGCACCTCTCCTCGCCTTCTCTTCTAGGGGGCCTCTGACCCCTGCTGTCTCATTCCTGCTACTCCGCAGCTGATGCCTTCCAGACCCAGCTCAGACACGACCTCCTTCAGGAGCCCTTCCTGGACCCGTCTATAGCACGTTACGTGCGGCTGCTTTCGGCTTCCAGCACATTCTGACACCCATTAGTGCTTAACAATATGTTAGTTGAATACAAACATAAAAAAAAAAGGTCTAAGTCTTTTTATTCTCTGTAAGACTTCCTCTGGTCCTGGAAATACTTTATAGTGGGTAATATACTCAGGAAAAAGTACTAAGCTCTATTCATAGCTTTTCAATTACTATTGCCAAAGTTTCAAAAGGTGTCCACTTCTTAATAGGCCGGCTGCACCCAGGAGGAAATAAATCCTCCCCCACTGTGCCTCGAGCGGCCTGTGCATTAAACTCGCCTGATGAAAAAGACCGAAGTTCCATGCTGTCTTTCACCTTGAGGGCTTCTGGTTAGGAGAGAAATTGGCTTCCTATTAATAGACAATTGGAAAGGCCAACGAGTACACAATTAATCAATTTTGGGGCTGCTCTATCAACGTGACTTTTTCCAAAACGGACAGACTCGGGTTCATTATCATTACTATCTCAGCTATAATAGAATATTCTTCCTCCTTGATAAGGAAACTGATTATGTCCCTTCACTTGTTTCTGTTTAAAAACCTATCTACACTCTGTGGGAGAACTGTGGTCTTTATGGTCTACGCTCCCTCCGTGAGTTTCCCATTTAACGCTGTTGCTCTGCACAGAAGGGCACCACGCCAAGCTCATGGATCACGTGACTGGACAGAGACCCACGGAGTGGGGGGAGCCAGCGGGAGAGTCCGATGTGGGTGTGCAGTGTGGCCGGACTGTCAGCTGGTGGAATGACCTCGACAAGTCAGTTCATCTTTTGAAGACCCAGTTTACCCCTCTTCAAAACTGGGTCATAGTGTCTCCGCCTCATAAGGGGTTTTGAGAGTAAAATACGTCTCTCATGGGGACTTGCATAGAATCGCCTGAGGAAGATTTTCACAGTGTGCGTGGCTACCACTTGGAGAATCACCTAGTTTGAATCAGCAGTTTGTTCTTTCAAAACAGCCACGCAGGGATAGATTATGGCACACCTAGGTACTTCCATACAGTACTGCACTAAGCAGCCGTTCAAGAATGAGGATGCTCGCTATTATTGAATATAGAGTAGTCTCCAAAACACATTGTGAAGTGAAAAGTAGAGATGTCTTGTATTTCTAAGACACTAAATTCATGTTTAAAAAAAAGGAAAATGGGAAAATATGTACATGTTTGTTGGTTTTCCTTTTATTTTTGCTAGAATCTGGAAGATTCCGAGAGTGTTGGTGGTGAGGGGAGCAGGCATGAAGGCCAGACCCCCTGAGGTCTTTTCCGTCCTTTTTTATCAAGCTTTGCCTATTGAACTGTGAAATTACTTTACAACAGTTCAAAGTGATAATTAAAAAATAAAGTCTCATTTAAATAAATTGCAAAAAAATGAACCTAATTATTAAATTAGTAGCATAACAACAGAAAGAACAAAATTTAATATTTCAAATGAAAGATTTTAGATATAATACTGGTTGGGATATAATTTAAAGACAGTAACTTGCAAAAACTTTTAAATTTAATTCAGTAGTTTTTCTATTTGTAGTATGATGGGTATTATAATTTTGAAACTAGTTAGTATATATTACAGTACAAAACAAGCAAGTGATTTCAAACCAGGATTTGTGGTGGCGGGGTGGGGAGTAAAATATAAAAAATATTTTAAAAAACAGTTTCCAGTTTTAAAAATACATTATCAAAATTATCAATATGAACTCATGATTTATACAAGGATCTGGAAGACTCCAAAACTTTCCTTACCTTTCGTTTCTGAGCTCACTGGAAAAGTCCAGAAGCAGTGCCACCACAGGGGCAAAAGCCCATCTGTTACCTGGGTCTTGCTTTCTAAACACGCTTCCCATGTTGGAGTACTTATGGTAATGTGGGGTGGTATCTGAAATTTATGTTAAATGATTACCAACCCCTCCTAAAACCAGGAATTTATTTATAAAAAACTGTATATTTATTCTTACATGTTTAAACTCCAGTCACCCTCAAAGTACTCTCCATTTGGTGTGATACGCCTATTGAGACTTTTTTCCCCACTGCCCAAAACAGTTTGGAACTTGTCGATTTTGATTCCTTCTACTGCTTCTATCGTTTTTTGTTTCGCCTCTTCCGCATCGGCAAAACATTTCCCTTTGAGGACTTTTTCATCCAGGGAAACAACAAAAAACGTTGCTCAGGGTGAGATCAGCGCACAGGGAGGGTGGGGCACGGGGGTCAGGCTGTTTTCGGTCAAAACTGCTAAACACTCAGCACAGTGTGGGCAGGTGGGCTCATAAATTGCCCATCATGAAATAGGCGAATGTGCTGAAAGAGTCTTTAAAAAAATTCACTGAAGCCAAATGCAGCCTCTCACTACAATGCCAGCTGGTACACTGCTAGAGATGGGTTCCTAGAACACTCACCTGGCAGGGGAACTCTGTACTACAAGGGGCCCGCCCTCCAGAAGATAATTCCATTTTGGGGGGAGGGGGTCCCTTGTATATCTTTATCATGCAGATGGATAGAACCTGCATGATAAAGTGTTAAAAAATAAAAAATGGTTGAAATATGTTATTTATTATATTATTCTTGTAACTTCTCTGTATATAATATGGTAATTTTCATAATAAAAAATTGGTTAAAGAAAAAAACAGCTCTGCAGATGATTTCAGTGCATCCGCCTGAGTGGACCACACTCAGTGCAAAGAAGACAGCTGCAGCTAATGACTTCTCATGCTTTCCAAGCCTCCGTAAGGTCTAGTGACATTTAGAGAGCGAGTGTGGGCTCTAGGCGACAGCTGCAAAGCCCAGGGTCCAGGCCAAGGACTGGAAGACTCCCGGCCGTCGTGGATTCAGCACGCCCCTGCACAGCTGGTCTGTGCGCAGGTCCCTCGCCGGAGAAATGGGGACAACGCGCCTTACCGCGTGCTGAACGGGGCTGCTGGCAGTAAGGAGAAGGTGATGAAGACCTTCATGAGCTAAAAGTGCTGTGGAACTCCAGCAATGTTACTTCTGGTAATTTTCCAGCCTCTCAGGTACAGAGGCCATTTTATAACTCCTTCGGGACTCTGAAGAGATGCCCACTGCATGTTAACATTCAGCGTATTTGCCACTGGGTTACCCCGTCTACCGGACATCACGTGGGCACCAGCTCAGGCTTCTTCAGAAGACAGGGTGACGCCGGCAGCACCTTTCATCACATCCATCTCTCTCGCGCTGTGTACTGGTCATCTTGGATTACACTCTGTTAGCTTTGTTCCTGGCTCTGACACATTTTTGTAAGTTTCATTGTTAACCTATTCCATGTGCATTAAGTCAAATATATTAATTCTGATCACGATGAAGTTATGAAGGACTAAGTGGAGCTCTTAAAAGACAACTATATAGGACAGTGGTTTTTCAAAAACACATCCTCTTCACCCTGCCACACACCCCTTCCTTCTGGCAACTGTCAAAATGCTCTCTGTATCCTTGACTCCGTTCTTGTTTGCTTTGTTTGTTTTTTAGATTCAACTGTCGATAAGTATGTATTTACTACTCTCTTATTGTTCAAAGTTTTGATCTTTTTCTTATATAAGATATGAGGGGAGTAAGAAGTACAGGTAGGTAGTTACAGAATAGCCACGGGGATGTAAAGTACCGTATAGGAAAGGGAGCAGCCACAGAACTCACACGTATGACCCACGGACATGAACAAAGGTGGGGGGTGGCCTGAGGAACTGGGGGATGCTGGGTGTAGGGGGGTAAAGGGGGAGAAATTGGGACAACTGCAATAGCATAATCAATAAAATATAATTTAAAGTAAAAACAAGAAAAAAAAAACATCCTCCCCCAAAGACCTGAGAGATAGAATACGTTCCTCTCAGTAAGACTGCCTTAGAAGAGGTGAGATTCCTGGGGGGGGGGGGGTGCATGCACATGCACATGACATGTGTTGTACATATGTGTGTATGTAGGAAGGTGAGGCAGCTTACACCACCCCTTGGAAGGTCTTCCAATTATCCAGGGTGGATGCACAGTTTGAGTGAGTGCCCTCGAGTATCAGCGCTCCTAGCTTATCTTTCTTTGGTAAATTTCCCACTTTTCCTTCCCTTCCAGTTTCCATCTCTTCTGGAACAAAGGCACGAACAACTCCCAGGGACAGGAGGAAGCGTCCTCCCTGGGTGAGACGTAAGGCAGCCCAGCGGAGGGAGCTGCGCCGTGCTCCCGATACAGAAACCTGCGCTGGTGGGGGTCGTCCTCCCGGAGCCTCACTCCACGTCCCTGCTGCCAACACTCCGGTCACTTCACGGTTCGCTGGTACGGCACCGGCGGCCTTTGTTTCCAATCAGAGAAAGATGCTGAAGCGATGCTCAGTTGAGCTGAGTACACTGGACGGTGTGCTGGTGTCCTTGCACAGAGGACTGGGGCGTGTAAGGGGGAGGGGGGTGGCAAAGGAAAAGACGGCCCGCAGCAGCCAACATCCCACGCCTTTACCTAGAATTGGGTTATGATGAATTGCGATGGCAGAGCGCAGAGAAACGCTGATGCGATCTTTTCTACCGTTGCGCCTGTGCGCAGGCCGCTTAACGGAGCGCTTTAGGTCTCCAACACCGATTCTCGGTCACTCGTGCCTGAAAACAAAAGCCTGATGTTCACGTAAGTTTTTAAACAGTTTCCATGCAGACTGGGTTTGACATTTCCTCCCTTGCTACTTCGGAATTAGTGAGCGATCACCGTGAGTTTTTGCCGATGGGCATCTTTCTATAAACCTCTCTGAGTGAAAGATTTCTTTAGGGTCAAAAAATGTGGATGTCGTGTGGGTGAGAGGCAGGTATCAGGGCTGTCGTTTCCCTCCTTTCCCCTCGAGACGTCATTATAGCCAGGCTGCTCGAACACCTGCCACCGCCATCCTCACTCATTTGTCCGAGACGCCAACACGCGGCCAGCTACCCGGGGAAGCTCTGGCTCCCCCTAATGAGCTCCCACAAACTAGGAAGACAGCACCCGCCAACTGGGAAATAAGGGGCAAAGTCACAGCTCTGGCTTCCAACCTGGGATGCCCAGGCACCTGATTTTACAAGAGGAGGCAACCCTGAACACTTCTGAAAATGGAAATAATACATTAGAGCATCTAACACTTCCTAGTCATATGGATTTGGGTAGCATCAGATGAGCTAAGTACAGTAATTGTCACCTTTTGTCAGAAACATGCAAATATATATTTTTAAGGTTTAGAAAAGGAGAAAAGTTATGTCTTAATAAATTTTGATTTATAGATGGACTCAGACCCATAGATTTTAAAAAGTGATGAACATAATGCCAATGAGGGGAGTTTAGAGAGGTTTCTTTGGAAATCCTGTGTAGAAGACAGACATTTCTGAGAAGGGCTTTAAAAGAAGACAGTGACTTAAAAGTATTTTGGGCAGAGAACAGTGGCATCAAACATGCAGAGAAAAGGGTAGCTGTGATCCGTCTGGAAAACAATAGTGGGACCATTCCCCCAGCCCGCATGACACTGAGAAGCCAGGAGCAGAAAGCGGGAGACTGGAAGTTCGGACCCAAGGGTTCATTTGTGCCTTCCGCCCAGAACAAGGGCACTCATGGAAAAGAAGAGAAGGAAGGAGGGCCCGCCAGCACTGCGGAGCTGGGGGTGGGGCAAGAGGCCCCTCTGCTAGCCTGCCAAGATACTGTGGGTTTGAAATCGGTTGAAAAGTACTTGACCAGTGCACAGTGGTACGATTCATGCAAGTCATCTTACAAATATCCTCTTCCAGGGTTGTAAGAGTCCGCTTGCACATTTTCTATTTTACTGTGTTTAGAATAATGATTCTCAAGGTATATCACCAGGCCAGGATCTCTTTATATATGCTACTTGTCCTCTTTTAGGCAGTCCTCCTCAGTTCTGAAGGTAGATTAACATGTTTACATCCCACAGCCAGCTGCCCGTCTTCCCACGCTGGCCTGTTCCTCTCATCCTCTCCGTCTCAAAGGAGGACGGCACCCAGGTGCCCAATCTGGAATCCGGGTCAGTACGTCGCCTCCTGCTCTGGGTCCCCCCAGTGGAGACTTTCCCGCATGCGTGCTAACAAACTCCACCCTCTCTTCTTCATGCCCATTTCTGAGTTACTCATTTGGGGTTTAAAGGGAGGCTGTGAGCTCAGTGCAACAGGATGATTATAGCTGTGAAGTGCCCAGTGATCCTTCCGTCAGACCCTCATGGTGTGAGCCCTACTGCAATTCCAGCATAATTTCTCTTTCAAAGACATGCTGTGTATAAACTTGGGCGAATCCCCTTACCTTTAACTCCTTACAATTGCTCGCCTATAAAATGATCTCCAAGTCTTTACACTATTTATACTACTATTTAATGGTCATGTGCTACTATGGAGTTTATACTAGAGATTCTAAAAGGTCAGGCAATAGCAACAACAAAAAAAATTAGAGAGGATGAACAAAATATAATGGCTATGTCAAAGAAAGGGATTACAACTGGGTAATAAACAGTGAGAAGATATCAGCGTTGTTTAGAATTGGGAATTCGCTGCCCCCTCTCTCCAACTCCTTCTGGGAACCGCCTCTCTGGGGTCACGGCTGATGAGCCTGCGCTGACGTGGCTACCTGAGGTGGACAGGCCCACCCGCTCCGTTCTCAGCAGAAACCTCACCCGGGCCACGCTTGCATCACGAGTGTCCAGCTGCTTCTATCGGACTAGTCACACATTTCTATCAGGTTCATTACCAGCATTATAAATGTGCAATGTATAAAATAGTGGGGATCTATAGAGTAACTAATTGATCTCATGAGAGGAAAGAAAAACAAGCAGCAGCGCACACGACTAGATCACGAAGAAGAAAATCCACAGCATGTTTAGAAGTCTGTTTGGGGGAGACAGGCACCCACAGCAGCCTGCTCTGTAGCAGCGCTCTCCGGCACCAGACCCGGGGCCCGTCCTCAGCGGTCACCGGACGAGGCTCAGGGCAATGCAAAAGGCACGCCTCATTAACTCCTGGACATCTCATTTCCTGGTCATAAATCCTATTAACTTGTATTACCAACTGCCATAAAGCTGGCAGATGAAAGATAATTTATGCTCAGTGTACAGAAGCTAATGTTTCTGTAGGAGCACGGGCCAGAAAATGAGAAAGTGTGTACGTGAGACCCGGAGCCGTCTGAACTTGGCGTGGTGAGCGTGATGACCGCGGCCCTGAGCGCCTGGCGGTCTTCAGGAGTCGTCCGGCCAGCCTGACCGGCAGCCGACACTGGGGCGCTTCGGGTCCATGACATCGCTCCCCAACCCCCTCGACTCCCCTGCTCATGAAGTTCGGTCATGGTACCTTTCTGAGAACGCATTACTGGAAGTAAAGGGGGATGCTTACTTTCAGGGTAGGCTCTACAGCACCTTCTATTCTTAATTTTCTACTTAAAAATGGCAGATCAAACCTTCCTGTGAAGTAAATGCTGCCTACCGAGGTTTTCACTCATAATGGCATTTGACCCATAGTGATGAAATGAACCAAAACACAATATAGAAGACATTGCATCCCAAGAAGCCAATCAGCTAAAACATTCTAAACACTGAACCATATTTATACAGACCTCAAACTGTATTAGTGTCTCCTTTTAAAATCCCACTTGTAATTAGCAAAAATAAGGCTCAGAAAGGGGACTGAAAAGAGAAGGGAGATGAAAGGCTTCGAGCGGGAACAGCCTAAACGGTGTTAAGTGAACCGCTCCGGACACGCACGCCGATCCCAGGCGGCTGCAACAGCAACTCCAGTGAACGCAGCTGATGACGCCCGCGCACACCCAGTCTCGCGAGAGCTCACGTGTAGACACCACGATGATCTGAAGGCAGGGAGGCTTTTTCAGAAGGATCAAGAGAAGCACAGTTTAGCCCCATGGCCCAGGGCTGCCCCAGCCACTTCACAGCCCCATAGCAGACACAGCACCTAAATGTTCGTTCCCAGGCCAGGCTCATGCCTCCTGCTATCTATCATCTTCAATTTCAGACGGCCTGTAGTTATAGACCCAATTCCAGAAGTCGCTGTCCTTAAAAATAATACTCATAATAATGAACATTGATATGGAGTTTTCCCACTTTTGAAGTATTTTAGCAAAACTCAACAATAATCTTATTGAATCAACTTAAATAATAAAGCTACCTGTGGTGTGCAGATTTTGTTAGAGTTGAGGGAAACTCAGAGTCACTTCAGTTTAATTTAGGGGTATGGACGGCAAAAAGGTGGGATACACCCTTAAGTGCACCCAAGATTTATCTTATTTGGAAATAACAATGTCGCGCCCTGGCTGGGTAGCTCAGTGGGCTAGAGCAACGCCCCAACACAGCAAGGCTGCAGCTTTGATTGTGGGCCAGGGCGCAGGCAAGAACAAACCAATGAATAATGTGTATGTGAGCGGAACAAGTAGATGTCTCTCTCTTTCTCTCTCTCTCTAACCAATAAATAAAAATAATACTGTGGAGATTAAAGCTGCTTAAAATATGATGGACTCTGACTGGTTCATTATCTGACACCCTGACACACACTCGACTCTTGCATTTGTATTAGTGATCGTCTCAGGAAAGGTGACAGAAAAGCAGGGACCTGGGGTGTGTCCGTGGAAGATGTCTCTAGTATTGGGGGGGAAGAGGAGCCAAGCGGGCCCTGCTGCCCCACGGGCCGGTCCGGGCTGACCACGGCCACTCCGCCACAGGACAGAGGGGTGGGCCCTGCATGCCGTCTCTGCCTACCCTATGTAATAGTTACTTTCTCAGGATAAGGTAACTTCCTAGTTGTTTCAATGACACAAAATCAAAATCACCAGAGAACTGGGGGTTCTGCTGCAAGAACTAACTAAAGTTTAACATGTTTTATAAATGCAAAAATCCCATTCCTAGAAATCATGTAGGCTATGACCTGGACTTCCTCTCCACACTTGGGTGTCGGGCTGTCTGGGGGAAACAGTGCTCTGTGATCACACAGCACTTCTTCCCCTGGCCCACCACCTTCCTCTCCCAACCGCCCTGCCGCTGCGCTGGGACGGTGTAGCTGTGCTCCCACCGACGGTGACACAGGACACGGCCCAGGTGGGGGGGGGGTGGGGGCTGTAAACACAGGCGGTGCCATGTCTAGCAATCTCTTCCCCTGTCGCTGTGATGTGTTCCAGTTGGCTTAACTTAAGTGAAGATGCTGCCAACCCACACCAGATTTTCCAGGAATGAGAAAAAAACTTAAAGTTAATCTTGGTTAATTAAGCCTCTGCGATTTTATTCTGCAGGTTAATTATCACTGCAACACGGGGCAGAACCTGATTCACAGAGGCAGTGTGGCCAACTGAACACAATTAAAAAATACTAGAAAAAAATTAAAAGGATTCTTTTAAAGCGCTTCAATCAGCCGCTTCGTTTAAAAGAATACTCACAAGCAAAAAAACCTTTAAGTTTTCATCGCTGGAGAACACCAAATTTAACTTTCATGGTTTATATATTAGCTGTGCACCAGATCACATGAACTCGAACATAGTTCTGAAGGCCTCTGGGTATTAAGAGTCACCAGGAGACAAAGCCCCAGGTCTGCCCGAGTGGGCAGCGTGGAGGGAGACGGCACCAAGGGAAGCGGGTCTCTCGGGGTGCAGATGAACAAGAGTAGCCCTCCTGCCGGACCCTGGGGAGAGGCGCCCCACTGAACCGCGGCACTGCACAGCTGAGAGGCAGGAAGGAGCCTCCCCTCTGAGCCTTTGCAACCAGACTTCAGACCCCCAGTGCAATTACCTTCAGAAAGCACACCACCTACATGGTCCAAAAAGCCTCAAACAAGATGTCTTAAGTTACTAATGCCTATAAATACCTGGGCGAGAAGTCTACTGTACATTACACTTGGACTCACTTTTAACTTACACTTCAAATAATTCTTACAGGTAGCCCTGGCTGCTGTGGCTCAGTGGGTTGAGCGCTGGCCTGTGAACCAAAGGGTCACCAGTTTGATTCCCAGTCAGCGCACATGCCTGGGGTGCAGGCCAGGTCCCCAGTAGGGGGCACATCAGAGGCAACCACACATTGATGTTTCTCTCCTCTTCCCCTGTCTAAAATAAATAAATAAAATCTTTAAAAAAGAAAAAAAAACAAATAATTCCTACAGGTAGAGTTCCCAGAAACGAGGTCATGGCCAATAATCACAAAACACACAAGGAACCGAGATTACAAAATATAAAAGCAGAAGTGAACATAAAAGCTGCCTTATAATGACTGCAGATGTTGGAATTACTGTAAATGATAAAATAAGTGTGGCAATTATGTTTCCACAAAGAGCCTTGAAAATGTGAGTAAAGGGTGAGCATTTTAGAAAGAAGAGCTATAGAAGGAATTAAAAACGGAATGGATGGGTTTAGCAGCAAAACAGAAAACACAGAAATGGAAAATGACAGTGACGGTGAATTTCAGAGTGCAGCCAGGGACCTTCAGACACAGAAAACATGAAAGCAAAGTTTTGAGATATATATGATACGACTAGAGGCTCTTCCATTCGTCTAATTGGAGTTGTGGGAGAAGGCAGAAATAAGAGGGCGCAGACACCATCGGAAGACGTCATGGCCCAGTCTTCCAAGTTGGTGACAGACGGCAGTCTGTAGGCTGAGGGGCTCCAGTGACGCCCCAGCGGGACGTGGCAGGAAGCCCCAATCACTCACACCCCAGTGAAGGTACAGGGCACCAAAAACAATGACGAGATCTTGGGAGCTGAGGCCATTTCTGAGATGTCGATTTTTCCATCACCTCATCTCCCAATGTTGCTTTTCAAAAATGACGGCAGTGCATCGGTGGCCAACACTGCCGTGCGCTCGCCTGCAGAGACGGGTCACAGTGGACTCATTAGCAATCATGTCGTCGGTTAGTATGATACAGCAAAGGAAGCTCAGCGCATCACAGTGGCTTCAAACTTCAGAAACGGTGGGGAAATGACAGGCATTTAACAAATAACTAGGAATCTGACAAGTATGTCTGAGCAAGCCACGCTGCTAAATGAGGTCTTTTAGTGACTTCCCATAACCTATGGCAAACAGTCCGCACCTCACTGTGCAGAACTCAAGGCTCCCCACAGCTGGCACGCAGCCCGGCCCTGCAGCCTCGTCTCCCGCACTTCTCCATTCTGCCGTGGGCCCTACCACGGGTCCTGCGCCTCCCTCTCTCTCTGGCGGCCCCTCTGGCTTCAGTCACCTTGCCATCATCTCCCAGAGCACATATTTACTCGCCCTTGAGGATTCCGCTACAGTGTAAGCTCAGGAGAACGTATGTTCCATGAAATCAGGTGGCACTATCTATCTGTCCAGCTGGCTGCTGTGTTCCTGGAGAGGTGCCCGGCATACAGCAGGTGCTCAATAGACATTTGTTCAACAGACCGAGTGGAGAAAAGGTGAGTGCCTCTGCGAAGCCTTTCCTTACCACGCCCGTGACCCAATCACATAGTCTCTCGTCATCTCCTGTAGCCGTGTGGGAACCTCGCCTCCTGTTTCAGTTTTACAAATGTCTGCCTCACTGGACATGCACTGGGGAGCAGAGACACGACGTCACTATGTCTTCTAAATCCTCAACTGCCCAGCAGTGCAGCGGGTAGGGAGGGGGCAGACGCACCGTAACTGTTTGTTGGCCACATAAATGGACAGAAGCCCTTCCACACCTCAGGGGCAGTGTTCCAGAAAGCAACAGCGCCAGACAATGCAGAGAACCAGAAGAAAATGCAAATGTGGCTGAACAGCGGTGAGCATGCATCGCCTGCACTATATTAACCAAATAACTCATTTTAGGTCATGAGTGGCGAGGGAGCAGAAGCAAGACCGTAGGCAGTGCATTGCAATGACCGGCAAAAAGAAAAAACTGTCCAGTCTCTTGACAAGATGTTACCAAATTATTATTTTTCAAAGTGAAATGCACCAATCAACCTTATAAAACTTTATTTAATAAGAAGTCTGCTCTAAGCACTTCATGAACAGAAAATTTCCACAATGTCTGTCATTGGAAATGAATGACATTGTCATTAGAAATTTGTTCACAGGCAGTGAAATTAATAAGCAGGCAACCTAAGAACAGTGAAAGTTAAAGGTTTTTTATAGTGCTTAAAAAATCAAACCCAGTTTCCAATCGTAATTACAACACTGAAAATATAGGAAAGTGTAAATTTCCACTTAATATACTTCCTAAGCTTTGTACTTCCTCTGTTGAGGTTTTTCTCATATTCAGCTGCTCGAAAAGCAAAACTGCTACATGTAACTCTTAGTCAATTTAATTAAGAGTCACAGAGCTCCTTCACAGGTCCAGCAAAATGAACACATTGAGGCTTCTCCTCCACCTTTTCCGGTTCAGTGACCGGCGGAAGGACTAGAGCAGCACACGGACACGGGCCACTCCGCTGGCGGGTCGGGGACCCACAGGGGCGGGTGTCCCCTCCTCGTCCACTCAAAGGTTGGGAGTCTGTGGCGCAAACTACTGCTGACACTGTGTTTGCTCTTCACTTACTGGGTGCAGCAGGTAGATGAGAGACTCCTCCTGGATGATCATGACGGGCACAGGGGTGATGCGAGTCGCTTGGAACAAGGTGCTCACGGACGCCATGATCTGGTCGAAACGCCCGGCCAGTCCTCCCAAAGTCACGATCACGTCCACCTGTGCAAGGCAGAGTACAAGGGGGAGTCACACAGCGACAGGTTTTGCACAGCTGAACTGCATCGAGCACCTACATAGGGCTTTTCGTTTTACACTTTTATGGGATAAGCCAGGAAGAAATGGTAGATATCATTTCTGTTGTTTGCATGAAGAATTAAGTTACCGTATCTTGTCACGTATAATGTGCACTTTTTTGCCCAAATTTTCTGAGGGAAAAATAAGGATGCACACTACACATGGGTATAATGATTACACACCATGGGCATCATAATCCCGTGCATAATGTGCACAAAAAGGTGGGTGCGTGTTATACACAGTAAATTACGGTAACTTGTTCAAGGTTACATAGTTGGTAAGTGGCAGAGTCAGGTTTCAAGACCAATTCTTTAAAGTACACATTTTACATTTTTCCCACCTGCCTGTTTACCCAGCAAAGTGAGGACTCTTCCTTAAACACTCTGTTTTGGGTTCCTCCCACTTGGAAGCATCCTGATCTCACCGCTGGTGCCTCTCCCATGCACGCCCAGAGCACCCCTGGGGGCACAGCCTTCGCAACACCCAGCTGACCACACTGAGCCCGTTCACAGGTGTGTCACCCACTAGGACGCAAGTACCTTGAGGACCTGTGCTCTCAGCTGAACCTAGTAAGTTGCCTGAACTCTCAGTACCTCATTTTGATATTCACAGGTAAATACTGGGTAACAATGGACATTTAAAGTTTTTGAGGGGATTAAAGGAGGTTATTACATGAGTTAATAAATGCAAAACATTTAGAACATGTTTTATAACATTGTGATTGTTTTTAAAAGTTAGCTACTCTCCCATTACCTTTATTGTTTGGGGTATTACTGCATTTATACTACTATTAATGTTTTGGTTGTTACATGTCGGTTAGTATGTTACTTTGCTCACTTAACACTTTAAAGAGAGCAGTTCCTATGACTACAGCATAATTAAATTAACTGTGTCCCTGTTGCTGGAAATACCTTCCAGGATATTTATATATAGAATTACTGGGAACAGAGGGTCAGGGGGAAGCTGAGGGGGTTAGTGACAGTCTCCTCCTGCGCACAGGCCTATGTGCGCCACAGCATGGAGAGTGCCGCAGCCCGGCTGTGCCTCCTCGCCGACCCCGCCTTCCCTGCCCCCAGGCAGCCCCGCCTCTCCAGGTCTCAGCAGAGAACGAGGAAGAGGAAGAGGAAGTACCAAGGAGCTTCATGGAAATAGCCTAAGGACGTCTCATGTATGATCAAAACGAAAAGCAACAATCACTCAATCTGAAATAAAAGAGAAATTGTTTAAAAAGAGGAGCATTTAGTTTTTAGGTTTTAAAATAGGACACCGAAGAAGCTTAGCTGAGGTCTCGTGCACAAAGGTGGTGTGATTTTGGAAGAAGAACACGTTGTCCAAGCACCGGTACAACCTGTCCAGCTCCTGGAGGACAGTGAGGGATGGACACGCCAGGGGCAAAGGCAGCGTTCGTCGGTGCCCAGCCCCGGCCCTGGTCCTCAGCACAGTGCCCCGCACTCACCAGACACGCCAGTGCTTGTGTTTGATGACTGGCTAAGTGAAAACGTTGTATGAAAAGACTAAGAAAGGAACAGACTGCCATCTGATGGGAATATATAAATCAGAACGGGTCTCCATAAACCACAAAAAGTGAAATGCACAGAACTGAAAAGCTTTAATGAGTTCTTTATTTCTGATCTTTTCAGAGAGTAGGGAGAATGGGATTATTTTTTCTTTTTGGATGAGATGCTGCATGTCAAAGCTAGAGCATTCTAAGACAGGCACCCCACCCATCTCGAAGACTGAATGCTACCTGTGGAGATCTTTCTGGGACTCTAAGAATTGCCTCCAGCACCAGCCAAGGCCGCGCACCCTAGCAGACACGTATCATTCTGAACAGGCATTGCCCTGAAGACGGGCGCACCTGCTCATCTTCGGAGGAAAGGGGGGACGTGCAAGCCAGGGCTCAGACTTGCCAGAGAGATGACAGCTTTTGTCGGGGGAATGCAGGCAGCCGGGGCCAGGAGCCACTTATTACTGATACAGCCACTGCCGACCGGTGGTGAGAGCCCAGAAGTCATACAGAACCTGAGAAATAAAGAGGGTTTGCTTTGACCCGAAGAGAAAGACATTAAAAGAAATTACACATGAACTATGACGTGGAGAAAGCTCTAAGGCTCCGGTAAAAAGCACACAACTCTAAAAATCACCTTGGAGGCAAGGCCTGATGCTAAAAGAGGTGGTTCACTAGGCAGATTCTGGAATCCCTGTTTCAGGGATGCTCAGTTTCTCATTACCACACTCGGAGCTGTGAGCAACTGCATACCCTTAAGGCTGAGATTTAAGCCCCACCTTCTGCACTGGGATATCATGATGAATACGCAGGGTCTGCAAAGCGGTCAGGGAATTTCTCAGAACAGAGGAGCGGCAAGATTGCCTCTCATCACTATTCATTTCCCTACAGGAAGTAGTTAGCGAGACTGATTAAAAACATTAGGGGACCCATGGAGGCACTGCGGGTGGGCGGGGGAGCAGGCAGCCTGGGACGTGCCGCAGTGCTCTGGCTCGGGCTGTAGGGGGGGCACGGGATCACCCCAGCAACAGAAGAAGGACACAGACACCACCCCATGCGTCCACTTAGGTTGTCCAAGTCTAGATTTGTGTCTGTAGGACAGCGATCCCGGAGGGCCAGAGGGCCCTGTCCATGCGGGTCCAGAGCCTGTGCTCTTACCTTTACCACCACCCAGTGCACTGCAAATGCTTGCAGCTCGGCGTTCTCCTGGTGTTTCCACACCCCACACACAGGCTGCAGGCACGCGGCCCAGGAGACCAGGCCCGGGCTGCCGGGCACCAGCCTGGCCCAGGCTCCCTGTCTTGCCCTCCGGCCACACACCAGTGAAATCCTCTCATAACTGTGGCTGTGCACCCCACCACGGGTCCTTGCTCTCTGCCCCTGCTCCCCGGGTGCTCCTCCCACACGGGCCCAGCAGGGCACCGCCTGTCTCTCTCTTTGGCACCTATGAAACACACCCTTTAATTTCCTGCCTCGGTGGTGGTGCTCCGTGTCTGCATGCGCCCGCATCACGCCCATCATCCGGAACCCCCCAGTTAAGTAACGTAACTGCTCCTAGCACGCCGCAGTCGCACGCCGCTGTAACAATCGACACAGTCGTGTGTCCTCCTTCCAGAGCAGGCCTGTGGGCCGCAGACGCCAGCTGCGGTGTTCGCGGCACACCAGACGGCACGCCTGTGCCGAGTTTCCCCTGAGCGTATAGAGACTCTGCAAAACTGAATCAAGAACCACGGAGCAGGATGCCAGTTACCAGGCTGAGTTAACACCATCTGATTTCAACAAAAGAGAACTTTGCTGCCTGGCAGGAGTTCCAGTAGTGAGTGGCATCTGAAAAGAAGAACTTACGTCACCTTTGCTCTTACCCCAGTGATATTTACTGGTCACTTACCATGTGTCACGCTCTACTCTACACAGCCAGGATGCATCAGTAAAGAAGACAAAAACGCCAGCCTTCCTGGAGCTGACGTTCACATGGAGGAAAATACACAACGGATCAAACTAAAAAACCACCGCATCAGTCAGAAGGTGAAAAGGTGGTCAGCGGGAACGGGGAATAATCGAGTGGGAAAAGAACATAAACAGTAGCCGGGGTGGAGCGGGGGCGTCCAGCGACAGCAGAGGGCCCTGAAGACACTTCCTGCTCTCCCCCAGCCCATTCCAGACAACGCAGTGCAGGGGAGAAGCGGCACACACGGAACACAGCACCGCTAGCCACATCCGCAGGGAAAAACAGCCCCGCTTCTGCTGGAGTCGGGGGCAGAGGCATCGCGGATTTCGGTGAGGGAGCCTCGGGGAGGGGACTTCAGTGACGGCGGACCGTGAACTTCCGAGGGCACTAACAGGCAAGGCAGAGTGTACGGCAAGTCTGTTTACTGCTGAGCGTGCCTGCCATTCTCCAGAGAACAAAGGCTGGTCTCAGGCGCCAACACGATATTTTCTGTGGCTTGTGATGCATCAAGGATTCCAGGTTTGTAATGCAGAAAAGGGTTGTTACAATCCTAGTAGCCCCATGGATAAAATATTGTAAATAATGTAAATGTGTGCACACGGCCCCCAAAGTACCCAGCACATGCCTGTTATGCCAGACGACAATCTATAAAATGTCAAGAATGAATTGCAAACTGGTTTCTACACATTCTCTACAGTCAAGTCATGGCATGTCCTGTGGATGGTTTTCCTTGCTATGAGCAAAGGGGAGGAGGGGTGGGGAGGAGGGCTGCTTTGGGCCTTGCACACACGCCGCGTCTAGCAAGAAGAACGCCACCACGCGGGACTGATGCCGTGGAGGCCTGACTGTGGAGTGGCGCACACGCCCCCCTGACAGCCATGGGACCTCGTGCAAGCTACACGGCCTCCCGGGCCTCTGGCCATCTCTGAAGGTGGGGCGTCAACCAAATACATCAACACATTTCCAAGGCTCTTTCATTTCTGATGGACCATGTAGGGTTCTCTGGTTTCCGCCCTGCACCTTACACAGCAATTGGGTCTGTTTGTTTAGAAAATAAACGGACAACCTGGCTTTGTGTTATTCCCCCTAATAGAATAATGACGAGACTGGCTGGGGAATACGTAACTCCAAGAGGAGGAGCACCTCCATTTCCCTCCCACGGCAGTGCAGACCTTTCCGTGAACAGACGCCCTATTTTTGTGCACGTGTCCTCAGGAAGACACGGACACGGCATGGACGAAGCCCGCAATGCGGACAGTGCCTGTCGGCGTATGTTAATCATGTTTACTTCGAGTAAATGGCATCCTGGAGATACGCAAACGGATAGTTCCTCCGGGCTCTCCCTGGAAGACAGGGTGACCACACCATTTAACACACAAGCTGAGTTACTTCTGGGAGTTAAGTGGGGACACTGGGCACAACGACACCAAGGGGACAAGCACGAACTGGGACTGCTACCCCAGGTAAACTAAGACATACCGTTCACCCCACTGCTTGGCAATCGTCACTGACCTTGACACAGCCAACCCAGCAAACCCGAACACTGGAGTCTCAAAACCTTCAGACATTATTCTTAACAAGCTCTATGTTGTGTTACAGGTAAGCACGAGGAGAATGATGGAATTCTGCGGCCCAATTGTTTGGTGCTCCCCCTGGGAGACAGAAGACCCAACGCAGGAGACAAAGGGAAGAGCTGAATCAAGACAGAGCAAAAACAAATTGACAAAAAACCAGCAATATCAAAAGGTTTTAATAAGCCTATAAAATAACTCCTGTGATGGATGGGAATGAGACACCAGAGAAATCAAAGACCTAGAATTTTATGGTATTGCAACATGTTGTACTGAGAAACATGGAATAAAACCTCAGCTTGCGGAAACCACCCCACAGGGACCCCACTTAAATTTCTACCAGGCCTGATGAGTCGCCATTGAAAGCCAGCCTGTTGGGGTGAGGAATAAATAATGCCTCTTGCACTGGCAAGATAATGAGGCTTCTGTTCACGGATGGGACGTCTAAGAAAACCCAGGATTTTTCTCAGATAATGCTTCCTCCCCCTTCCTTCCCTGCTCAGCCACCACTCAGGCAAGATCCCGCCTGTGGGACAACCCCACAGGCCCCCGCCTGGCCTTGGATAACCAAGGAACCTCGCATGGGATTATGGGAACGGGCTGCCCACATCTCACATCTGATCATGCCCATGTTCAGCTTGGAATCAGCGCTGGCTTTCCAGCATCTACGACACAAAGTCCAACGTCCTCCAACACCGACCCCATGTACATTCCAGACACGCTGTCGTCCTCAGAACACACCACAAGGTGTCAACCCTCGGTGCCCGGGCCACCCCTGCTCCTCCTCTCCCTTGGCACAGGAAGTTACTACAGTATTTTCCAAACCATGCCTACCTCCACCCCCTAAAGAAAGATGAACTTGTATGAACAAAGCGTTTCATCCAAGTTTGTCAAACTGTATATATGTTATCAAGAAATGCTGGTGAGGATGCGGAGAAAAGGGAACCCTAGTGCACTGCTGGTGGGAATGCAGACTGGGGCAGCCGCTGTGGAGAACAGTATGGAATCTCCTTAAGAAACTAAAAATGGAACTGCTTTTTGACTCAGCAATTCTGCTGCTGGGAATGTACCCTAAGACTCACGAGTCACCAGTTGAAAAGAACTCAGACAGCCTTATGTTCATAGCGGCACTATTTACAACAGCCAAGTGCTAGAAACAGCCCAAGTGCCCATCGGTAAATGAGTGGATCAAACAAACTGGAGAAGGGGGACTCTCCACATGTGGCCCCAAACAGCACCCCCAACCCGATGGTCGCTGTGACTGCTTCTCCTCGGAACCCTCGGTGCGCCCTGTTCGAGTTTTTCTTTGTTTTGACCTTCAGGTTCAAGTTCAGTACCCTGGGCATGGACGATGACCGGATTCCTTCCCAGGATGATGAAATGCTTCTGAGGTTCACAACAGTTACCCTGGGCCAGTCTTTGAATTTTTCGTGGAACATTTCCAGCCGGGTTGGACCAACAGTGCTGTCTGTCCTCCCGGGTCTGTCCGGACTGCTGCTGTTTCTCTGACTGACTGGACCACAGGTTCTCTGACCACATCAGTGGGACCCCTGGAGTGGGACGCTTTTCCCGTGTAAACAACACAACAGTGTGATGTACATAAAAACGTGGAAATGCGTTTTTTCCCTGCCCATGTAAACACAGCGAGCGACGGCGAGAGCACATTGGCCCGTGTCTACATTTCTCTCTGCCAGGAAGTGAGGACCAGGGGGAGTTGCAGAGAATACATAGAACACACGTGCATGGTTCTTCTTCTCCTTTTTTGTGTAAGACTTTATTATCGCTAACGAAAATTACATTATTTGAAGAGAAAAAATCAGAAATGTATTTATAAATGAAATTACGGAAAATCACGGCCTGCATAAGTAAATCACAGGAATGTCGTAAATTTACTGCAGGTGACTGTGGTCTCTGAGCTCCCCACACTGTCAGGGCACAGAGACATTTCTATGGAGGAGAAATGCAGAGGCACTCCTTCTGCGTCAGGGGGCTCGTAAAGAACAGAGAGATGTACTACTCGTGGTCAGGAGCACTCCCAACGCCTAGCGCGACATGTTCAACACAGTTGGTGTTCACTGGGAGATGAAAAATCGAAGTATGATTTACATCATCCTCAGAAACAATCAGCTGTTAGGAAGTCGAGTTTGAAAAAAAACATTACAACTTGTTTTACATGAATGTTAACTGCAGAAGCTAAATGACCACTTGGTAGATAAATGAAAAAATTAAAATCTTCACTTCTTCACCATCCTATTAGGAAAAAAAAACAGGTATTTTTAAGTCTGGCTGAAAATTCTCTCACATACGTGATGCCCTGCTAAAGCTGAACCGTTACCACATTCAGGAGGTTTGGAGCGCCGAACATGAGTCTTCCCATTCTGCGGGGACTGGGTGATGAGGCACCGGAACACGGATGCAGCCTCTTTCTCAGTCGTCCCCACCCCTGAGCGAGTGGGAAAGACACATGCACTTTCCCAAATCTTTTTGGAAACAGATGGACTTGGGCACGAGACGCATTGCTCCAGGAGACGAGTGCTTCTGCACGCGCATGACCTCTTCATACCAGCTATCACCCTGGCTCTCGCTGTCACGACTGGTCGTCGCCCGACAGTACTTCCGGCTCTGCTGCGGTCACAAAATCAGTCCCTGCTGCGCACTCCTGTCCCAAGTGATAATGAAACTCTCGGTCTCCGTGCGAGGACAGGTTAGGTTCAGTTCTTTGCAGTGCGTTGAGGGCATTATAGTCCCAGAATTTAGAGTTATAAAACTCTTCATTTTTTTGTGGACCAGTTTATAATAGGTGGCCAGCAGACTTGGGTTTTGCAGTCTGGAGCAATATAAATAGTTTATGTTAATTACCCCCTTTCCACCTTCTGGGAGAACAGAGAGCATTTTGCTTGCAAATTTTGCGCTTGGTCATTAACATTCTGGTTTCTAGAAATGCACTGGACCGTTTTATAATGCCAAATGAGAATGTTCAAACTGCTACTGCAGTGACATTAATTACTTAAAGCTTATTTTTTTTGCCATGTAGTAAGTTTGCTACAGTTAATACATGTGTATAAAATAGCTGATCACCTCATTATCCTCAGGTTCACCTTAAAATTATAAGCAAATGTATTCCATATTCATGAGCATCACAGTAAACTGAGTGCAATCTGGGATAAAATACCTGTTCAATAATAATTTCCTCTTTATGAAATAATTTCCTTTATATAGATGCTTTAAAAACATCTTTAGGGTCAATTTCATAGGCATCTAAAATCTCTAATAGAAATGGGTGAGGAGACAGAAAATGTAATCCATCTATTTTGAATTCAGATAGTATCATTTCTAATGTGTTTTGAAATATCTTGATCCAGCTGTCCAGACTGGGAATTACATCCATTCATTCGCATTGAGGGGGGGAGGTGCACAGCACCTCCCCGAGAGAAGCTGCCTCCATCTGATTTTCACTCTCCGCATCTCTATTTTGGTGAGCCACCTGCTGTCCCGGACCAGCACTTTGACCGTGGAATGCTGCGTGGAAGTTCCACAGGGAAAACAGGGGTCATGGAAGCAGAAAGACATCACCTACCTCCGGCCATTAAGACAGGAAAAGGATGGAAAATGAATGCTACAGGATTCCATCTTCTCTGATTTCAATGGGACTTTCTGAGATACCCAACACACACAAAATATATTTCTATGTATACATTTTTCTTCTGATTTCTACATATAGATTTTTCTTCTCATGAATACTCAATCAAGTACCACTGAAAATGCACTGATCTGATATGCACGTCCTCATGACAAACAGTGACATCATTTCAGCCCTGCAGTCATAGCTTAAAACCACAAGCGAGACATCTCTCTAAAACACAGATACTGTCATTGCTGTGGATATCCATAATTGTGGGTGTAGGTACTACTGTAAGTAGTACGTCTTGCTGGGGGATACTCAAAATGAAAAGAAATTTTATAATCTAAGCATTTTCAGCTTGTCCTATTATATGTGTATTATTCTTTCAAAAGGCCTCAAGATGCATTTTCCTTCCCCATCTGCAATTTCCGTGCCTTCACAATGCAGGAACTCAAAATGTTAAGTCCTTTTCACGTACGGTCAGCCTTCTCCTGCAGCGGACCGCTGTCCCGGCCGTAGCTGAAATTCTCCGCACTGATAAGAAATTTCATCTGGCGAGTGAGTCATCCAACCGAGATCCTTGGGGAGCAGACAACCTCTGTCCGTCCCAGGGCACACAGAAGCATGCTTCTGCCCGAGCGGGGGCAGGGATGGAGGGGCTGCCGCAGCCTCCAAGGCAGGAAGCTCTTTGTATGCGTAGCAACATGCCCAGAGTCGCTTGAAAGCACTGGGCTTATCTATGTTCTCCAGTTACGCGTAGCCCTCTAAAAAAGATGGCTGGTCTCAGAGAAGGAAAAACAGAGGTGTGAATTCCTCTTTTGAAGGCACCTCCAACATGATCTAGGAAGCGCCTGCCAGTTCACACGGGGCCCGGGGAACCGTTTTCTGCTCCTTGCTTCCTCGTCTGACACTTGGTTTGCCCAACGCCGGCTCCAGAGCATGCATGTGTAAGTAATAGAGGGCCTCATCGATGCAAGCTGCAATTCCACTCTTTAAAAAAGTCGCACTGCTCTCTTTTCCAAAATGAGAAATTAAAGGGTGACACGGGAAGGGTTCCGCACAGACACCCTATGACAAAAGCTGCATCTGCTCGGGAGAGGCACACGACAGCACCTGCAGTCAGAAACGGCGCTGTGCTCACCTGCACGTGGTCTCCCCTGGGAGACGGGGGCCACCTGGGGCCAGGACTCAGTCTCCTAATCTCAGCCTACTGACGTTGCGGAAGTGTCAGGATGATCTGAAAGTGTCAGACTGACTGGAGAAAGCCCCCGGAAGCTTCCGTGGAGCATCTCAGGTTAGGACGCCTGCCCCTGGGACTGGGCGCTGCACTTCCGGCTGACCGTGGAGAAAGGCACCCCTCCCTGGGCGCGAGGGGCACGCCGTCTGTCTCAGGAGCTAGTACAGAGGGTGGAGCACGTCTCTGTTTTCTCCCCTCCGAGGCACAGTGCAAACGATGCTGAGCCGGGCTGTGCACCCCGCCTACCTCCCTGCTGGGTCCTACCCCTAAAAATACAGACGCTTGTCTCACTGGCTGCCTAAGACGAGGGGAAGCTGGAAACCTCTGCTAGCAAACACTGCAACGTGCAAGCAGTACTCTGTTTAACCCAGCCTTCTAACATTAAGAGAATTCTTCTAGAATGAAAATAATGTCCAAAAGAAAAAATGTTATGGTGAATCCATGAACCTGAGCTACAAAGTAGAACTAGCTAGTGTAAGAAATTTCTAAAAACACCGATTCTAAAACCACATTATTCCATGAAATTTATTACAAGATCAGAAGATCACAATATTTTATCCATTTTTATCTTATCATATATTTTTTAAAATAGAATACATTATCTAAATACATTACATAAAACGTGCTTCAGATCACAAGAACTAAGGTGTACCGGGGTGTCTGACCTTTTGGCGTTTCTGGGCCACACTGGGAGAAGAAGAGTTGTCTTGGGCCACACATTAAATACATTGTGACACATAATCACAAAAAAAAAATCTCATCATGTTTTAAGTAAATTTACAGTTTTGTGTAGGGCCACATTCACAGCCATTCTGGGCTGCAGGTGGCCCGTGGGCCGCAGGTTGGACAGCCCTGGAAAAATACATGATTATTAATACCACTCCTATGACTGTTACATTTTCATTAAGGACTTCGTATGCGGCAGGCGCTGAAGCAAGTGCATTAACTAATAACTTGCTGCTACAAGGAGCCTATTATTCTGACTTACATGTGAGGAAACTGAAGCTAAAAGGACTTAAATAGCCTCCTACCGTCGTGCAGCTCGAAGGAGTGCCAGGCCCATCACGCGTGTTGGAGCACCTAACCTCTAATTACCATGCTTTGGAGGCTGAAGCTTTTGATAATAAACACTCATTATCACAATCGGCAGGGACAACAAAGATGCCAAAGCACCTGGACGCATGTCACAGGAAAACTGCTATGACATCCAGAATGCCACTAAGACCCCTTCAAAGAGCCTACGTGCCAGCTGAGGTTTGCCACGATGTCCTTTAAAACTAGCACTGACGTTGTTGGAAATACATTTATTCATTGAGCAAACACTTCCTGAATAAATTAACTCAGAGGCAATAGAAAATGTCAAGCCAATGCACATGTAAGGCGAAGGATATGGATTTTAGTCGGAGAACACAGGGGCCAACGGAACGCTAAGCGAACAGCGCAGGCGGGCAGAAATGGCCCAGGCGGGGACGAGACGAGCAGGGCGAGACCGGACAGAAGAAAGTGGGCACAGAGACCCTGCGGGGCTGAAGGGACAGCCGTGCTGGCCGTGAAGGGCTGGTAGAGAAAACTACGGGGGGGGCGGGGGTTACCGCTGGGCTCCTGCCAGCTGGATGGATGGCAGTGCCGCAGAACAGCACGGAAAATAAAGAACGGGGAAACGAGATTCTGTGAAGAAAGATGGTGAACTCTGTTTCAGACACGAAATGAAGCTCCTCTGGCTGCTCAGTGAGAGGCAGAACTATGGCTTTGGAGCCCCAGGTTAGAGGGATAAATTAGGGCGCCAATGGCAGGGAGGGTGACCGGGGCCCAGGGAACCAGGACAAAGGCAGCAGCGACAGAGCGTCCACGTGGGAGCCGGGGAGAACACAGCGGTGGTGGGGGTGGGGGCCGCAGGGGGTGGAGCGGTCAGTGGGAATGCGGGAGTGAACGGGGTTACTCCTCCTCCGCTCCACGCCGACAGTCACGCTCTGCCCGCGGCCCAGCCCACCCGTCTCCGCTCTCTCAGGAACCGAGGAGGCCGACAGGATCTGGCTCCACCAAGTCTGAACTGCTTTCATAAACGTGAAGCAGAGGCTCACAATCTGGAACTTTCTGGTGAGAGAATCCACAAAAAGATATTTCCATGCGCCTAAGTGCCAAGAAGTCCTTACCTTTGCCTTTTTATCCTGTATTATCATCAGTCATGCCACAAAAGGTGACATCATTCTACAGTTATGATATTTGAAACAGTGAGCATTATTTTTCAAGTACACTTTATTTTGGAATAATTATAGATTTAGCAAAAAGTGGCAAGGATAGTACACAGAGTACACACTTCACCCAGGTTCCACCAATGTCGACAGTGTAAGTAACTGGGGTACCCTTGTCACAACTAAGATCGACACGGGGGCCCCCCCAATCAGAGAAGAAAAAGAAACAGACTTCTGTTCCAGGTGGAGACGTAGGTAAACACGCTTCACCTCCTCAGATAACTACAGAAAATATCACAACCAAGGATTTAAAGAAGCCCCCTTCATCCAGGTGGGCCGGGGGGCGGAGCCATGGAGGTGTGGGATGGCGCGAGGAGGCGGCGGAACAGGGGGTCCCACACGCACATGCGGTGGGTGAAAGTCGGGAGGGACACCTCAGGGGCAAGGGCTCCCAGCCCCGGGGAGGTAAGTCCCCGTAACTTCCGGCTGTAAAACCAGTGGGGCTTGGGGTGGCGGAAGAAACGGCTGGGTTTTCAGGAGACTCTGCTTAGAGGGCCTGCACGGACTGAGAACTTGTGCAGACCCACCCTCTCTGGGATTCAGCACGAGGGCAAGAGCTGCAAGGCTACCAGTCACACGAGGCAGGTGCCGGGACAACCTCCAGAAGCCAGGCAGTGGCACTGTCCCTCTCCAAGCCCTACCCGACCCCCACAACCCGCCCGCACGCTGACCCTGCGCAATGAGCCACAAAGCTATAAAGCAGGTTGCCCCACCCTGGCGATTACCTAAGGCTCCTCCCCATATAATTTACAGGTGCCTGTTCTACAACAGGCCACGCTACTAAGACAGGGAGTCAAAGCAGCTCCACCTGATACACAGAAACAACCACAGGGAGGCTGCCAAATTGTGGAGACAAAGAAACATGGCCCAAATGAAAGAACAGAACAAAACCCCAGAAAAAGAATGAAACAAAATGAAGATAACCAACCTACCAAATAGGGAGTTCAAAACACTGGTTATCAAGATGCTCAAAGAACTCACTGAGTACAGCAACAGCATAAAAAAGTCCTAAGAATGAATGAGGGTTATACTAAGTGAAATAAAGAAAAATCTACAGGGAACCAACAGTGGTTGAGGTGAAGACAGGATTCAAATCAACCTGTTGGAACACAAGGAAGAAATAAGCATCCAGCCAGCAAGCAGAATGGCAAGAAGAAAAAAAGACTTCAAAAAAAACGAGGATAGTATTGGGTGCCTCCGGGACATCTCCAAACGCACCAACATCTGAATCGTAGTGGTGCCGTAAGGAGGGGAAGAAGAGCAAGAAACTGAAAGTGTATTTGAAAAAATGATGAAAGAAAACTTCCCTAATTTGGCAAAGGAAATAGACACATTTTTAGCATCTTATAATCTAGATTTATTTCTGCTTCATCCTAGACAATATACACCTTACATTTTAAAAAAGCCTGGAAAAATGGCCTTTAACTTCCCCACCGAACCCCGGGGTTTAGATCTCAGGTGTGCATCACGGCATCGGAAGACAGGGAGGCAACATGAAAACACAGCACCGCAATGCCACGTGTGGCAGAGAGCCTTCGTGCAGAGGAGTCAAAACTGGGGGTGAGCAGGCTTAAAACAGATGCATAAATAAATAAATAAATTTAGGGAAATTTTTTTAAAGATTTTATTTATTTATTTTTAGAGAGGGAAGGGAGGGAGAAAGAGAGAGAGAGAGAGAGAGAAACATCAATGTGCGGTTGCTGGGGGCCGTGGCCTGCAACCCAGGCATGTGCCCTGACTGGGAATCGAACCTGCGACACTTTGGTTTGCAGCCCGCGCTCAACCCACTGAGCTACGCCAGCCAGGGCTGGAAATTTTTTTTTTTTTAATAATGCTGTGTGCTGGAGAGTAAACTCCTCTAGGATGAGAACAGGTCCTAATCCAAATTGTATGAATGTCTAATATGTTGCACTGTATAGTTACTTAACATATTAAATGCTACTTCAATTTACGTGTTATAATTAATACTGTAAAGAATATGCTAACCAGATCAGATTTTACTGTAAAACATAGATGCTGTGATTACAATTCCTACTTACAACGTAAGTGGAAGAGCAGAAATGCAGTGATTTGCTCAGAATTAGCGCCTGGATGAGGTGAAGGGTATGTGGACACAGCGCACAGGAACACGTTTTTAAACGCCCTCAAGGTGCTCTCATCTGAGGGCGGAGGGTGTGCGGAGGGAAATCTGGTCTTAGTCCCCTTCTACTCTTTCTAACCATGCTTCTCTCCACTATTACCTGAAATCAGCTGCAATCTGGTACTTCCAGGTTAAATGGTAAATCCATTGGAGGCTCAAGACACTCTCTTTGGTCACATTTAATACAAATCTGAATGGGAGCTTCCTGGGAAGGTTTTCCCTGTGAGGAATGCGCCGTCCAGTTTATGTAACTACACTTTTTAAGCACCAAACTCATCGCACTGTTCGTTCTCCATCTCTCACCCTCCCAACGCCAGCCGCTGTCTTCCGGCCGCGCTCTCCATCCTGCGTGCATGGCGGTGCTCCCCGGACACGCGTCTCCCTATTGCCCTCTCGCCGCTGTGTGTCTGCTACATCTCAGTTTCTCTCAACAGCCGATCCATGACTGTGTTGCGTTCTCCCGTCCCGCAGGTCCCCAGGGTGCTGACACGGACCCAGCATCCCCAGAACAAACACCTCGTACACGCCAAGTGCTGCTGTGCAGCTGTGAACCAGACAAACCCGACGCGGCATCAAGGGCTGTGCGCTCCAGCTGGAAGGAAAGGCTTCAAGACACGATGAGAAGTCACTAGCGGCGTCATTAGAAAGGTCCCAAGGGCCTTGCAGGAAAAGAGGGGCGCACAGGGATGCCCAGCGGGAGGACCGAACCCAGGGTGGGGTGGAGGAACACCCGCCTGAAGCCTGTCAGGTGGACTCCGTCCGCCATCGCGGTCTAGGCAAAGACAAAGAAAAATACAAAAAAAAAAAAATACGAATTCTCAGCAGCGGGGAAACAGGGGCAAAAACACTGTAAGGCAGGGCAGGAGAGAGAATACGGCCCATTTTAGGCAAACAGAGAAAGAGCTGCACCAGACGAGGCTGGAGAACGCACTGGGCCCCAAGCCCGCGGAGGCCTATGGCAGCCTCGGGGGTGCGCCACTCTGTGTCCCCCGGGAGAACCCGCCGCTGGGCTGTGGGGACAGCTGGCTGCCGTGACCCCTCAGGATGCAGCGAAGCACGCCACCAAGGCCACACGCCCCCCAGGCTGCCTCCACTCCATGGCTAAGCACAGTGGGAGTCTGGCCCCTTCTGTCCAACGCAGGCGCCCTCCAACAGCTCCTCTGGCTCCAGCCCTCCCCACTAGACTGGCCACAGCCTTGTTGGGCTTGTTTGGCAGATCACAGACCCCTGACTACCCTCCTCCCCCCCCAGCCTCCCTCTGGAGTCTGGTCTGCTTCAGTTTGAGATACGCCTATTTGTTCTCAGAGCCGATGCCTGAGCACAGGATACTATCAATTAAACACCACACATAAGACTCACATAATTGCATTCCCAGCTTTCAAAAACTTCGGTGGTAGCTCTGGGGAAACTGAAACTGTTGTGAAGATTTACAATTTTTGTTTTCCTAAGAAACTAAAAAAATCAGCTATATCTGGATGAAGCAAATAACTCGCGATGAGCTGTGTTCTCTTTGCCTTAAACAAATATTTAATTATAGCAACTTACTGCTGGACATAGCACAATACATTTGGTATAGTTCAAGCTACAACAGAGATGAGAATGTTCGCCCAATCACTTTCGCTGACTGGGCCCAATGAGCTGCGTGCCATTTACGACA
The DNA here is from genome assembly GCF_019186645.2 of Phyllostomus hastatus. NCBI lineage: Eukaryota > Metazoa > Chordata > Mammalia > Chiroptera > Phyllostomidae > Phyllostomus > Phyllostomus hastatus. Next base: position 1,442,639 of record NW_025334010.1, read on the forward strand.
GTTACCAAGGCTTTTCTTCAGAGGGCGAAGGGGATTCACCGCATCAACCCGGTAACCACCTGCCAGAACACATCTCCTAAGAACCTTTGCAAGGGAGCGGGTATCTGCCGGGGCTGCCTCTCCAGCACCTGTCCCACCCGGCCACAGGTGTGTCAGCCACGCCGCCTGAGCATGTGACTTGTGGATGGAGCTCCAGCCTGAGACAGCCAGATCTCCTCTTGTCCTCCTTTGCCAAATCCTAGAGTGGCCAAAGGATGTCTCAGCCCCTTCCTCCCCCGGGACGGGAAGGGGTAAATAAAGTGTTGCTACAGGTGGCTGGTGGAGCCGACGGGAGAAACGGCCGGACAGCAGGCCTCCACAGCGGCAGCGCCAAGACCACGAAGGACGCAGACGGGAGGTGGGGCCGGGCTTTGTCTGCAGACAGACTGGCCTGTCGGACCCCTGAGGCCGGGCTCAGAGGCGTCCCTGTCCCTCCTGTCAGAGTGTCCTGACGCCCCAGGGTGCTTTCCTGGTTTTCTACGTTTAAATTACACACTTGATCGTGCGCCTCTGCTTACCTTCCGGTCCCTGCCGGGAAGGTAGGTCAATTCCTAGTCATGGCTTCACACTTTGTGTTGCTGATGCTCGCTGAGCACGGACTGTAAAAGTTCTGCGTACCATTTCAACAAGCACCACGGAAGACCGTAAAGTATAATATGAAGTGGTGTGTGTTAGCTAATTACTGGGGTTAAACACTAGGTGAAAGGCATTGCTGAATGCCTTTGAGAGCCCACCAATGAAAAGCGGCAGACTCTGAACTGATTTAAAAAAGGTCGCTATTTCCTTGGTTTCTGTAAGTTTTTGCAGTGATGACCACGGGCCAAACCTAGGCCGTGTTTGTCTGTTTTGCCCACACAAAGTTTAAACATGTGAAGAAAAAGAGACGCCCAGCTCCGGAGGGCAACCAGCAGCCAGAGACGGAAAGCAGCTTCTCCCTTTAAACCAGACGTGAGCTGCTGGCTCCGACAGCTTCATACAAGGCCCCTCCCCCCCCACCCCCCCACCCCCACCCCCGGGGCCTCGGCCCTGTGCAGCTGGCAGCCCTGACCTCTGGCAGCTAGGTGCAGATTTACTCAACACGCCGAGAAACCCTGACGGGGGGATCTAAAAACCGGCACAAAAGTAAAAGATCTTTCCTTTTAAAAAGTAAATAAAGTTTCAGAGGAGGAAAACCTTTAAGCAGGATCTTTAACAGACTTGGCAGTAGGACTCTATCCACCAAGCAGGGGCCTGTCACATACCTGCCGGCCTTTCTGCTCTATCTTCGTCTGGAGCACCTGGAGGCACTTGGTGAAGTCGGTGTCGTCTTGGTCGGGCGTGGAAATGAGCTCACATCCCTGCGTGTTGCAGAAGAAAGGAGGTGAGAATGAGTGATGATGCCAACCTTACGACAGCTCGGAAGCTGTAAAAGATAAGGTATCAGTAGAGACATCTATTATGTCTGCATTATCCTCGATCAATCAGGATCACTGCCATTATCTTTTTTACGTCCCATGAGGAGACAGCTCAGGAATGGTGTCAGAGCAGCGGAACGATGGTCTGATGGTGAGTCGTTTCCCCCAGAAAACTACAGGTTAGACTACGTGAACCGTCTTTCGAAATGCGCTGCTGTAATGAAATTCAAGATTAATAACACGAGAACTCTGGACCAAGAATTATAGAACACATTCACAGTGAAATTACTTTAAATTAACACTAGTTGTAAGAAACACTGAGTTTCTGCAAGCAGACCTCCCACATTTACTTGCACAAATGGGGAAACCAGTAGCAGCATTAAACTGATGACAAAACTACACATTCGTCTATAAAACTACATATCTGTCCCTTGGATTATTTTTGGACAGAATGAAGTGAATGGGTGAGTTCTTTGCCTCTTTTACAGCAGACACCTTACCTCGTGAGAAACACTGAAATATATTTATAGGTATAAAGCCACTAAAAGTGCCAGCTTGGTGGCACCAGTGAACTTAGATGACTAAAGAAATGATATTTTTTAAATGAAACCTTTTCTTCAAGGTCTGACACGGGGAACGGCATGTGAAACCAGAGTGCAACGGGACTGCAGACTTCTTAACTCAGGACTAAAGCAGCGTGTGGCCTCCGACAACTGGCTGAGGGAGGCAAAGTTACACATAATCTACCACATAAAGTTGCCATTCAAAGAGTTTTCAAGGATACAAAACACCCATTCTGCCTCTTAAATTACTCCAACAACCATTCCCAGTAGATTTAAAGGTTCTTCTGTAACTTCAAGGTCCCTTGAAATGTATCAAGCTCAACCTGTGCTTTTTTCCTTGATGACTGCCCTACAATGTAGAGACCAATGAAAAAATTAACTTCCCATCATTCGGAAATGCATTATGCCCTAAAAGATGTGTATGTCATCTTTACAAGATCATCGATGTGTCCTTTCCTTATCCTAAAAGAACACTGGAATTTACTGTCCCCACCAAGCCAGGGCACAGAGAAGTGTACTCGTCTCAGGCTAACACTCCCGACAGAGAAGACAGGAGGACGTGCCAGAGCACACAGGAGTGGGACCAGGGCTGAGGGCATTAGATTGTCACCAAAGCAAAACTCACCTTTGTGACAGTTCCCCGAGGACAGGAATTATGTTTCAGTCATTACTGTTTCCCCTGCCTGACACCAGTCTGCTACACAATGAGTGTTCGATGAATGTTTAAATAAGTTGCTTTAGGAATGAAGATGTAAACTAGCAAAGGGGTGGGGGAGTGTGGCATCTCATTGCCAAAAATACCATAGATGACAATGGGACATGTCTTCATTTAGGGACTGACAACAGTAATCATCACTCCGATGAACGGGAGCAGAAATACAAAGGCAAACAGAAATAGCAGAACAAGAGATATTAACAGGTCACTGTCCACCTTAAAGTTATCTTTACAGAATCAGTACGATCCACAGGAAAAATTATAGCTAAAGAGAACCCAAGAAATCATCTCTCCGGTCCCACTGTAACATTTTGGAGATGAAGAAAATAAAAACAAGAGGTTTAAGCTGACCTGCTAACCCCTGGACAGCAAGGCAGGAGGCAGCACGAATGCCACACCTGGAGACCCTACTGTTTTACTCCTGCAAAGTGGGAACGGACTCCTAGCCATCCAACAGGAAAAGGTCATGCGACCTCTCAAGAGCTGGTTCCACAAGAATGACGTTATAAATCAAATAACTTGACACACACCAGTGAGACTTTCATGACTTCTTATTTTCCCTCAGCAGTTTAAGATGGGCACACAGAAAAGCTTAGGTCAGGCCTTGAAGGCACTGAAACACTTAGACTGTATACCAAGAACCTCTAGAAAGTCGACTGGGGGTGTTTATCAGCTATCCACGGCTCCTTGAATTTTCACGAGTGTAGACGATTCCAATATCAGAGACGGACGATGCAGTCACTGGAAGGAGAAGGAGGAGGAGCTCTAGCAGCCACAGCAGGAGAGCTGCCGCCCCCCCAGGAGGGCCCGGGGAGCGGAGCAGCAGCCACAGGCTTGGCCAACGAAAGGGGTCCTCACTGCAGCCTGGGTCTGATGGGGCCAGACTAAAACCTAAAAGGAGAGAGACGCAGAACTAAACCAACACACTCTCAAGACCCTGCAGGCAAGGACACGTGTTGAAATATCCGCTAATAGGTATCAAGCTATGCTCACCTATTACACATTAATAATTATCATGATCTATGCTATAGAATAAGACTCAGCTTCCTGGAGTCAGAAGCACTGAGCCATGTAAAAAAATTTCACTGCCTTGATGTTTTTTCTAAAACGCAAAACCACAGAACACCTCACACTCACAATCCAAGGACCCCGAAGATATAGAAGCTGAAATTTGGCCAATTAAGGAAGTATATCATTTAAAAAAAATTCTAATATTAGTTTCCTAATAGATATGTATGTATTTTATCTTAAAATATACAGAAACCTTCCAAAGCATTAACTGTAAAACTCTTTAATGCAGTCTGAAGACACCAATGTGTGAGGGGATACTTTTATTAGTTGCCTGAACAAAAGTTTTGTTTCTACTTTTGTCAGTTGCCTGAAATACATTATTCAGGGTACAAATTATTATTTTGTATCCTAATCTTGTACTACGCATTTATCATGTATAGTTTTTGTCATTACAAAGTCGGATTTTAAATAACTCAATTCTAATAAGTTCCCTTCATGAATACACCATGTTTTTCAAGCTGGATTATTACTTTTTAACATTACATTTTATTTTGCTTTACACTAGAATTCGAAAGGAAAGACCTGGATTGACATCACAAACTTTGGTATATGTCAATATCAGTGTTTTTCTGATTTTGTTCAAACCTGAAAAGAATCTTTTGAGTGGGAGGAGCCACAATGCCCACTCCATCCCCTAACTAAACCCACATCAAGGGAAAAGAAAGAACAACTGAATTAAGTCTGAATAACTAGTTTAAAAATTCTGTTCTAGTGTGCTGAACTGAACACAGGCTTCCTTATCACAAATCAAAGCCAGGAGACACATAGAAATTTCACTTTAAATCAATTACCCGAGGCCCAATCAATTACTCTTTAGAGACTTACTATGTGTCTATAGCTTTATTAAGTAATACTACGTACAGAAGAAGTGGGCATCTGCTAGACACTAATAACACAGCCCAGTGGCAAATAAAAATACCAATATCATCATTAGTAAACAGGGGTGTCCCACCCACGGCCCGCGGGCCACATGCAGCCCAGGATGGCTGTGAATGAGGCCCAAGACGAAATCGTAAATTTACTTAAAACATTATGAGATTTTTTTTTATCATTACATATCGCAATGTATTTAATGTGTGGCCCAAAACAACTCTTCTTCCAGTGTGGTGCAGAGATGCTAAAAGGCTGGACACCTCTGAACTGTAAAATATACATGTGTGTGTGTGTGTTTGGGACAGAAAGACAGATAAGGGGAAGGTTTCTTTTCTTCTTTCCCCCATACTGAGAAACTCCTAGCCCTACTTTGCACTACCCAGCAAGGGCTTGAAAGGAAGTCAGTCTGTATTTGAGCAGTATTGTGGGCACCTGAAATGCCACTTTGACTACGGGGCTAAGCAACACTCCCTGATACAGTACACTGCGACGAGGGATGCCTATGAAGGAGACTACTGACTGATCACATCAGCTTCCCCTCAATGAGGTGCAACTGAAGAACAAAAACTTGCAATGTTGAGATCATATCCTCATGTCATAAAAACTGAAATAATTTGCAATGACCAAGGAAAGATAGTTCATTGAGATGGTAGCTGCCCTAATGCCAAGGAGAACAAATTTAAAAGACATAAAAGTTACAAGTAAGGGAAATTATCCATTGTTAACATGGTAATTCATCAGCTTGGAGGAGAGTGAAAAACTAGAAAGAAGCAAACGGACCACTCTGGGAGCAAAGGAACCAAAGCAGTAGAACAAGTCACACACACACACACACACACACTCACTCTCACTCACTCAGACAAACCCTCGCCTGCCCCTCTGCGGACACAGGCACTTCGGCCAGGAGCAGATGCAGTGCCCCTGGGTGCACAGGGAAACTGACTTCTGGAAGGCAGCTGCTGGTGCAGAATGTGCACGTATCCAGCAGTCGATGGAAGTTTGATGGACAGACAAATGACGCGTGGATGAAAAGCATTTCTGTTCTTATGGGATGAACAGTATGTTTCTCTAAAACATAAATATGGATAAACCAGACTGTGAGTCTAACACAGAAAAGCAACATCTATGTTATTTTTTCAGGTACTATGCTACCATTGCCGTAAGTTAATTGCGTAACACTTCTGTTTTAGGGCAGCAGTTGTACAGATTCTTAAAGCGATGACAGATATCAGTGGTTCGTATGCAATTCAGTAATTTAACATACAGCAATTTGTTAACGTTGGCCAAAGTAGCCATCCAGCCACGGAAAGTGAAGCACGAATGTACAGCTGAAGCAGCGGAAGGTACCCACACAAGTAATTCAGAACTCTTTCGAGGAGGTTGTAATTTACTTCTTTATAAAGGGACACTTGAGGAACAAAACCGTTGTCAGGGACTCAGTAAAAATGAATCAATAAAGAGTTTTCAGAGTATGCTCTGGAATGGTAACAGTTCAGTTCAGTTTCCAATATTGCTAATATCTATAGCTATATATGGTCCTAATATACGATCCTAATCACAATAAGGTCACAAATTGTCTGAGAGGGATGGTTTATGTTCAGGGCGCTATACTTATACATTTTAAAAAGAAAAAAAGCATTTCAAGCAATAAGAGTTATGATAAATGCCTCAATAAGCCAAATAATTTTACATTTAGATTAACCAAACAAGTTAATTATATACATTATTGATAGTCTCCCTTATGAGTATTAAAAGAATTTATTAGAATGATCAAATAATTTTATTGTATAAATGTATTAAATATACTTATGAGTATTAAAATATTCACCAAAGCATTAGCGTTGCGCTGTGAGCTCCACGGAGGTGCGAACTGTGAACTCTGCTCACCGCCGTGTCCCTAGTACCGGACCTAACACGGCGCGGGGCAAGCAGTGAGCGTTCGGCCGTGAGTGAAGGTGTTTACCAAGTCCCCGGAGAAACAGACCAGGGTCAGCAAAGTTTGTCTGTAACAGCCAAACGGTAATTCTCCTGGGCTTTGCAGGCCACAGGGCTTCTCTCCCAGCTACCCAGCTCTGCCTTTGTATCATGAAAGCAATAAATAACCGAATGGGAATGACTGTATTCCAGTGAAACGGAAATCTCAATTCCGTATGATGTTCATGTGTTAGGAAACAGCATTCTTTTGACTCCCTACCCCCACAACCCTTCAAACATGTAAAACCGCCCTTCGCTGCCAGTCGTACGGTAACAGTGGCCAGATGCGGCCCGCGGGCCGTGTAGTTCACCAAGCAACCTCGGCTCCCAGGCCACGGGTAGTGTCTGTGGTTGTAACAACGAACCCCTACGTGTGTGCGAGCAGTCTGATGTGGGGGAACAGGTTCGGGCCCGTGAAGATTTCTCTCTGAACCTCTTCTTGCTCATCTGAAGGCAGCTGCCATGCACACTGAAAGTGATGCTGAGATTCCGTGCGATGACCTACAGAGAGCACTGGGCACAGCGACAGACGCAGGGCAAACGCTCCCCGGCACGGCTCAGGGGAGCCCCTGGAAACCTCGGGGGCCACAGTCGGACCACTGCACAGCAGAGCTCATTGGAGTCAACGAAACAGTGTCGGTATTCTCTGAAGAACCATGTGCAGATGCTGACAACAGTGCTTTGAATTTACTGACAGCTAAAAGAAGTTATTACAAGACAATGAGTGTCAATAATCAACCTACCGTAATTTCCAAAGACCAATGCAAAAACCATTAGACTGCCATTCTCAATCACTTAATTTACTGTTTGCCAATAATTAAACTAATATAGGTTAATGAGTTTTTACACTTAACATGCATAAAACCTGTCAGCTTATACTATGCTATATCTTCTGATACTCTTTAATGAAAAAGAAAGCAGATCCTTTGAAAAATGACAATAACATACCAATTGTTACCTCATACACTGTATTCAGAGAGAGAGAGAGACTTGTCCTCGTTGGAACAAGAGGCAGGGAGTTAAGTCAGGCGAAAGCACCCCCAGATTTGCTATCAGTTCGTTCATTCCAGGCTGAGTCCTCAATGCCCACCTATACACCCAGGACAAGACAGGACTTGAGCGAACAACCCTGCCAAGATTTGTGTGGGGCTCGGAGACATCCACTGTGACTCTTTGGACTGACCTTACAAGGTAAAGGATTCAGAAGTGCTGTTTCCTCATGGGCGCCATGCACACTGATTCAACAATGTATTTGGAGAGACTGACACACAGCTCCTCACTGAGCACAACACAATGTGTGTACAGTTACCATCAGATGCTTCTCAATAAACTTGGATTTTTCCCAGAACATACAATCTAATTCTCTGAAATATCAGATGTTAGAAGTATCTAATCTTTAAATGAGAATCTTAAAATTATGTATGACCTCTTGATAATTAACTATCTTCCTCACCAAATTAATAACATTAATGAACTGATATCTGAGTACCCCCTGTGCTGTATGAGATATCAGTCACTTTACGTGAATCATGCTCTTGAACTCCACCACAATAGCAGTGTCAGGGAAACGTGATGACCACAGCTCACACAGGCAGACCGAGTAACTTGCTCGGAGGAACACGGCTGGTGAGGATGAGGCACAGGATCTGAAGCCCACACCTCAGCCCGCGTGGTTACACTTGGACTGCTCTGGTGTAGGCAGGAAAACGCCTTTGCAACTTTTACTGGACTTGCATGGAGTTTGTTTTCTCTGGCTTTAAACACCTGAGAACCTAGGAGGCCGCAGGGCTCTCACAGGCACCGGGAAACGGTGACTTTGCTGCCTTCCCAGCTCACAGTGCGAGCACTACATTCAGCATTGTGCGCATGACATGGTTTACTTTTCCCCCACTATTACACGTCCCATTATGATCAATATCTCTATGTTTGTTTCCTTCTGGTTGACTCCTTAGAACTGACATCCAGAAATAAAATTGCTGGGAAAATTATAAGCATATTTAAAAAAAATCCTTGATACATATATTGCCAGAGTGCTTTCTAGGAAGGCTGCAGAAATGTATATTCCTACTGCTAACAAATAAGGGTGAAGAGTTTCTTTTAAAATACACCTAATAGGAAAGATGACTCACCCTGAATTTTTACTGGGAATTGATGTAACTGTCTCTTAGCAGCAAACAGAGATCAGTTTCGCCCATAGAGAGTTGTCTCCCATTGGAGAGGGAGGGAAGAGGAAGCCGAGACAATTTTGGAATGGTGTGCAGCAGGGACGGGCCCGGAAGTGGTTCATCCAACTGCGGACTTCAAAGCGGAAGGCAGCACGAGAGAGAGGGACACTCAGCGAGGGGAACAGGCGCCGATCAGCGGGGTAGAGAAGAGGAGATAAGAAACCACCAAAGGCCGCCTTTCAAGTGGCTCTGAGAAACACGAAATACAACTTACTATCCCATGACATTAGACTATTGATATGGATTTTTTTGGTAAACAGGCAATGACAAGAGTTTTACTGAATCTTAAAGATGTAACTCCCACACACTTTATCATCCCCTATCCATTGCTGAAATTGTCTTTTTTCTTTTATATCAGCACGACATAAACTTTGAAATATTTGGGGGAGACATATTCAAAGAGTCTTCTAAAAACTGAATTTATTAAAATTTTACTCACGAGTTCCCACAATCATTCGTTAAACTGAGCTGACCCAACCCCATAATAAGAAACCACCTGCCAGGTGAAACACGCAGCAGGCATGAAGCAAAGCAACAATATACTCTGGATAGTCAAAGATACAGATGTAAAATTAGCCCAAACTCATCCTCGACTTTGCTAAGAGGAAAACCTGGGCAAAGCCAACCGGAATCTAAGTGATCTGGGTCCCTGACGTGGGTATGAAACCCCCTTCCCTGCAGAGACGGAATCCACAGAGCCGCCACTCCCCGCCTCCCTCCTGATCGCACAAGGCACGCCGGGGGAGACTGCCCCTTCGGCTTTACTTACCAGCCTCCCACAAACAGTTCTGCTTTTCACACCAAAAAGATGTTTTTTTAAATCATCAAATGACAGCCTACAAATAACAATTTCTTCGGCAAGAATTTCACATGATTAAACTCTAAGTAACAAGTTGCCTCTTTCGGGTTTTCCAGATGGGATAGAAAAGAAAAGAATAAACACAATTTAACCTTGTGGCAATTCTCCTTTCGGTCCCAAACATAGAGAGACATTCTAATCTAGCGTAATCTTCACGGCCCTGGGCGTTGTGACAGGATAGCCTTTCCTTTCCAGGTGGCGCTGAAGGAAAACGGCGGCATTTCAAACAAGACAGTCACCACTCCATTAATGGAAGTCGAAAGTCTTTTTCAAACAGTATACGCTTTTAAATGATGGCTTTCTTGCTAAAAGCAGAGCCCGAGTTCTGGGTGGAAGGGGGTGGAAGGAGGTGCTCGGGGGTTAAATGAACACGGCAGGGTCGAGACTGCTGTCCTTAAAAAGGCCTGCTTGCAGGGCTGACCCGTGGCTGACATCTGGGAACTTGGATGGTAACTGGGTCCCTGCACTGGTTAAAGCAACAACAAACCCTCCCAAAGCGCTAACAGTGGCTCGCTGTGCCCAAGTTGTCTCTACAGACAGTATGGTGAGCACCTGCGTGTAGTCTGGAAGGCTGGTGCCTGCTATGCAGAGGGTGAGGGTGTCCACTTGTGCGAGCCCCCAGGAAAATGTTGGGCACCGAGGCTCCAGTGAGCTTTCCTGGTGACAACAGCTCCCTCTTGTGGGCACGGTTTGATGAAGCACCACCTGTGTGCCGGCCCCGGGAAAGGGCACTTGGAACTGGTGACAGGTCCCCTCCAGAGTCCGCTTGCCCCTGTGTCTTCCCCCTTCTGCTGGTTCTGCTTTGAATCCTTCAGCTGTAATAATCCGAGTCCTGTGAGTCCTCCTAGAGAATCACCCAATTTGGGGGTTGTCTTGGGAACCCCCAAAACAAGAAGCTAACAAGATTCTTACGCAAGTGCATGCTTGAATAAGCTATTTTGTAATAATCCTCAGATCTGCTTTGTCTGGGCGCTGTCCCTTTACAGCCACTAAGAACATGCCAAGGAAAGAACCCACCTCCGTCAGGAGTCTCTACCAAGTCCCCCCAGAAAGGCAAGGGTGTGGGGGGTGAGAGGGGAACACGCAAAGGAAGCCAGGGTGGGTGCTGCTGCCCAGTGACTCTGAACTAAGTGGAAACAGGAAAGGAAAGGTTAAGTGCCGACACTGAGAAAAGCAGGCACCGGGCTTTCTACCAGTGCCTGCTTTCCTCAGCTTGTGCGCCCGGTCCTCTCTGTGCTTTGAGAAAACCCCCTCCGTTAACCTTGAGGATGCGGCCCAGTGGTGAGAACAGCCTGGTGGGCTCCTGCGTCGACCTCTCCCTGCTGTGCGAGCGCAGGTCAGACTGCACTCTGCGCTCCCGGTTCTCGGTCCCATGCAGCCAGAGTCCCAACCTAATAAAGCCTGTTGCAAGGGTTCAATGAGCTTACACATAAAAACACACAAAAAAGTGTCCTGCATCTGGTAAGCACTTCTTTAAAAATGGTTGGCTATTATTATTTTCAAGGTTGTATGCATTATCTTCTCTTACCAGCTTCTAAAACGAGAGAAAACCTATGCGGCTTGCTGAAAGGTTTTTGAAAGCGTAAAACATCCTACATGCTTCTAAACATCCAAGTGCACTTTAGCCTAGCTGGACACCAACAAACTCCATGAGGTGTCGGTGGGGAATGAACAGTGTTGGTCGGACACATCCGCCTGAGAATTACCAAGGTAAACAAAATTCGGTTCTTGCGAGACTTACTTAAAATGATACTGTGCACAGTGGGTTTCCAAAGGGGCAGGCGGAGGGGCAAATGCACAAACCCATTTGATGACAGAAATCTTTTCGCCCCAAGCGCCCGAGGCGCCCGGTCTGTGCTGCCCTGGGTCCAACAGGAGAACCCGATGCTCGCTCGCATGGGAGCGTGAGGTGGAACCTCACCGCCAGGGGCGCCAGGGTGGGCGGCCACGGACTTGGGCAGTAGGACGGCACACACGCACAGGGAGGAGGAGGAAAATTAGGGTAAACTGTTTCTACCAAGCTCTGTGTGAGAAGTGCAGGGGAAGGATTTCGCCCAGCTGCAATGGGTGGGCACGTGAAGGGCGAGAATCAGTTAAGCCGGGGTCCCCCAGGCCAGAGGAATGGGGGAGGGGGGACAGCCACAGAGGCTCTGGAGAGCAGAGAGTGAGGGGACAGAGGAGAGGCAGGCAGGTGCCCAGGAGGTCACATGTGAGGCACCCGGGAATTCTTACAATGTAAGGGCATACATAGGCTCTCCCTTTTAAATGCTTTAATTATGTTAAAAAAAATCCCAACCAAACCGACTTTGGAAAATGCAGACAATCTAAAATAAAGTCAGCTTGAAAGCACTGCGATAGAGGCGAGCAGGAGAATTAAGGCATGTTCGAGAGACAGTCTCGTCACCCCTACGGCGAGACACCAGTGAGGGCGAGCCTCCCCGTTTAAGAGCAGAAAGTGGAGAACCTGTCGCCCGGCTGTCAAGGGAAACCGCCTGTCTGTCATTCCCTTCACAAAGCCCTCCTACCACAGCACATGCTAATTCATGCTAATGCTCAAGTCTAAAAATCTACTATACTCAAGGGTTTTTTTTTAATTTAAAGAGATATATCCATAAATGAAGCTGAGCTTTGCATACAGTGGTACCTCGTGCTTGTTAATTTGCTCCGGAACTCAAGACGAGTACCCAGACCGATGGGTGCCAAGCAGTGAAGTGTTTTCCCTTCTGGGGCGGTGCCGTGACTCCTACGCGTTCTAGCCAGTGCGAGCAGTCGCCAGCGAGCGCCGAGTGTGAAACGTGTTTTTCTCCTCAAAATGCGATGCGCACAGGGTCTGACACGGTCTGAAGCCGACGTGTACTGAGGTGGGACTGTATTTTTGTACAGCCGTCTCTGTTTGGCAAAACGGCCAAATTTGCTAGCGTGTTCACACTTTCCAACAGTCCGGTTTTCCGTTTGCTCTAAGATAATGAATTTCACCCTGCTGAAAGTCGTTGGCCCGCGGCACGCAAGCAGAGCCGGGAAGGAGACGCAGCTGAAAGGAAGATCAGGTAGAGGGCAACGCAGATGCTTTTCACTGGAGACCAAAACCACCTGTGGAGATCCTGTGGCTTTAAATAGAACTGAACCCGAGGCATCATCAAACACTCAGAAGGATATTTTAAGTGAGTTTGATTATGAATTAAATCTGGGTTCATAAATTGTACACTTATGAACTGATTAGAAATCTTCTTAAAAGCGACATTATGGAGAAGTTATTAAAATGCTCTTAAGTAACAACTTTAGAAAGTAACACAAAGTTCTCCCACCTTTTATTAAGATAGTTCCATCATGCTTCTAAAGTACTTCCAGATTATTTGATCATGACTGTCTCCTACTGTGTATGAGACAGCCAGGGCCATATGGTTGAATTTCACATGCCTTGGTGGATCTCCATGTATGTAAACTAACAACTCAAAAGTAATTTGCATAGTTAGTTCAAGAAACCACAACCACTTTGTTCTTATAAAACCTAAAAATTAAATGCACGTCACCAATGGCCAAGGCTGGGCACTGGTTACTGGACAGCCCTGCCTGAGTGCTGAACTTACCCGTGCCTCCCACCCCTACTACTTGAGAGTCAGTGTTCTAAAACTGGAATTAAAATACACACATTTCCAGTAGCCCATTTATAAAAAATCAGACATTCTATTCATGTGTCAAGCCAGCAGTCAATTTCCCATTAGTTTGACTGGGAAAAGTTATATTCAAATTCAAATCCTCATTCTCCTCAAACACAAAGGAAAGACTTTTGTAAAAATGACAGCCATTATAATGAGATCGAAAAGATGAGCAATTTTCTCCTGTTGCATGAAACACTGACAGCATCTTATACTTATCCAGAGGAGCACAGGTTAAAGCCATGCCACCCTTACCTATCAAAAATGACCTTCAAAAATTTGGATATGGTCACACCACAGTTAGATGACAGTGGGAAAAGACCACCAAGAAACGCTGATTTCATATAAGATATTCTTCAATAATTCATGTCCTCGCCTTTAAAAAATCTTCTCTTTTCTGACTCTGAGAGAGATGCAGTGGAAGACAGCTGGCCGGGAGCCCGGCCTCCGCTCCGGAAGCCGGCTGCAGGCTGGCTCCCCTTGCTGTGTCTGCACGGAACACTGGTAGCCGGGCACCACTCCACTGGGCCTTTCTGCTCGTCTCATTCATCCTCAGGACCAAGGAGCCTCTCTCTCTTCGTCACTGTGACTCTATCAGGCTCTCCGGCCCACACCACGTCCCAGTGTTCTTGACCACTGTCCAGAACATGGCCTCGTGCTGATGGCGACACTTTCTGGAACGAATGCCAAAACACCCCCTCGCAGCACAAAGATGGTCTTATGCTACAGGCGACCTATGCCCTTGCTGATTTTCTGTCACCTGGGCTCTTCGGTGTTCTGTCTGGGCTCAGTCCTCTGTCTCCTGAACAGCTTTTATGTAAGTCAGAGATTTATCAGTTTGTTCAGTCCTTCTTGGTCTGGCCCAACTACTGCACCCCTGCTCTTGCCCCACGCCGGCGGGGTAGCAGGGAACGGCGTGATGACGGTGGGCAGGTAAAGAGTCTGGTTACCACACTGACTGAGTGTGGTAACCGCACCGACACTGACGCCCATGCCCATCCCCAGGGCTGCCGAGCTCCTGGTGCAAGGGGCCGGCAGTGGTGGTGGCCGACAGGCCAGGCGTCATCTGCTGACAGGCCGTGGGAGCAGCGGAACACCCATTTAAAAAAGTTTTGTTTTGTTTTTATAGAAAACATAGATATTGACCCAAGAGCTACCTCCGACTAGGTCTACTATTTCCTTCAAGTCATTAAGCTTTCACGAGCCTCAGTTTCCTCATCCAGGAATTGGGCTAAATAATTTAAAATTTATTCTAATTTAAATTATTTCACTTTTTATCATTACATTTATAATATAGTTTTATATTCTCTCCTGAATCCCTGCATTTATGGAAAAGGAACCTTGTTATTCTAGTGGCTACTTAAGACATGAATTCAATACTACAAACTAGTTCCTTAACCTCCTGGGTAGTAAGGAAGACGCTTCAAAACCCCCTTTTCTACCTCCAGCGAAGATCCCACAGACCGTGCAATGATAAAAGAATATCAGGAGTTACATGAGATATTACAATTTCTTCAAAAGTTCTCAGGAAACTGAAATACATGCAGGCATGATAATGGAATAATTAAGAAGATTGAAAGAGATGATTTTAGCCTTGACTCAACGAAGCACTGACTAACTCAGACGGTGAAAAAAATACATCAAGGGGGAACTCTCTAGGAGACATTCCTCATTCCAAGTTAATATTAGTGAGCAGCAGGGGGGAACCGAGACAAATGGGTAAAAGCAGAAGTACAACGATTCTACAGCTATCCAAAGAGGACGGCTTTATGGAGCAAATTAAGAAGGGTGTACCACATGCAGCAGGGACATGGATCACAGGTAGCTGAGCTATGATTATGTATAATCGATGTTTATCGCATCTATACATTTAACACTGAAATGAGTTAAATGCAGCTATTGGCATAGAAAAATACATTGAAAGTTCCAAGTTATGTTATACTTCACTTAAGAGTTCCAATGACAACTTTAGTATTGATTCAGGGGCGGTAACTCTGCATCCTGACCCTGCAGTTTTCAAACTGCTGCATGCTAATGAACAAGGGGAGTAAATGAACACCTTGTTTCTCGCCCTATGCACCATATGAGAGTAAGTGGTAGGCCAGAGCTTTCTCCCGTTTGTCCAAAACCCAAGGAAAAGCTAATTAGGGCTGTGGACACAAAGACGAGCAATTGGGTTGTTGGCATGTAACTTGTCTTAAAGCAGGCTTTATTGTACAAAGACCGAATCAAAAAGAACTTGCTAGTGGCTAGGCTTCCTCCTTTCTTCTTACATAATACTAACTAAAGACTGAGACTGCACTGTGACGTCACCAGCACATCTCTCTCACTGCCTAACACTCAGGCTCCGTTGGTACGACGTCTGTCAGGTGGTGGGCACCGACCGGCCTCCCAGGAGGCTGCCGCCGACTCCTGCTTCCTGGGGCTGCCCGCCTTGTGCGTGGCGTCGGAGCCCACCTGCTGGCAGGCAGGGTGGGTTTGTGTGAACGACACCCCCGGCTGCAAGACCTGGGCTGCAAGAGTGCCGCAGAGACCGTGGGATGCTACGCCACCACTGCAGGCAGCCACCGAACAGACAGCTCCTGCTGCCGGGCTGCTTCTCTCGCAGGCGAGCCCTCCTCTCACTTGATCCCTCTCTGGAAGGCAGGCTGCCACACCGTGGGCGGCCCAGTGGCCAAGGGCGGACGCCGCCCTCCAACAGCCACGTGGCTAACTAACCCTGGGAGAGAACTCTGTCCCCCAGGGGAGCCTCGAGGTGACTGAAAATCAGCTACCATGTAATCTTGTGAGGAAGCCTGAGCCAGAACAACCCAGTTATAATTGACTTCCACCTTTCCTATTCCTCACCTGGAGAGACCATGGGAGGTAAGTATGTTTGCTGTTTTAAGCTGACACATTTTAGGGTAAGTTGTTAGACAACAATAGATAACTACAGGTGACCCTTGAGCAACATGGATGGATTTAAACTGTGTGGGTCCACTTACATGTGGGTTTTTTTTCAATATATTATTGAAAGAAAATCTCCATATTTTGGAAATTTGCAACAGTTTGAAAAAAACTAGCAATTAAGTAGCCATGAGATGTGGAAAACATTAAGAAAAAGTCAGGTATGCCATGAATGCATAAAATATACATAGATACCGGTCTACTTGATCTTATCTACCACAAAATATACACAACTGTATTACAGAAAGGTAAGATTAATCGAAACTGTGCACAATCACTGTACACGGCACCTCTGCAGTCGAAGCGAGTGTAAATGAAGGTGCAGTACTGAATCGTAACTTCCTAACATTGACGACAGCACAGACCATAATATTGCAACAATCTCCTAGCTACCTTCCATTCTACCCGCTACACTCGGCTTCCATAAAGCAATCACATTGCTGCTGCTTTGTTATCAGTGCGTGAATTGCCATAGCTGTCAATAAATATGAACTTCTTTTTCATGTCATCTTTCCGTTTTTGAGGTCTAGCGTTAGCAATCCCTGTAACAGCTACGGTGACTTGTATCACGTAAGACAGTGCTGATGCAGGTACTGACAGGCAGATGATGCATCTTGGAAACAGAAGATGTAAACTTACAGTGTCAATAAATACAGTTCAGTAATACAAATGTATTTCCACTCCCTTGTGATTTTCTTATTTTCTCTAGTTTAGTTTCTAGTTTCTAGTTTAGTTTTTCTTATTTTCTCTAGTTTCTCTAGTTTTAGTTTTTCTCTAGTCTCTTATTTTCTCTTACTTATTGTAAGCATACAGTATGTAATACACAGAGCATACAAAGTATGCTTTAATTGACTACTTATGTTACCAGCAGGGTTTCTGGCCAACAGTGGGCTGTCAGTAGTTAAGACGTGGGGGGACTTGGAGAGACAGGTGCATTCTGACGGCGCCCAGAGTCAGTGCCCACAACCTCTGTGGTGCGCGCGGGCTGCCGCACCGCCGGCTGCAAGATCTGGGCTGTGGCGTGTTCTGTTTAGAAGCTGACAAATCAAGCTGACAAAACACTTCATATTTTAGTGTTCTAAGAAATCAAGCAGGCAAACCAATTTAAAATGTTGATTAGTCATATAAACCTGGATTTTTTTTTCTGTAAGTCAAAGACGTATCTATTGGAGAAAATAACTTGTATGAATAAATGTTGGCTACAACACCCATTTTATAATTTTATGATTTTAACAAACCTTTGGCATTTCCGATTTCTTTTTTTCTATTTTTTTCAACTTTATTAGAGCCCCAGTTTCATCTTCGCTGAGACCCAGACCAGGTGGGAGGAAAAAAGTGTACCTGAAAGTGAATGTAACGTCCTTTAATTTGCACCGGAGCAGCCAAAGACTGTTGAAATTGGAGATAATGGCTTAGAGGGATGGTGTGTAATGCCGCATTAACTTGTTGTCATTATCATCATTATTAAAACCGCAGCTAAACTGTCACCGTGACCTACGCAGGGCACATTAGCTCCACCACAGATGTCACCAAGGCCCTGCAGGGCCACCAGATCCAGAGAGTTCGAAAGCAGTCTGTTCTCCTCAGCATGTGAGGAACTGGATCGCACGACATCCGCTCACAACCATGCCATGTAGGAGTCAGAAGATGCAGCGAACCTTCCTTTCAAAATTAAACCTTGACGAATGTATGTTAGTTTTGAGGTTTAAAAAAGAAAAGCAGAAAATAGAAGAGAAATCCATCAGAAGGAATTAATTCAAAACGCTCTTTGACCCCTGACCCCATGTTGCTGCATTCAGAAATGAAAGGGCCGGTGTCCCCTCCTTTCCTGTTCCTTCCCCATCGGGGCCGGAGCGGTCGGACCAACACGCCCGGTTCCGGCCAGCCAGCAGCCCCGAAGGGCGGAGGAGAAGAGTCACACCTGCCAGACCTCTGGGTTGTTTCTGAGTCTGCCTGTCCCTGCTTCTCCCACTGCTTCTTCCCCTCCCGAAAAAATGATGAGCATCTGTAAATCTGTGAAACCCTGCCTTGTAAGTAAGGCTGAGGGCTCCCCGTCCCAGCGAGGACGAGGCATGCAGTTAATGAGAAGTGAGCCTGTGGGAAACGAGTGGAAACGGGCCAATGTTAAAGTAATTGAGCGTGAATGTCAAACACCAACGTGGTTAACGGTCTCCATTCGCCGAGGGGAGGCCGCATCGGCTGGTGGGCAGATGGGGCGCGGGCGCGAGGAGCTGCACTCCCTGCCGGGCCGGAACGTCCACCACAGCAGCCTGCGCTTGGAAGCTTGGTCCTAGCCCTGGCTGGCGTAGCTCAGTGGATTGAGCGCGGGCTGCAAACCAAAGTGTCGCAGGTTCGATTCCCAGTCAGGGTACATGCCTGGGTTGCAGGCCATGACCCCCAGCAACCGCACATTGATGTGTGTGTGTGTGTGTGTGTGTGTGTGTGTGTGTGTCCCTCCCTCCCTTCCCTCTCTAAAAATAAATAAATAAATAAAAACTTAACAAAAAAAAAGAACACAGCTCCTCTCAAAGAGAGGAGGGGAGCTGTCACAAAAAAAAAAAAAAAAGCTTGGTCCTTTGCTGGCCCACCCCCAGTCACTCTGCCCTCTTTCCCTTTTCTTTCTTCTTCCTTCCAACCTTCAAAGGGGTTCCTCTTTCTTCATTTTCATTTTATCTCATCCATCCCCAAGCCTTATGACGAATTTCAAGTTTTAATATTTCAACAACCACTGTTTCTTTTAAAAATATGTGTAATTTGCCAATGCCAGTTCAGAATAATACAGATGAGGGTATTGTGGCTAGAACTGCTGACCCTGTACTTTTTATTTTTAAACCTCTGCATCATCCTCTACAGCAAGTGAAGGCTTGAATAATTAATCACTGCAAAACTCCTGCGTGTCGTCCACCATTCTCAATTACATCACCTGTGTGCTCGTCCTCAGTGCTGGGGGTCTCGGGACGACTTTCACAACAGCAGTAATGCGCTGAACGCCGTCAGCTGTACGTTATTGTTAATGTCAAGCGGTAACGAATAGTTTTCTTCAGAATGGGAGAATAGTTTCAAAAATCTACATATTAAAGAAGAAGCTGTGGTTCTCTAATTATGCATTTTTATAAAAATTCATTTACAAAGATTTTTATTAGTTTACAATGCAGAAAAATAGAAACACATGTAAATCCATTGGGAATTGGTTAAGCAAAATATAGTACACTCAGTAAATGAAATTAAAAGTGATTTCTGAAACATGTATAACTAATGAGGATGTAGGTAATAAGAGTAGAGTATTAAATTAGCCCATTCACTTTAGACTTGTGTAAAATATGTGTGCTTAGAGTACTTAGCATTCTTATCTGATGGTGGCAATTTGTACAATTGTGTTTCTACTAGTCATTTTTAAAAATTCCGCTTGAATATGTATCACAGTTGTTATAAAATTTTTATAAAATAACCAATGAGGTTCTCAGTCCCTACACATACACCAAGGAAGCCAGAAAGAACGTAGGAGAAGCAATCGTACGAGAAGCATTGTAAACGTGAACGTGTTTAGGGCTTACCTGAGCAGCATAGTATTCTCTAACTTCGGGTCTGATAGAGTCAAAGTCTCCGCTGATGAATTCAGGCAAAAAGCTGAAAGAAAGGGGTCTACGTTAACTAATTAAGACTACTGACTTGTAAATCTTTATAACGACAATTACAAGGACCAGAGAGAGAACTTGTGTACTCAGAAGGAAAAAGAAACATGAGGTCTACTTCTGCAGTGAGTGGGACGTCACACTCACAGCCCGGGTTACAGTACAGTGTGACGGGGGGCACTCCGCATCACCAGCTGGTTCACCAGCTCAGTCAGCTGTCAGTCAGCATTTATCATGCTTTGAAAAACACATGAAGATTAAAGAAGATTATTGTTTTTTTTAGAAAAAAACAAACCCAGGCCAACAACCCTGAAACAAAGACTCAATCTTTGTCTAGTGCCTCCTACATATAGTCAAACCTTCACGTTATCGAACTCTCAGGGAAGTTCAGAACGTGCAGCAGACCGCAACAGAGCAAAGGAGGGCAGGAGGCGGCCTGCTCGGCACAGCAGGTGTGGGGTCAGAGACACTTCCCAAAGAATACCCTACTAACCTATTTCTAGAAACAGGAATCTGCTAGAGTGTTGGAAATACTGCAAAGGTCATAGTTGCTAAATAGAGGGAGGGGATTCCCAAAAGTGGTGTTTCTGATTCTATCACAATTATCTCATTTCTCTTTTCTGCCCTTTTTATTTTTCCCCAAATTCATACTGGAGAGCTTACCTTCCTAAGCCATCCTTTTTTTTCTTTTCTTTTCTTTTTTAAACATAACACATCTTCATGACCTGGTAGGATTCCTCCCCACTTAAAACACCTAACCGTGGAGAAGCGGAACTTCCTGGACTTCGCAGTGCTCCTGCACACAGGCCTGGCCTCCAGAGCCGCTACAACTGCACGGCACAAGGAAGGGGCTGTTTGCTTCCGTGCCCTCCAGAAAGAGTCTCTGCCTACCACGAGAATTAGATCTGTAGCTGTTCACATAATTCGTCGTTCTGATTCAGTAGAATACTAAAACTTCTGTACGCCTCCTCCAGAGGGCCAACTTGTTGCCTAATGGACTAGATCCCTAGTTAGAGGGACACCGGCACTTTATCTTTCTGGATATTACGCGTCAAGACAGATAAGGCCCAGAACTTGGAGACATCTCTAGGCCATAAAAACTAAGACACAGGAGACTGTCTGGCTCCTAGGGAGATTTTTACTGATGATGAAAATGAAAAACCCAATACTAATGCTGTTCTTTTGTATAATTTTTCCAAGTTCTTAACGCAGTTTGAAATATCACTGGTTACATCTAACCTGACCTCACTAACCTGGGTCGGGCCAACGTTTCTTTGAGTTGTGTCTTCCTGGGCCCAAATGATCAGAGACAGTTCTTCCACACAGATCTGTGCTGTGTAAGTTGTTTAGTATTCTTTTTGTTAACCAATAGTGATAACTTATTTCAATGTTTGGTAATTAGCAAAACATTTATATTAACTGATTCCAGAACTAGCCACTGAACATCAGCCATGTACAAGTGACAACAGCTTATTTCAGGATAAGGCAGAACTGCGGAGTACTGTCCCTAGGTTTTTGGACCACCTTGCCTGATTTCAACATTTTCCCATCAACTTTTCTCCTCAGAATGTCCCTGCCACCCTCTCTTACTTTCAATTTCACTTTATACCTACACTTAGGTAAAAACCTTATACCTTACCCCTATTAGGACTGAAACAGACTATTCTTTTCCTCTCCTGTTGCAAAAATTCTCTCAGTTTTAAAGTTTGTCTAAAATGCCTCCACCTGCCATCATTCAACCACAGACTCAAATTCATATGGATCGCAGAATATCAGTGCTTCTAACAGTATTACACATAAATATATTGATTATCTATGTTATGTAGATAATATATAGATCTATATATTATATAGATTAAAGAACTAAATTTGGCTAACTCCTATGTGATTGTCTCTAATATAAGAGGTATGTCCAGAAGCTATCCAGCCATGTAACAGGAAAAAGAGGCATTTACTGAAGAAGATACAAGATACAAGAAACATTGCACACAGGACAATGATATCTCAAGTCCCCTTCAAAGGAGGCACCTTGGGACCTCGAATAGTTCTCCCAATTGCCATTGGCTGCCCCATCCCATTTTTCTGAATTTCACTGATAGTTTGAAATCTCTTCCCTTTCAAAGGTGATTTTAGTTTTGGAAAAAGCCAGAAGTTGCAGGGCACCAAATCTGTGCTGTAGGGGGACTGAGTCACCTGGGTGATTTGATGATGTTTCCCCAAAAACCTCTGCACAAGATGTGATGCATGAGCAGGCATGTTGTTGTGATGACTGTCAATCACCAGTTGCCCATAGCTGTGGCCTTCTGAATCATCCAAATAGTTTCCATAGAGGAACGTTCAAACTTAATGAAAAATTTGATGCAGATTTGTTGTTCTACTCACTCAGTCATTTTGAATGTGATGGCCACACAGTACACATGTTCACTCAATGGCATCTACCACCCCCACTGACTAGTACAGTGAAGTCATCATTGTTCATGCATGCGTATTCTAGTCCACCCTCCTTGGCTTCCAGGTGACATAGATGTTGCTCAAACTGTTCTTGTCATATTAACAATGGCTGGACTTTTTCCGGACAGATCTCAGTATGCTTTAAAAATAAACCAGGATGCTGATTTCTGAGAAGACTCACGCCAAAAACACAGCTGGTATACAAGACTAAAGTGATTAACAACTTTTCATCATATAGCACACTAGTTTTGAACTGTCTTGAAACGTACTCTTGGGTAGCACACTTAAAAGCCCATCTCACATTTCCCGAGGCACCTGTTGCCATGGTACCTGGGCATTCTGAAGAGGTGCCTATTGGGGCTGTCCCTTCACAGATGTAGAGGCACTGTGTGATCATATAAAAGGCAGTTTATGGGGGAGGATTATTTATCAGGACTCTTTGGGGATGACTGGACACAGCAATGACTAAGGGTCTATGGATTTGTGTTGCCACTGATCATGTCTCTGCCCCTGTTGGCACAGACCTGACCAGTGCTCCTCCTCTTGGCATCCCTGTCCAAGGGCACTGACCAGTCACTACGGGAAGGTGCTCCACACTCGCCCTAAGTAGAGCAGGCGCCTTTATACTCACGCTGGACTCTGACAGTACTTGCCACCCACACTGGACAAAATAAGAGTTCAGACAGGGCTGACATTTTGGTGCCCAAGTTCAACTACAAGTTGTAAATACAGAGACAGAGGTCGGGGGAGGTAAAGCAATATCCTCATGAATTCTCCACATATAGGGTATTTAATTCAACTGATCAAGTATTCATCAGATATTCATTAAACACATACTGTATGGGCCACACTGCAGATACCGAACCCATCACAGCCCCAAAAGGTTTAAAGTCCACGTGCGGACGTTAGAGAACACAGTCACGGACACCACAGGTCAAGTGCAGAATGCCATGGAAGAGCCCGACGGGGGCGGGGGAGGTGGAAGAGGGTGGAGGGAGGCTCCATGGTGACTTCGGGTGGCGAACACAGAACACAACATACAGATGAGGGACTACACAACTGTACACCTGAAACCTCTATAATTTTATTAACCAGTGTCACCTGAATAAATGCAATACAATTTTGAAAAGCTTAGGAAAAAATAAAATGAAAGAACCAGAAAGAGCCAGGCTTGGGTCTGAGTAAGAGAGAGACAGAAAGGCTTCATAACCATGGATACTGCGTGAAAAGTTATAAACGAACGAGATCATAATGAGAGGATGAGCGATACACACCATGCCCACACTCAGGCCATGGGCAGAAGAAAAGCAGGGACACGGAAGAGGCAGAGAGGTGGTCTGCAGTGACGGAAGAGCACAGCACAGCACAGAGGCCACTTCCTCCTGTCTGGGACCGCAGCGGCCCTCAGCTGTAAGCAATTGTTTTCCAAAGGAGGCTGGAGGGGAGAGGGCACGAATGAGAGAGGATGGAGGCTGTTTGGCTGGAGAGTCTAAGTTATGGGGTCATTGCCCCAGTGGCAGGCAGGGACGCTGCAGGTCTGTGCCAGACAATGCTGTCAGTATCGAGGAGAATGAGGCTAACGGTGCAGAGTGGAAGGTTTCATCTTTTCTTATTTACAAACACAAGAGAGACCCAAAGTAAATATACAGGTGATGCCAATCCTTCACCTTAACAATATAAAAGGCTAGCTCGCCGATAGTGATTTACTCTGTGTAATTTCTTTGTTTTATGCTTCTCTCTGTGATTCAGCAGAGACATAACGCACAGAATTCAATAAGACAGATAAATGCCAATAGGGCCACTAATAGGCTGTTGCTCCTCCCGAGTTGTCCCCAAGCGTAATAAGCTGCCTAGCTAACGAGTCTGCTAGTAGTGTTTTTAACCCTTCTTTCTCCCCCCAGCAGGAACTGAAACCTTACTGAAGAAAATGACAGTGGAAGAATTTCTTAAGGCATAGGCTGCCCTGCTAAAGCAAATACTTTATTTCCTATCCTTGCTAGTTTCTGTTTTTATCTTGCTGCTTTTATCCACTATATCTGGATGTGTGAACCATGGTCTTAAAAGACAGGGACTGGAGCCTGAAAAGATCTCTATAGAACTTAAGAATGTCTGCCTCACAGAAAAGCATTCAATCGGATGGTAGTGGCTCTTGTGTACACGTCACCGTGAGATCACAGAACCGTGAGACGATGAATACCATTCATTACTAAAGGTAAAAGGCATAACAGAGAAAACATTTTTTAGAGCTTATTTATTTTCAGAGAGAGGGGAAGGGAGGGAGAAAGAGAGGGAGAGAAACATCTATGTGTGGATGCTCTCGCGCACCCCCTGCTGGGGACCTGGCCTGCAACCCAGGCGTGTGCCCTGACTGGGACTCAAATTGCAACCCTTCGGTTTGCAGGTCAGTGCTCAACCCACTGAGCCACAGCAGCCAGGGCACAGAGATAACATTTAAATGAAATACAAAGGGTAACTATCTTCAAGTAGAGTTGACATCAGTAGTTTATTCAAATAGAAATAAAATCACAATAGAACAATCAAATAGACAAAAGATATCACACAAAAAAGAAACTTAAACATCTTAATACATATATATGGCTTTTACATTCTCAATCTCCAGACTCCGTATTGCCATATTGCTAAATCTAGTGGTCAATTTTCCCATGTTATTTTATTGCTGAATCCAATGGTCATTTTTCCCATGTTATTCAAATTTTATCTGTCAAAGGGATTTAACACAATTGGTCACTCTCTATTTCTTGATTCTCCTTCACTTGATTTAAGGAGTGTAATTTCCTGCTTTTACCTGTAACTCACTGGTCATCCATCTCCGTCCACTTGGTAGTTCCTACACCTCACTTGGGTGTTTTAACAGTGGGGTGTCCCGGGCTCAGCGCCTGGACCCCTTTCCTTTTCTGTCTGTACTTACTAGGTTCTCCTACCAAGACGCAGGGCCTTAAACGCCCTCTACAAACTGACAGCTCTGAAGCCCGCCTCTCCCCAGATTCATCTCCAGGTTCAGATATTCCGAGAACTGCTCAATATTAGATGTAGGGTAAACAGCAAACTCGGCACCTGCACCACTAAACCGCTGCGCTTTTCCTCACCTAGCGGCTCCTCTTACAGACTTCCCGATCTCATCAAATAAAAAATCAACCTGTTCCAGTTGTCCAGGCCCAAACCCTCACAGTTGTCCCTGACTCTTCTCTCTTCCTCACCATAAATGGTTTGTCAGCAAGTTCTACAGACTCCTCTTTCCAAATACACTCTAAACTGGCTCTTTCTTACCACCTGCCATGCTACAGCTCTGATGGGACAGGTGGTATCGCCCCTCTGCTCAAAACCCCTCCCCGTGCCTCCACCTCACAGACAGTAAGCCTTAGTATTACGGACAAAGGCCCGACGAGATGACCCTCAGGTACCTCACTAACCACTCCCCCTAACACGTTTCTTCCTCATTCTCTACATGTGGTAGCATGTGTGTAAAATTATCCATAATTATTCTCTCTCTCCATCCATATTCCTTTACAATGTGACCTTCCAGACACTTCCATCAAGAGGTGTTAATACAAGTCTATTCCCACAACTTGAATCTGTATTCACCTCGAGACTTGCTCTGTTCCACAGAATGCAGAAGCAATGACCATGGCCTGGCAGGTGCGCACCAGGCCTCCATGCAGCCGCAGCCCCTCTCTGTTCTCCTGGGACCCTCCCCGGTTGCCATGAGAACAGTGACGGGCAAGCCTGAGGCCGAGACTGAAAGTCTCGGGGTGAGAGAGAAAAGTCAGGTGGCCCAGCTTACCTGACAGGCAGCCAACTTGCCAACACGACAGCGAGTCCTGTCCACCTGCTGACGTCATTAGCAAGTGTCTACCTGACCACACGACTGACACCAGTGAGCCCACAGGATCCACCTAGCTGTCCCTTAGGACTGCGAACCCCACTAACACACTGCTGTTCAGAGCCACTAGGCATCGGACGGTATGCTACTCGGCAAAAGCGAACCGGTACCCTTCTCAGGCCCAGAAGGCCCTGCCTCTGGACCGCCGAGGGTTGCTTCTCCGCCTGGCACAGGACTTAGCTCAGAAAAGTCACTCTCCCAGTGAAGCGTCCCCTCACTTTAATTGCTCCCGCTCTACGACAAAGCATGCTCCCTCTCGTCCTGCTCCATTGTCCTCCTTGGTCACCAGGAATGTACTTTCTAGTACTTTAATTATGTGTGACACTATCTCTGTGAAAGTTCAGTGAACTCGGGCGTTCTGTTCCCTGCTGCATCCCAAGGAATATGTAATTAAGAATACAGATTTGGTCCACTGAATTTATTTCTGTATTTGTAATTATGATTGCATTACAAGTCACTTTAACTGTTTTACTTACAACAGCACCACCGAGGACAGTGCGGTTCAGACTGCGGTATGTGATGTGTCCAACACACATCTGGTTTTGGTGGCCTTTGCCACCCGGATTCCAATGTGGGTCCACCCTGTCAGCGGCATCAGACGCATCAGTGCAGCGTGTGACATGAACCCTTTCTCCCACTCCGGAGAACGAACGCCACTTGGAAGGGACTCCCTGCAAACGCCCTCTGGCTGGGACTAGGTCTTGTAAGGCCACACTATCATGTGAACATGTTCTTGTCACTGGCTGGCACACTGTGACAATGACAGAAAGGGGTTTTTCTGGTTCCTGACGCACAGACCTGCTCTCCAGTCACTAATAACCCACTGCTGCACAGCCTGGCAGGGCGAGACCGAGTGCTCAGCAGAGGCCCCTAGTGGTCAGTGGGTGAGCTTTGCATGAAGTAACAAACCTGAGAGCCGCACACAGGACAAGGCGTCCTAAGCTCCTAAGCTTCAGCGGCCTTTTTAAGCACCATGCCTCAAGTCGGAAAAGATTTTCTGTCTATAAACTTGTCTTAATTTTTTAATAATAGAACTACATCTGAAGAAATTTTATCTTAAGACAGATCGAGGAAATCTTGTGAAATGCTGTATTATTGCATTCTCAAAGCAAAGCTGTGCATTTAAACTACTGAAACATTTTTACATTATTACAAACTTAAAAAATGTATTCTCTTACTCAAGGGTCACAAAGATTCGGGTTCAAGAATGGAGATCCAGCCCACACTGTGTAACGTCAACTTGTCTTGGCCAGATTTCAATGATAGTAACAATGTTTTAAAAAGCAAAACATATCTAAAAAATGAATACCCCCCCAAAAATCATGAATCATAAAAGTGGGACGTAAAAGAGTTTACTTAGAAAAAAATATGACAATATGAAGTCAGGGGAAATATACAGAATGTTTGATTGGCAGGCTTTTATGAAACTAAGGAAGAGCACACTAGACTTTTTAAAAACTGGGCAGAATGTTAAGTTTCTCAGACTGCACGAGAGGTATTTTTTTTATCACTGATACGCATGCAGAAAACTATCAGTTCCCTTTCACTGTCATGAAGAAAGTGAGGAACAAAAGAACCTCCTAACCGGGGCGTCTCACGTCACAGTAAGTACTAAGTCAGGGAGGGGCGTGTGCAGCGGAAGGCTGCAGGAGATTGACGAGCAACACTGCGCTGTCCTGGGCGGGAGACCAGCACTGGCGGCCAGAGCGATGGTGTCTGTGGGTATTCGTGGGCATTTTTTGGTTTTGTTTGTATTTGTATTTGCATTTGGCTCTCCCCACCTATGTTTATAGAAACTACCAGGGCGGAAATCTTAAGTGCTCATTGGAATTCTAAATCACAGTTTAGAAAGTGAGTCAACATTCTTAACATTCATGAGTTTTTTATTCTAGTCCCTTACAGTTAAAGATTAATGCCCTCTTGTCAACATTCAAGTTCCCTTCCCCTGACTTTCTCTGGCTGTCTTCTACTTAAGATATATAATGCCCAGAGGTAAGCACGTAAGATATAATATATACACACATGCACAGATAATACATATACATCCACTATATGTACACACACGGTGATTTTCTTGGATAGTAAAATGTCTGCTGTTGTATTTTAAATACCCTTTCTGAGATAATTCAGCATGTTCCTGGCTACAGGGGCAAAAATGACGTCTTCAAGATCTACAGTCTCCAACAGCTCTCTGACCTCTAGCCCAGGACTGCATGTGACAGTTCAGAGCTCTTCTTGGTATAATTGTCATTGGCTATTGCCCACAAAATGTGTGAACTAGCTCTCGTTTAAATTGAATTCCAGCTGTCCCTCTTCTGTGCCCTAACAATAGGAAGGCCATCCCCAGCTCAGGTCCGATGTCATCATCAACTCGAATTTCAGGTCCTATAATGATGTGTCAACAAATCATACTCCCTCTTGCTGTTGGAGTTATTCTGCTTACTCTCGGTCCAATCACACAAATCCAAAGTGTGATAACAAGAAAACCATGCAGGAGCACCTAGGTGTGTGTGTGCATGTAAGCATGCATCGACATGCATTCACTTAAACGCATATGGAAATCAAGCAATTATATACACACATATATATGAGGTGTGCATATAGATACACATGTATATACACACAAATATATATTCATACATATACACATACATGGTATAGAGTGACTGCTCTCAATATTTACTTTTTAACACAGCAATCAAATAATATATTGAATTTAAGCCAAACATTCAGTGAAAAACATGACTCTGAAAGCGTATTAACAAGTCCTAAAACAATTCGATTCTTTTTAAATAAGTAAAATTAAAGGAGCCATGTGTTACTCAAAACTTTTGACAGATGACCCAGGCTTCTCTTAAAAATCTTCTGAAGGTCATTTACTTCTGAAGACGCCATCCACAGTCAGGAAGGGAAAGGGGTTTTTTCATAAATGCACTGTATGCCATAGGCTAGCCATAAAGAACAATGCCTCTGATTAAATTTAGTGGTAAGTGGACTTTCTGCAGCGGGCTGAAAGTGATCTCACACGGAAAATTTATTCTGGCTCCATGCGTGACCTGACAAACACAGCACACACATCCCCCAGCACCCAACATGATTCAGAGCTCCACGCGGGTAGCTCTGAGACCTCTGATGTACAGCATTTGATAACCAACAGACGGAAATATATCACTAAACTAATCCAATCAATAATTCAAGATAAACATGTCCTCAGAGTTTGCCGTGTAGGGTTCTTTAATACCAGGACCTTAGTATAAATTTTCTTTTAAATGTGCTAATCATTTTTACCTCCCATCACTTTGATTTAAAGACCCAATAATGTTGGCTTGCTTACTGACCTCAGTAATTTGATTTCATAAATACTTTTTAATAGAAACTGGCCAAAGCAAGGGAGTAAATGTTGCTCAAGGCTAGGCTCATAAAAATCAAAGTAAGCCAAAAAACTCTGGTTTTCCTTAAGCAAAGTGCATACTTGTTCCCTTCCTATATGAGGCGAGAAAAAGTGGTTTTCAATTGTTCGTATGGAGGGAGACATACAGGATTTGATTATTACAATAGCTTTACTGACTCAAAAGAATGTCACAGTGGGACAGTGAGCCCACTTTTGCCGGCCCCTGCATATGGTAAAGCATGCTGAAAGTCCATTTTTCGACTATGCCATTAAATGCTTGAACATTAGTTAAAATAAATCTAAGTCACTGAGAAAACTATAGTCACAGGCAGACTGAAATCAACCATCACATATATTGGAGCTCATCAAGATCACAATGTATGTGTGGATACTTAACATGGACTTATTCCATGATAGTTTTATATTTATTACCTTATCCCATAAAAACCTCACACTATCGAGCAGGCTTTTGCAGAATTTTCATTAAAATACAGAAAATACAGGCTTCATATAGGAACCACTGCTACTATTTATACAACCTCCAGAGCTCAATTGACAATCTTGATTTTTTTTTTGGTTCTAACTAAAAGAACTAACATTCCCCACCAAAGACGTACTTGAAAAAATAACAGATTCCAACTAAAAAGGACAATTCTTAAGAATCAGCCACCAACCGCACTGAATAAACAAACTGAACTACAGTGTACCACTAACGACCACTCCTCAGCCCTGAACAGGGACAGAAACACTGATACAATGACGTGGAGGAATCTCAACAGCATTCATTCGGTAAGCGAAAAAGTCAGACCCGGCAGACCACAAACTGTGGGACTCTATGTGCATGGCACTGGAGAAGGCTGCGGGAGCCAGTGTGGACGTTGGGGACTGGCTACCAAGGGACAGGAAGGAACCCTTTGGGTGATGGATATGTTTTAACCTTGACTGTGGTGGTGGATAAAACGGTATAGCACTTCAAAACTAATTGGACTGCAGGCTGAAAATGAATGCATTCTATTATATGAAATTATATCTGAACAAGCTGATTAAAAACCAAAAAGAACCAGAGAAGCCAAACACTCCACTTCTTCAGTCCAACCACAATACGCAAAGTGCCTGCTACCTTTCTAAGAAGTTGCACAATTACCGCAAGCAGAATATTAGCTGTGACAAGAAGACTTACAGCTATTGTCTGCAACTGCATCATAAGCAGATTCAACTCTTCCATCATTCATCATACCGCACCTTTGAAAGGCCACCCTCTGTCCTCCCAGCTCCTCCAGATCCTGTATAACCAGCCCAGATGATGCAGATAATGGGTTTCCTCGTGGAGCCTTCTCTGAGTACCTCGGGAGGGAGTGGCCTCCCCTTGTAATAAAAGCGATGCAGAAACTACAGCCCTAGGAAGTGAGACTACGTGCCAGGTGTCTCATAGCAATCACGTCAGAGTCAGACTCTGAGCCCTGACCAAACTAGTGAGTCCGGAATGCCCTCTCACCGCCCAACTCCCAATGTGGGGCAGCGGGTGGGGGGGGGGGCGGTACTGGGGAGGCTACAGCCTCCTGCAGTGAAAGGGACAGAGAGCAAAACTGTTACTCATAAACAGACTGAGGGACAAGTCATTGATTTCTTCAAGGGTATATCAGATTCTTGCTGCCAGACGCCTGCTGTAATTCTATTGATAAAGTCTTTCGAAACTAATTTTTAACAGCCAGCCTCCCACCTTATTCAGTTATTTAAATTATATGCTGAAATTGGTTTGGGGGACGCGGTTAATTTTAGAGTTGGAGTTACAACAGGCATCCTCTCTTCCCACTTGATCACTCTGAAGAGGGGTATCGGTTTACTAATGAGGAAGTTGGCAGGATACATGGAGCTAGAAAGTGGGCAACTGTAACGGGGAGAAAATGAAGGGAGAGGAATGAGAAGGCAAGAATGAACCTCGCTCTCTGTGCGAGCACCACGGGCTCTCCTCTCCTCACCCCGCCACCGCCACTGCATGTTGAACCGAACGCTCATTTGTGTGAATCCAGGGAGATTCTGCTGGGGGCTCAGCTTTTAGGTCGAACAGAAAAGCAGCACCTGAAATTCTGAGCTGACCTAGAATGGCGTCTATATAAAAATAATCTTCCGCAGGACAGCACATTTCAGAGGTTATATTCATCAATCACAATGAGAAGACTGACCTAAAAACAATACTCACCCCCATTTCAAATCCGTACCCTCTCATGATACCAAAATTCATAGCAAAATGTGAGGCTATTATGCTGATGGGTTTGACAGTCTCTCTGTCCCACAAAATCACAGTTAAAAAAAGGTTTCATATTCAGCACTGATATTCATGTTGTTCTCCAAACACCAATGAATTCAAAGACAAAGATCTTAGTTTCATGATAAGAGGCTCATTCCAATAGAAATTAGAACACAGTGACTTTCTACAAATAAAGAGGAACCTTTCCTATACATGATTTCAGACAAAACGTGTAATCTTTTTAGATGTAAGATGTTGTGGTTTATACATACTAATAAGACATAAAATTATCCAAATTTTCCTTCTTTACATCAAGATACTTCCAACAGTTGATATTATAGCTTAGAAATCCCTGGCTGAAAAAAGAAGCTTAGTCTTTGTGACATTTCTGCTAAGGTATCGATGAAAAAAATCACTAATTCAATGTATTTGCGGGTGCTCATTAGTGTTCTAGATATTATGAGGAATGTAAGGAAAGTTCATTAACTTTCCTAATTACGACTCCTGCCTCGAAGGAGTCCACCATGCAGAGATCAGACACATCTACACATAGGTAAATCACAAGAGAAAATGAGAAAGTAAATAATTATAAAGGATTATGCAAAGTTAAGGGACCAGAGACCACTAGGAATTTATAACCCCGTACAGGAGGTAAGTCCTCACAGCTCTAAATCAAGGTAACAGGAGCCTGGCACTGTAATTTACAGCTGGTATCACAGTGTAAGCGATGTCGTGTCCCGTCAGGCTGGAGGAGGAGCGAGTCCAGGGGGCGGGTTGGGGGGGGGCAGGTGGCCTGTCAGCCGGGCCCAGCTTCACGGAGAGGGCTGCGCGAGAAAGGCTGGCACGTGCACGTGCTGTGCGCACCATCGGAGGGCCAGTGCGGCGTGCGATCCGTGCGCACGGACTGACCAGAGGGTGGCAGCCGACAGGGACGGGCGGCGGGCAGTGCCAGCATGGCACAGCTGAAGGTCGGCCTGAGAAGGGCCCGCACCCAGGCAGCGAGGGCAAGGGCCCTGGCAGAAGGCAGAGAGGAAACGGGGCATGGCGGGAGCCCGAGCGAGAGCCGGCCCTGACGCTCAAGGTAGTGAGTGTGGATTTTACCCAGGACACGCGGGACCAGCTGTCCTAGTTCTGGATCAACCGCCAGAACTGCCTCCCTGTGGCACAGGGCCTGTCACGCTGAACTAGAGTCTCCTCCTCCTGCGCTCTGTAGTCTAGCGTACTGAAGACGAATTCCCTCTTCTGCTACACTGAGAGTTTCTTGAGAGCAGGAACCCTATATTTTATGTAGTAACGATCAAAATGTTTAGCTACAGAAAGTATTCAGTGAATGAATGAATGAAAGAAAGACAAGTTAAATGCTACATTCTTATTCTAAAGAGACCCTGTCTCATTCCACAACTCTCTTTTTAATTTTTTTAAAACAATTTTGGTCAGTTTACCTGAACTTTCTAATACACTATGGTGGGCAAATGTTAACCTACCTTTAAAGGAATTATGTTCAGAAAGAATGATCAATATAGACGACTTCTCCCATGTGGCCGAACTGCTTGGCTGTGCCCTTGATCAGTGAGTCTGCCTGGCTCTGAACCACGCTTACTCTCTGACCCCGGGTCCCTCGCCCCCTCCACCCCTCACCGGCGCTGGCGTGGCCGCAGTTCTCCTGTGAGAACCCACACCAGTCTTCCTTGATCCTTCTTCAGGTTCAGAGAAATATGAATTCTATACCCTCCCCCCCCCAAAAGGCCCACATGCTCAAAATTCAACATATTATGATTCTATTTTATAAAGCCCCAAAACAGGCAAAATCAATCTAACACTGGCGGTGTCAGGGGAGACGCCGACGGAGGGAGCAGGCGCGGGCCTGTGCTGCTGCCAACATTCTACGCGCTGGTGTCCGGGCCGGCGGCATCGGGGTGCTCCCCTCGGAGACAACTCACTGATCCGCACAACACCAGACGCCGCACACTTCTGTGTCTGCTTGTCCTCAGCCTTCCCTGTGGCGGACGAGGCGGGTAGCACTGCCACAGGCGACCACATTCAGCCGCTGGCTGGAGAGTCGCAGAGCAGCAGCGGTTCTTCTCCTGGAGCCCCCGTTCCCAGGGCAGAGACAGGGAGAGGGGCAGGGGCGGGGAGCAGCGGGGGCTGCAGGGGGAGGGGCTTAGCCCCCCAGAATCATCGTTATTTACAAGGTGCACACACGTAATAATCTTTCATCACTCTTTGATGTGGACGATTTTCAGTTTCTTGAACTAAATAAGTACCCCTAAAATCATCACTAGAAAAACAAAACAAACCTCCAATGCCTGTGGGTGAGGAGCAAGAAAAAAAAATCTGCTCCATAAAAGCTCCTTAGGGAATCTCACCCTGCGTCTCTCGCATTTCTTCCCCCATCTCCACAGCTTGTGATTGTGCTGACAAGTGGGGCCGGGCCGTGCTTACCGTCCGGTTGGACCAGCGGTGGGTGTGTTTCACCGACTTGGGAGAACCGGGAGGCGGATGTCAGGAGGACACCGCGGGACTTCTGAGCCACCAGAATGTAAACGTGAGACTTCGGGCAGGGGCAGGCTGGAGCTGTGGGACTGGGGGTACTGGCCAATACACCTGACACCCCACCTTACCGCCCCACAGAGACACCTGGGCTTCGGAAAACAGTCCATTAAGAATCCTAGAACACAGTACAAAGACTGGAGCCTCCTAAAATTTCTTCCTCGTTAGTGCCACGCCCACAGCCGACACCAGGATCCACTTGTCCTCGTGGATGTCCGTTCTGTTTTCCTGTTTTCCTGACGGGTCCCCACCCTGCCTCAGTTTGACGTAAGGACCGAACGCACGCCAACACCGGGGCCTGTCAGCTCTCGGGGCAGAGGCCATCTGTTCATCCGAACGATGAGGGCTATTGATCAAAGTCACTCAAAACCTTATGGGAAGAAAAAGCAGAGCGACTGCCATCAAATATTCATTTATTAACAAATACTTACGGAGTGTCCAATATTCCCAGGCACTTTCCAGGCCTAAGGGAGATGACACCCACTCTCACAAGGAAAGCTCGTCGTGTTTCCGTCCGTGCTCAGGACAGAACCAACAGGGCCACCCGGCGCCAGTCTCCGTGACTTGGTAAGAAATAACAGGTGATTTTTATTTTCCTCTTGTCCTCCCAACTCACTAACATATTCAAACCACCATAGCACTGTTTTCACAGTAAGAAAGCAACGTTTAGGACTTCTCAACGCAAAAAGAACCCCCGATGGAGAGAGAGAGGCCGTTTCCAGGGCTGACGCAGAGACGACCATTTTCGACAGGCGGAGTGGAGGGCGGCGCGCAGCAGTGGGGCCGGACCGCAGGCCGGCGCCGACCGTCGCCTCCGCTCTGTCCCTCTGCTCCTGCCCGCACCGGCCCTCCTGCCATCCATTCCACGTGTGTGAGCATCTCGCTCGGTCCTCCACTGGAGCTGGTTTGCAAGACACTCACGTGTTCCTGCACAACTACAAGTGTTACACTGTAGATGCGGACGCAGTAAATACACCAGTAAGAAGCAACAAAGCGGGGGTCCACAAATCATGCTTGGCTTTTTAGAACTCATGAATATTGTCTTCCTTTTTCATCGTGAAGCCCTTCTGTTAAAAAATACAATTAACAGGAATCATGTTTAATCACCTGTATCCAATTAGTTTCTCAGGTGAGGGTCCGGATTTAATAAGATGTATTGCAAAGGTTTAATTCCCCCATGGGGCGGTTAGCTTCCCTCAACTCCCTGTTAGAGACGCAGAAACTCAACCCTTATTCAGGACAGCCACGTCCTTAAGTATCAGAGAGGGAATCAAGGCAACTGCATTATTACAACTGGACAATTAACTCGAAGTATATTTTCTTACTGAACATCTTTACATATGAACAATCGGTTATTAGATGAATCTTCTGGGAAGACTTCCATAAGATTACTTATAAATGTGTTAAGACATATCAGAAATGATTATTTTGAAATCTGGCAAAACTAGCGGTGCTCACCTCCCCAGCCTGGTCATCTGTTTTGCTTTTACGTGTGAATTAGTGCTGAGTGTCCTCTCTCTCTCACTCACGTCCAGCCCAATCCAATCCAAGTAACCAGCACAGAAACATTCTTTTTCACAAGCACGCAAAATGTCCTCATGATCAAGGAGCAGGTGGGAAGCACTGCGTCACGTCCCTCCACAGCTCTCGTTTATGAAATCATGTTCACGAGCTACACCTACCATCAGAGAACTAGTGCTCAGGCCTAGACCGCCTGCCAGCAAGCAGGCTTCCGCCAGGAACGAACACCACCCAGTCCCTCACCTCCTCCTGGGCGTTACTCTGGACCCTGAAATAACTGACCTCAGCACTTTTTACAACACACACTTGAGTATTTTCTCACATACTGTCCACGTCAGGTCCTCCTGAATACAGTCAGAGGAACCCATTCAGTTAAAAAGTAAAGAAGCACAAAACATCACGAATTTAAATCGTTTCCTAGGGGGCCACTAGGGAGGGCTACATCCTTTGACAAAGCACTCTGCCCTGGACACTAGCATGCCCAGCCTTGAGGACATGGGCCATCCTCCTACAAGCAGCCAGCTGCTTTCAAAAAGCAGCTCCAACTTCACAAACCTAACGTTAATAATCTGATGCCATCAAGATGTATTTTATATCATTTCAAAATACACATATTTAATTCGCACTTATATTGCATAATATTTTCATTTTATTTTTTTGCATGGAGGTAGTTTCTCAAACTTGAAACATTTCACCACATTTAATAACATATGATAGAAGTGAAACTAAATTTCACAGCTAGCCTACTTATATATAGACTATAAATTCTTGTGTTTGCCAAGAGGTTCGCCTATAAACATGCTGCCAATGAGCTAGATTTAAATTTTGCTTTCATCGATGTATCCTTTTTTTCTAAAAATAGCTCACCACGCAAAGATCAGGAAAGCCAGACAGCACACATAACAAATCCTTAAGAAATAAATTATCCATCTCCTAAAATATGTGTGTGTGTGTGTGTGTGTATCACTCAGAAGTAACAAGAGGAAATTGCACTGAGCTTTGCTCGACACCAAATATAAAAATCTCACGTCTTCTGCAACAGAACTTGTGTTCTGCGTGCAGGAAACCAGTTCCATCCGTTTAAATTGCATCGCAATTCCAATTGCCACAGGAAGTCTTATCGTAGTTAATGTTGGAAAGCTTCACAAATACCAGCATTTGATAATGCTACTTACTGAGGATTTGGAAGTAGAATAGTTTCTTTAAAAAGTAAGAACATGATTGGGTAGTTTTACTAACAGACACCATTCAAAGCAATCACACAACACGGCGAAGCCCCCGCCTCTCACTGTCCCCCTGGGGTCCTGAAGGGAGATGAACAGTCACCACTCACTGGGAGAGAGCAGATCCAAGTGCGGAACAGAAGTCGAGGTGTCACAGACCTGGCTGGGAGACGGCTTACCTTTCCCTCTCTCCGTCCGTGACGTCATACAAGCGGTTGGCACCTCCGTCAGCACAGGCTCTTAAAAGAGCTTCACATGGGGGGGGAAAAGAAAAGAAAACAAAGAGCACGTGAACGCAGGAAGCGGAGAGCAACAGCCCCCAAATGTTAAACGTTAACACACAGGCGCTCTGGTAGAGTCACACTTCCCTGCTCGGGTCACTTCCCACCCAGCTAGTGCGTGCGGCTGCTGGTGCCAAAGCGCGTGCACGTGGCGCAGACGCAGGGACAGAGCCAGCGCACAGGGCGCCTCTCCTTCCTGCCGCCTGTTCTTTTCCTCTTCGGAGGAAGGTGCCGTCCTCAGCATCCCTGGGAGCCTGTTTCTCCTTCTCTGGGACACAAGGTAGACCTCCCACTCAGTAACAGTCATAACCCTGTCCCCCTTTTTCAATGTTTCAGGTACGTTCCAGTTAGGGCTGGTGTTATGAAAAACATTATGAAATGTTTTCCTAGAAATGTTTGTGTCTTGGCCTCACTTCCCTCTCCCATCCTTCCTGTAACACCCTTTATTTACCTAACGGCTTAAGGATAAACCTTGCCTTTTATTCTGGGTGACGAGAGCGCATGCGGAGGTGTCTGAGGTTCTAAGTCCTCACCTGCCAGACCAGAGCCTCGCCTCCTGTTCCCACACGGCTGGTAAGACGAGCGTTACAGTGCCACACGGAGGAGTGAAGAAAGACCGTGGGCCCCAGCCCCTTCAGAGGAGACCAACTATTCTTCTAAACCACTTCTGCACTCTATGGCCCTGAGGAAATGCCCTTTCCTGTTTGCAAATTTCACTACACATTTAAAAGAGAGCTACCTCCCAATTTCCAGGTATTTAATAACAGGTAGGCTATTGTAAAGGATTCTGATTGATCATATTGGCAGAAACAAAAGTCCCACTGTATTTTCCACTAATCTACAGGCGAACTCTTTTCTTTGATCTGTATCAGAAACAAAATAGAGGGCAAGTGGCCAAAAAAGATATTCCTTTTGCGCTTCATTCAGCTTTTTCATTTGTAACTGAGGATTACATCGACTCTGGCATAGATTATTAGGCAATTAATGATTTAATAAACACACACAGTGCTCCTCACAATACTGGAACACCGTAAGCACTTAATAAACAAGAGTCCCGACACGTGGTCACCAGAGGGGTGGAGGGCCCCGGAGGGCAGGGGGAAGGGGTGAGAAGGACAGGCTGGCAGTCACAGAACAGTCACAGGGATGTAAAGTCCAGCACCGTGAATACAGTCAGTAATATGGTAATAATTACGTATGGGGCCAGGCAGATCCTGGAAATTTTAAGGTAAGGTAAAGTATATGACTGTCTAACTGCCATGCTGTATACCTGAAACTAATACAAAATAATATTGAATGTCAACTGTAACTGAAAACAAATAAAAAATTATAGCACTTTGATGTGGTTCTAAATGCACATAAGGGAAATTTTGATGATCATGTTATATAAAGGGGAAGGTAACAGGATATAAAGGGAGGTAAAAAGGAAAACAAAAATAAATAAATATGAGTCCTCTTCTTCCATTTTTGTTAGAATTAAAATACCACCTAGCCCTGCCTGTGTGGCTCAGTTGGTTGGAGGGTTGTCTCGTACACCAAAAGGTTGTGGGTTCAATTCCTGGCCAGAGCGCATACCTAGGTTGTGGGTTCAATTCCTAGTTGAGGCATGTGTGGGAGGGAACCAATCAATGTTTCTTGCTCTCTTTTTCTCTCTCTCTCTCTCTCTCTGAAATCAATAAACATCTCCTCAGGTGAGGAATAAAACAAAAATACAGCCTATAAAGCCTTGTGCTGCTAGAAAGGCAAAGCCTGATATCTCAGACGGACATCTCATTTTGCCAGTTACCAACAATACTCAGTTCCTTACAAGACACCCAAATTCAAACTAAGCCACAGAATCAACTGCATAAGATTAGAATATTCTGTACATTTTAAACAATAAACAATAACAAAACCTAGAAGTTCAAAATCATCAAAATCTAAAATGGGGAGATCATCTCATGTATAAAATATGGTTTAGAAACAGATGGTAAACTGTTAATAATTACCCTCAGACTGTACAAAAGGTTTCTCTGTAACCAAAATTAACAAGTACATGGGATCCTTTTATGTAAAAAGTGATTCAGTGAAGCAATATGAAAATCTAAGAAACAGCTTTTAGTGGCTAAGATTATGAAATAGGGTAACTTGTCAATTTTTCACAGGATATTCTTTTGCCAAGATCAGCTGAATTCAACATTTATCCCAATTATGTGCCAGGCCTTATCTCGAGCAGAAAGATGAAAAACAAACAGACCCAGCCCTCCAGGCTCACATTGTAGCAGAAGGAAGAGCAACAAGCAGACACATGCTCACTGTGCCGTGGACTCTGACCAGTGCTGCAAGGACAGCAGCCACACGCAGGGGCAGGAGGAGGGGAGGGCAGAGGAGTCTCAGCGGGTGACGCCGGAGAACTGCTTACTAACAAATCTGGGTCAGCTAAGACCAGGGTCACTTTTATGGTCCAAAACCTTTTTCCAGTGCCCGTTACTTCTCACTCCTAGATTTAAATTGATAGTTTAGAATAGCTGACGAAAAGAGAGATAACTAAGTCACAGACAGTAAATGTGTCCACACATATTCCTGTTTTAAATTTAAAGAGCGCCGAAGTAACCACCGTGAGATCTATAGACTATTCTTTCTCTGCCTACGTGTTGGATTGCAACCTGTCTAAAAGGAACAAGTTCCAGTCCGTCCCTAAAACTATTTTTTAATAAAACTTGATTAAAAGTGATGTGTTCTAACACACTTAAAATTTTATTTAAAAAGTGTTTTAACTAGCTCAAAATATTTTCCACCTGCGTACTTAAATCAAGCTGCATTTGAAAAATGGAAATCCTCAGGCATGTCATAAATAATGTTGGCATAAATCCACTGATACCATTCTGGAAAATGAAGAATGAAGTATCACTGCCAATGGAAGCACCCAACTAAAAGAACCAGAAGTAGATGACACTCTTTAATAAGATATTTTTGGTAAATCTTAACGAATCAGCCTCAGAAATATGCTCACTCCATCATCATTTAAATTGCTCCAAGCTTTAATGAGCAGAAGTTAACTGCAGAAATTGTCTTTTAATGTAAAAACTTCCTTGGCTTATTCAGCAAAATCTTTGCAGATTCATCACATACTATGATTTCAACGGTTGAGAGATCATTTGCTATGTATCAGGTTGACAAACAGCTGAACACTAAAATGTGTTGAAATCTCTAAGCTAACAATTTTTTTTTTGGCCCGGTATAATGTAAGTTAATGTCACCTACACAATGAAGAGTTTCAATCACAATAGAGGTATTTAACTGGCTATTTTATTAATTCCCATTGAAAAAGTTGGACAAACATAATCTGACTTTCTGCAGAGTAGACCATTAAATTAGTTCCAAGCATTAAGGTATAAGAAAAAATAAAGTAAAATTAAAGAATTATTTTTCAGTTTCAGTTAACTGAAAGAACACCAGGTGTTGAAGATTTCAGTTCTAGTCCAGATGAAGTCCTTACTAGTCCTATGACTGTGAGGTAATTCCAAAGGTGCCGATTCTAATGCAAAATGAAGATTACCATATATACTTCACCAGATTCACAAAATTTTTCAGAACCTGGAGAGCATGTGGAGACAAATTTTGTAACATCTTATTGATGAGGCTACAACTCGGAGGTCAGTTTGGCAGATATATATATATATATATATATATATATATATGTATATATAGGTGTATATATATATTGGTATTATATTGGTAAAATATTCAATTTTACCAACTGAATATTGGTAAAATGTATTCTAGCCCTATTATGGAACCATAAAAAAGAGCAACTCATATATTATGTTCACTTTATCTCATAAGATAAGATATCTCTTGGTCAAATCTTCCTTGCAGTAGGAACTCAAATGGATAGGAATAACTTTGCCAAGGTAACTTTGTCAAGGTTTATCAAGTAAATATATTGATCAATAGTAAAAACACAAAAAGGAAAAAAGAACCCACATAAAATACTACCATCTATATATAAAATGATAGTGGTATTGATTTTTACTCATAAAATTTAAGCAGAAAAACTGGTTACAGGGGCACTTCTGCAGAAGAGGACAGGGTTGGAACAAAGATCTATTTTTTTTGCACAACTAGTTTTCTTTCAGGGAACCCCACTCTCGCACCCCAGGCTACTCATGACATTGAACCCACACCCAAACGGCTCAGTCCAGGCCATGATGATGCCCTGCCCAGAGTGACTGATTCAGAGACAGAGACGTGGTCCAAATAAAGATAATGAGACCTACAGACTTTCCAGAGTCCCTTTCCCACTGCCCTGCAAGCTGCCAGTGGAAGCCCGGGTCTGTGACCTATGGCACTGGCCCAGAGATGAAGGCCACAGGGGAAGGTGGAGCCGGGAGACCAGAGCACTGTTTGTGTCCCCAGAGCCATGCACCGGCCAGGCACCAGCCCAGGGAATGTCTTCTCCAAAGACCATCTTTCTCCAACCTGTGCTGCACCGGGCCCTTAGGAAGAGCTGGATGTTTTTGTAGATAGTTTGCCTATTATTTTATACAGCATCATCAGGAAAGCCTTGATTATGAGCCAAACTGGTTAGTTCATGGACATGGCTAACAGACAGACCAGCAGGCTGCCCCTGTCTCGGCTTTATTTCACGTGGACAAACTTTCTCGGACCTTGCAGGGAAACACAGGCTCTCTGAGAGACACGGCAAGAACTTTGCTCCCAGGAGTTCCGCCATGCCGGTTAACTGCTGCCTAGAGAACTCCGAGTGTCGGACGAAAGGGTTTATTGATACTCTATTCAGGTGCAATTATGAAGAAGCTCCCATTGTTTGTGATGCCCCCCACACAGGGAGTGGGATGAGTGCAGAATTATTCTTATTCCAAATACAAGTTAAGTGGTGTTGATGCCGCGCGTCTGCACGCACAGTGCTGTCCCGGTCCCAGGGACCTGGCTGACGCCACGTGAGGGACATTTGTGTGACCTTTAGGTGAACGTCGCTGTGTAAATTCTACTTTCCTTTCTCCTCCTCCCTAGTTTTGCGCTACAGAGAGAAAGTAAGAAATTTACTCATTCTTGATGCTATTTATGAAGTCTACAAGCAGTACCTCTTTAACACCGAGTGACCCCAAATACCTCATTACTAAAAAATCTTAAAAAGAGCCAAACTTCAAGCTGTCCGCTTACCCTAAAGCAGCATGGGGAAATTCTAAAAGCTGAGTGAAGCTCACAGTGTGTAAAAACTGCAACTAGCGAAGCTGCACACAGACACTCGGGCTGGTCCGTGAAGCTAGCACACGCACGCTTGTCCAGATGTGAGTTGTCAGAACGATCGGGGCTGAGTGCATTCTCACCACCGCATTTTCACTAAAGGCTGCCACACTGCAGGGACAAGGCGGCACATGTGCACACCCACAGTCTGTGAGGAATAAGAAAACATAACAACAGACCCGCGTTGGTGTTGCTGTTGTACAGGGCTGCCGAACCTTGGCCCTATTCACAGTTTGGGCCTTTGTTTTGTGGGGCTGTCCAGTATATCGTCGGATGTTTGGCAGCACCCTTGGCCTTACCCACTAGGTGCCCAGAGCACTCCTGCATTGCAATCACCAAAAATATCCACAGACAATGCAACATGTCCCCTCCTGGGCAAAATCACCCCAGTCAAGAACCAGTGCCCTAACTGGAGGACCACTTACACCTCAACAGGCTGTCCAGAGCTACAATATGCAACTGCAAGGTCACCTTGCTCATGGCCGTCCTCTAACTTCCCATTTAAAAACAGGACTATCACCCAGAGACTATCTACCGAGCTACCAAAGCCCGGTGAATTAACAAATCAACTTATGTCCCAGATAACTGCCTTCATGCCTATCCCAGCCCGGACACAAAACCACCATGTTCTCCCCAGTTTTAGATTCTGAATCATGAGGAAGGCCTCCCATACAATGA
This sequence comes from Phyllostomus hastatus, assembly GCF_019186645.2. Lineage (NCBI taxonomy): Eukaryota > Metazoa > Chordata > Mammalia > Chiroptera > Phyllostomidae > Phyllostomus > Phyllostomus hastatus. Next base: position 1,486,077 of record NW_025334010.1, read on the forward strand.
GCACGTGCGCTGGATGTCTGTAATACTCTGGTTAACCTTCTAGCATGACTCCACTCCCTCCCTCTTTGTGTTCCCTGCTCATTTGAGACCCTGTTACCAAGTTATTGCCACCAGTCACAACAGCCACAGTCAGGTCCTCCTGACTGTCTTCTGGGGCCTGCTGGGCAGCTCATACCATCTCCCACGTCAGACGAGAAGCCTCCATCACGCTGCTATCGCTTTAGACAGTGAGCCTGAACAGTGACAGCTTCTATTAGCTCAGTTCGCTTCGTAGTGTACGAACACGGGTAAAGGGGCCGGGGCAGAATGATGAGATGTGGCGGGTCTCTGTGAATTAGCAAAAAGAATGAGACGCTAGAACCACCAAGAGTCGGAATAGAAATAAAGAGCAACAACGGTGGCTGGTCCACTTGGCAAAAATCAAAAGCTTTATTATTGTTTTTTTTTAAAATCACTTTGTTGACACAAATAAATTGCACAACAGAAGAACGCAGAGACTTGGAACAGATTTCCCTCCTTTCCTGTTTCTTTGGCACAAGAATCCCTTCCCCTCTCCTTTTACTTTATGGAATAGTGGTAACAGATCTCAGAACTTATCTGCAAGGCACACTTCAAATGAGGGGTTTATTGTTGCATATATAAAAAATGCAAATGTACCAAAATCAGATTGTTTGTTACACAAAAAAGTGACAGATTTCTTCTTTTGTAGAGATAGAAAAATACCTAATCTGATCATCTTCTACCTCTCCCAGCCGCTTTGAAATCTTCATAGAAATATTTTAACATGATTTACTGTTTCTAGTAACACATCTATTCTTTTAGCTAAACAATAGTCATGAAATGCAAACAGTAATAATAGCTTAAGTAATCAGCAATTTGGTCTTACTATGAAATAATTAGAAACTCAAAAATAATCACAAATTTTTACTGCTAACTAATGTAAGAATTTCACATGATAATCTCAGAACTTGACTAGGCTGTTTTTCCAACTGAGCACAAGCAATAATAAGCTAATTCTTCTTCCTGCTTAGGGAAAAAAGGGGGGTTGCCGTCTAAAGGGTCTGAGCAGAAAGAAGGGGAGGAAAATTAGGGATAATATTTCTAGAGAAAAGATGGAAGAAGAATCCCTGGATTTACGTTAAGAGCAAGACTTGGCAAATCCGCACCGGGCCTTCTCCGGGTGCAGAGGCACAGCCTTGCGGGACAAGGCGCAGTGGAAGAGCCAAGTGCCTCGGAAGGTGAACAAATGCCTTATGAACGACCACAGTCTGTCGCAGGGCATTCTTAGAGGTCAGTTACTCTTAGCCTTTAAAACATAACTTAGTAAGGCATGAAAAAGCTCATTTTTGAAAATAATTAAAAGGCGGCCAGCCGCTCTGGAGTTGAGTCAGAGGATGGAACGGCTGGAAGGGAGGAGCCGAGGGGAGTCCGAGGCCCCACAGAGCCGGCACGGGACAGAGCAGAGTCCCGCGAGCAGGGCAGCATCGAGGGGGTGAGGCTGAGTGGTCTCACTTTAACCTCCGTGTGAAAGGTCATTCCTCCTTTTCTGCTGAGAGCAGGCTGGGGGGAGACAAGAGGAGAAGTAAAGAGCTTAGTCAGGAGGCTATGGCAGAGCCCAGGGAAGACGGTGGTCTGTGGTGTGTAAGGCAGGGAAATGCAGGTGTGTTGCAAGACCTATCTGGGAAGGGGACACCTGGCTCGGCTAAGACGCTGGGTGGGAGGGTGGTGAGAGGCAATCGGAGGTGACCCTCAGGGTCCTGTCTGGAGCAACGGGCAAACACTGGTACTATTTACAACTGTTGTGGGTAACAGGGGAGCCAGAACTAGAACCTAGGTCCCCCTGGAATGCAGTCCATGTTGTTTTCGTGAGACGGAACACCTCCGCTGTGCACTTGAGATGCTCAGTAAAACAAACTGAAGTACGAGGGGGAAACGACAAAGGCTTGGAATCTGAAACGCCTGCTTCGCTGGTCGCAATCATGCACACGGCTTCTCCAGGGCAACAGGACACATGGTAGGGCCAGAGATGTCCGTCTCTGCGGGCCCAATAGCCCACTCAGAGGGCTAACTTCAGGGCTTACTAGAAGACGATGGAGAGCAGGCTGAAGAGATCCTGAGAGAACGTCTAAATACTGCAGTCACGTTGCCTGACTTGAGCATCCCCGAGAAAACACAGCCTGCCTCCCGTCTCCATCAGGGGCCAGGCAGGGGCCACCACGCAGAGATTTACATGGAGCAAGCCTTGTGGGAAAGGGCTGGCACGCGGGAGAATGACTCACGGCGATGGAGTGGCAGAGGGGTGAAGGCGGAGAAGAGAGGACAGAGGTGCCGGGAGCAGACAACAGTGGGAAGGACTCGGCGGTGGGACGAGCTGGGAAGTCTCCCTCCGATGAGCTCTGGGCTCCATTCACAGGGAGGTGGCGGCCCTGGAACTCTCTGTGAAGCCCTCTGAAAAGGTGCTGGAGAAAGCCGGCCAAGAAGGGTGCCCCATCTGGCAGTGATCTGTGGAGACGCCACCTGATGGGGGTGCCAGGGGGAGCTGACCAACAGGGAAGGTGACAGGTGCGACTGCCCCCGGGCACTGCAGAAGAACTGGGTGCTGCAAGGCACCTGCCGTGTGAAAGACACCAGACTGGCAGAGGAGCCCTGCCGTCCAGCAGTGCCCTCCCCCCGCCCTCTGCTGACCCCACAGGATGTCCCGCTGTGAGAAACGAAGGGCCAGCTCCATGACCACAGAGCAGGTGGGGCCGTGGAGGCTCGAGGCAGAACTGGTAGGCAATAAATGGATAACTTTGTGAAAGTCATCTGACAGTGGGTGTTTGTTCAGTTGGTCATTGCCCAGCTGTTTCAACACCCTGAGAAATCCAAAGGAGTCCCCTCCTGCTTCCCCTTCCGGTGGCTCGCTGTCTCCTGGTTGCCCTCAAGCCCAGTGCCTCCTGGCGCAGCAGCCTTCCTAAGTGTTGGCTGCCCTGAACCGAGATGCACCAGGGCCAAGCCATCTTTAAAAGAAGCAGGCTACTCTAGATTCTAAGTCACGAGTTATCTTAACTCACGAGCGTACACAAGGTCCTGTGGGCACTGAATTCATTAGGTATTTTCCCGTAGGGGATTGAACTCCTAGCCTGAAATACGCAGACCAAAGTGAATCCAGTTATAAAACGTACTTTTGTACTCGCGTACATCAGAGGGCACTTCTCCACCCGTGGGTCTTTTGCAGCCAAGGACTGAAATAACTCACGAGAAGTGTACCGATAAAGAAAAATATCTCTTGTTTTTAATCCTAAGTTTTTCCTTTCAAAAAATATATAGACCTGAAGGAGATCTTCTGAACATATAAAACATAAAATTTAGAACCATACATCAAAGAACAAGATAACACTTCCGTGACCTCCAACAAGAATTGCCAGTTTTTATCATTCAGCACTTCGAGTTATGAAAAACATTATGTAAGATTATACTCCCTGGACCCTAGATCTTGCTCTCATGACCAGCCAAACTGCTGTTGGTTTATTCTTACAGTTTTTAAACTTTTATATGGTATGCATTTGCATCAATGAACACTACATAATACTGTGTAATGTGTTTTTAATTTTTTAAAAAAGTGTTCTAAAGTTCACTTTTCTCACTCAACATTATGTTTTTGAGGGAGAGTACTAATCTAATTCACCAGATTCCTTTAACTCCCGCAGAGAGTTAATGAATGTGTCAAACATATCTGATCTATTAATAGACGTTTAGCTGGCTGATATGTTCTTAGTGTTTTAAAAAATGCTGTGATTATCACTCACACGCCTCCTCGTGCACAAAGAGAACCTCATCTCAGTGGTATGTGCCTACATGGATAATCACTGGGTCTTGGAATATGCACATTATCATTTTTACTACATAAAACCAAATCACTATACGGATTGTATTGATTCACACAACTTTATCAATTTTATTTGTTCATCAGCAAACTGAAGCGGACACACTGGCCTCTACTTGTTTGAAAGAGGTGCCCATGGGACTTGGTTATGAATTTGAATACAACTACTGTGGTGGCGGCAGCTTAGTCTCTCAGGAAAAGTGAAAGGTGCCGACTGACTAGTGCTGCAAACCAGGGACACCAGCTGGAAAGTACACCCTGGATGGAGACGGGCCGCCCTCTCCACTTCTGCTCCGTTCTGTCCCCTGCAATGAATCCTTGGCAACTTGTCTCTTCAAAGCATGCCCCCACTGCCCTCTACATTAGTCAATGTGCCTTAGTTCTCGTCACAGGAGGCACTGATGCTCTTAGTGATCAGCACCAGTCTGTGCATAATCTCCCCAGTGCATTTTGTCCACTCGTTCACTTGTCTGCAGGCACACACTGAATGAGCACCGACTGCGGCCAGAAATACAGCAGCATGCAGGCATGGCTCCCGCTTTCAAGGGAGCCTCGGTCTAGAGCCAAGCAGCGTGGTGCACCGTGCAGGGTGGTGTCTTATATGGTGTGGGGCGCCGTGCAGTGTGGGGCACTGTGCAGTGTCGTGTATTTCACAGTGTGGTGCACCATGCAGTGTGGGGCACCACGCGGTGTGAGGCACTCTGCAGTGTTGGGTGCTGTGCAGTGTGGGGCGCCGTGCAGTGTGGCAGCCTCTAGCCACTGTGGCACTGAGCAGCTGACATGTGCTGTTTAAGTATAAAACAAACGCTGGATGTTTTTAGACTTAGTACAAAAAGAATATGAAATTTATCATGAATAATTTTTACACTGGTTGTATGTTAAAATATAATAATCTGAATATCCTGGCTTAAACAAGACAGTGTCACCCTCTCTCCTGTCTCTCTTTACTTTTTAATGCAGCCGTAAGAAAATCTAAGCGCACGTCTGTGGCTCGCGTCGCGTCGACTCTAACCAGCCCTGGTCAGGAAGGCGCAAGACACGCACAGTGACGCAGTGAGATGATCCCTGAGTGGGCGGCTGTTCGCAAAGCTCACGGGAGCACGCGGAAAGGACAGAGTCAGCTCAGCAAACCACAGGGGCTGAGACCCCGAACAATAAAAATAACGTTTTCACATCACTTTAAAAGTATGCGTTTGCTCAGTGGGAAAGGAAGCCGAGAAGGGAATCGCGCCAGACAGCAGGCCAGAGGCGGGCGAGAGCACAGGCGACCCGGGTCTGCCGAGGCCGGGCTGGGCCGCTCCCGTGGTCACCCTGGGAACCTGGGCTAGATCTGCCTTTCCATTTAGAGTAACGACAATCACCATGTTTTCATGTTCTTCTTTCTTGAGCAGCTCTGGACAACTGAAAAGAACCACTGGGCACACAAAAAATAAATGTGACTTCCTGTCTGCCTCCCAGTGCCCACCGCCTCCTCCACCACTCTCAGCACCACTGCATCTGAAAACAAGCAGCTGTGTGGGTCACATCCACCCTGAGGGACCACAGCGCCTGGAACGAAGCCCCTCTCGTCTATTACACGTACGGACCTGCTACGCCCCGAAGGAAGAGGCCACTAGTATTTTATAACCTCAGGGCTTTTGCACAGGTCTTGACTCAAATCTACATGAGAGCACTAAGATTTTCATATTATTGCAATTAAAAAAATGCATAATTTCACAGCTTGCCTTTCTCTGCTCTAGAGTCTATAGGTGACTTTTTTTTTTAAAAAAATGAGACAAAATTGATGCAAAATTAGAATGTTAATCGGCTCTGTGATACAGCAAGTTGCACAAAGATAAGACTAGAAATGCCTTTTATGTGTTCTGGTCCTTACTCATACACCATGCATCCCTGAGAAACACTTTATTCATGTGAAAATAAAAAAAAAATCAATGGAAGTGTAAAAAGAGCAAAAAGAAAAAATAGTGATATTTGTTGTCAGATGATAGTTTTTTTAACAGGACCTAGAAAAGAATTAATTTCAACAGCTGGAAATTGCCTTTGGCTCGGGCTGCAGAGATGCTGCCGCTGCTGTTTGCAAACATGATGAACAGCGCCCAGCTTGCAAGCGTGATGGCTAAAAATAAATATTTCATTACACAAAGCGTGTTTCATTGTTGTGCATGTAAATCTGAAACAATTAAAAACTCTGCATGGCAGACACATGCTGTTAGTCACTTTCAACGACGGGCAGCTAGTGGGGTGTTTTGTTTTGTTTTTTTCCTTATTTTGGCTGCAGTGCATTTGAAAGTAACTTTTGGTGTTTGATGAGAGAAACTAAAATAACCATCTCCTTTCCCAGCAAAGTACGTAACTTTTTTCTCCCCACAGCTTTGATCCTTGGGCACTCAGAAAGCAACATTAAGAAGAATTCAGTAATAAAAGGCAACCAGTGCCTCGGGATAGAAAGGCAGGCAAATAAAAGATACTTCTATTTTCTTTAAAAAGATGTATTCAAGCTTGTTTTAATAATTCATAAAATATGCACCCTCATAAATGCACAGAGGAGGACAAGATAGCCGGGAGAAGGAAGTGAGAGGGAACTACTGATCTCCACACTGTTTGTAGGACGTGCACCACTGTGGTGGGCCCTGAAACAGACGTCCTCACCGTGTGCTGCTGCCCACCCCCCACCTGGCCCCAGTGAGCCCGCCGGGAACCAGAGACCGTGAAATCGGGTCCTGGAGTACAGCCATTAACCATCAGAAGAAGTCACCAAGCAATGGAAGGAGCCAGGAAGCCAAATTCTAAATATTATTCCGTAGAAGGCTTTTGTTAGCTGGAATGAATTACTGAAAAATTTAAAGAAAAAAAAACTTAAAAAGACAGCAGAGTGGAGAAGTCTCTGTCCTCCCTCCCTCCCAAAGCTACAGAATGAAACAGAAATGGGAATTACATCTTAGGGAAAGTTAGGTGAAATCTCTCACCCAATCACATTACACGTATGTGAAAGAGCGGCCACGGGCAGCAGAACGCAAGCAGGGGTACAGGGGATGCTGAGGGGAGGCCTCTGGCTCAGGATTTAGACACAAAATCGATGTGGCTGAGGCCAGGCAGGCAGGACTGAATGGTGAACAGCCTCTGGCTCCCGCTGCGGTGGCATGGGAGAGCGGACGTTGAACACTCAACACACAGCCCCTTGCCGTCAAGTGCGGCTGTGGACGGGGAAGAATTCCTGCTCCCTCTGCTCTCCCAGCCCCACACCCACCAGTTTCAACTCAGGGGTCTAAGGGGGACTCAATTCATTCAAAGACCAACAAAAAGGAAGGAGCATAAGCTCTAGAATGAACCAAGAAGTTAAAGGAGAGAGAGAAGGAGGAAACACAAGGGAAGGGAGGATAGGAAAAAGACAGGAAAAGAGACAGAAAAAAAAACAACAAGAAAAACACGGCAAAAGGTCACCAGAGAAATGCTGCCATTGAGCAAATGAAAATCAGGACCAGGGATATCACTGTAGCCCAAAGAACCTAATGAATCGGGAAAACCGCCAAAGGGGTGGATACAAGGGCCCTGGGAAGACAGGACAGACCCGTGGGAGATGAGTAACAAGCCCACAGAGTTCATCGAAGATGTGAAATCTAAACAAGGAATTTGGCGCAGAGTGAGCATGAGTGACATAGTCTGTAAAAAAGACAAAGGAGTGTGTGTAATTAAGAAACAAAAGCAAAACCCCTAGATGGTTAGCCAAAATAGTCCATGTATGTACACGGTATTCAAGAGCTTTAATCAACAGGTATATGTGAAGTTCATACTATGTGTCCAGTAGTTCTGAAAACCCCTGTACTAAGTAAATCTTTCCAGTTTAGAAACAAAAATTTCTAGGAAAACTGAAACACAAGAAAAAGTGCAACCAAAGACCCCCTTATCATTAACGAGTCACACTTACGTACATTCCGGAAAGGAACCATCGGTCAGTATAGGCCTCGAGAGAAGAGGAGGAAACAAGCTGGACTGGGATGGAAATGCGGACCGGACATCAGAGGAGAGAGGGGCAGGTCTGCAGGCCCCGCAGAGAGCGCACGCCCCAGCAGAGAGGCGAGGACGAGCGTGGCCCAGCACGCAGGAAGGGCGCTCTGGGGAGCGGCTGCAAAGGTTCAGGTTGGCAAACAAAAGGAGAGGAGGTGACAACAGGCTCAGCTTATGGGAGAAACTGAATGGGGTGGAGCAGACCTTGCAGCTACTGCAAAGAGATGGGGGGGGGGGGGGAGCCAGGAGAGACGAATGGCAGCAGAGGAGAAAATGGGATCAGAGAAAACAGCTTGAGAGACACGCCAGGACCAGTCAAGAAGGAGGGCTGCTGTGGGCAGACAGAGTGAAGAGTCAGTTACACAGGCACTGAAAGAATAAAATGAATCAAGAGATTTCAAAAACATATCAGGAAGCAGGGAAGGAAGAAAAGGGAAACATCAGAGATGATTCGATGTTTTTCTGTCTAGGAAAGCAGAACGAAAGATTGGTAGCGCGTCTGACCACAGCATCTGAAACATAAAAACTCCGTCTGTTCTCACATCTTCCCTGGGCATCTGGTTAATTCCTGCAAGCCGAGTGAGGCCCTCTGGCATTTTTCAGCAGGAGAAGCTTAAGTATATCATACTAATATTAAGTGAAACTGCATTAAACAAAGACCAGAAAAAAACTCCTTAAAAAATGTCCTTATTTGTGGCTGGAACTGACTGACACCTGGCATGTGCTTTCCCATCATCCAGTGGGGGAGAGCGTGCATGAGGCAGGACTGGCCAGCAGCTGTGGCACATGGGCGACGATGAGCACGTGGGGCCTCTCCACTGTCCTCTCCACGTAGGGACAGAAAGCTCTCCACTGTGTTTATCGTGCCACGGGAACCTGATCATCCACGCAGAGCTCCCTTCTCCAGGAAATTGCTGTAGATGTGAGAATGTCATGTGCAAGCAATTTTGACTAAAAGACAAGTCTAACATTATAGCCATCACTAAACATAACTGCAAAAGATAAAAAAAAATCTAAAGAACCCTCCTATACTGTCTTTCTGTGTACCTCTGTACTGTACCTGAGGTCAAGATGAATACATGGAAAAGGTTATTCAAAAGTAGGTCCTTAAAAACATTTATGGATTGATATCACAAGACATGAACAGCAAGCACAGGTGTGTGTGTGTGTGTGTGTGTGTATGTGTATATATACATGTGTATATATATGTACACACATACATATATATAGTCAATCACTACATGTATCATATGTTACTTTGGGTCAAACATATTTAGGAAAGTTTACAACTTGGGTAGCTGTAACTGTATGTCTAAATCTTAATTGATAGAAATATTTCATCTTTTGTCATTGCATCTTAATAACAGTGTGACATAACTCGAGTGCATGAGTACCAACTACTAATTATTCATCTTAAGCTGTAAGATTCAGCAAACTGCTCTGAACCCAGTGTAGTGGTTAACCACGGCCCTGCGCTCATCTGAAATGCGGCAGACCCCCAGTGCGTCCACTCCCTTCGAATGGCTTCGGGATGCACGACGTGAACGTTAAGCCCTTAGTGATGCTGAATGTGTGGGATCCCAAACTTGAACCCCTGCTCAAAAGTAAAACATTTAAACATGACAGGATCCGAAGATGCTGAATCTGAAAAATGTTGAATCACCTTAAAAAGATCAATGTAACTAGACACACTTTACAGTCTCACTTTTTTCTCTAGTCAGCTTTGATAAACACCTAAAACCAGATTTTTAAAAAACTCATTGTAAGAAATTCCTTTTTTTAAAAAAATTTTTTTTTTTTTTGGAGAAAGAGGAGACAAACATCAGTGTGTGGTTGCCTCTTGCACGCCCCCTACTGGGGACCTGGCCTGCAACCCAGGCATGTGCCTTGACTGGGAACTGAACTGGTGACCCTTTGGTTCGTAGGCCAGAGCTCAATCCACTAAGCCACACCAGCCAGGTCTAAAACCAGATTTTATGTGCTAACAGCGTTTGAGGGCCAGAGGTTAAAGTCGGACAGTGAAGAAGGATGATAAGAAAAAAAACTGACTCATTCACCACACGGGGCTGGAGAGCTCCGCAGGCCCCCTGCGCCCGCAGCGAGACGAGCCAGTGGGCCCTGGAGCATCACTGGAGGCCAGCATGGCACGGCGGAAGCCGTCCTGTGTCAGACACACCCGGGGAAGGCAGGGTCTTTGGACAAGACCAGAGTGCTAGGAAGGAGAGAAGGCGGCGGGGAGAGGGGAGGCCGGGCAGGAGATGGTGGGCTGACTCCAGAAGGGAAGCCGCAGGCTCCAGCCTGCAGGGCTGCGTGGGGCGGCAGCAGACGGGACACTGTGGGCGTCGCCCACACGTGGCTCCCCGGGAGTCAGAGCCCACTCAACGGCACGTGACACACACACAACAGTGTTTAAAGGAGTATATTTTCCATAAAGAAAAACTTAAACCACTAGATTTTTATTATACGTTGTAATCATTAACTTTCCATATGGTAAAAGGAAAGAAATCACCGATGACTCACATAAAGTTTTGTTGTATTATGTATAGGTACATAAAAATTAAGAGTTGAATCCCAGCTGGGCTGCTTGTTACGTGACCTTGAGCAAGTGTGATCTGCTGTGACCTTGAGCGAGTCACGGAATCTCTTTCCGTCTCAATCCCCTCAGCTGTTAAGTGGGGACAACTGGGAGGAGCACCTGCTCCCTAAGGTGTGTCTGTTTCTGAAGAGACGGAAGCCGAGCCGCAGCGCTTCTGCTCAAGTGGCACTCCTGGACACGCACACAAAGACACTTCCCACAGTCCTCTACTACAGAAGACTGCTTCAACTGATGACGATACGTCAGTAAGGCGGAGAATTAATTTCCAAATAATAGGTTCCATTTCAGTAAACACAATCACACACACGAGCATAACGCACAAAATTAGAAAGAAGTACTGCGAGGTATTAACAGGGGAGATTTCGGGATGGTATCATCACGGACACTATACTGTCATTTTCCCTTAGTGCCTTTTCTTTTTTCTTTTTAAACATTTATTTAAACTTTAAAAAAAATCACTCATTTTTCCCACCCCTCACCAATCTGTTCTCTGTATCGATAGTTTTATATATTACTCCACACATAAGTGAGATCACACGTAGTTGTCATTCCCTGTCGGACGTATTTCACTTAGCATATTGCCCTTGAGGTCCATCCATGCTGTCACAAATGGCAAGATTTTATTCTTTTTTAGGGCTGAGTAGTATTACACACACATACACATCACCAAACGAAACTGAAGCTATTTTTATGAGGACAGCATTACCCTAATTCCAAAGCCAGACAGAGACATTACAAGTAAAAGAAATTTATAGGCCAATATCCCTAAATGAACATAGATGCAAAAATCCTCAACAGAATATTAGCAAACTGGTTTTAACAATACATTAAAAGGGTCACACTATTCCAGGGATACAAAGATGGTTCAAAATCCTCAAATCAGTCACTGTGCTATATACCACATCAACGAAAGGAGGGATAAAAATCATACGGTCATCTCAACAGATGCAGAGAAACATCTGACAATATTCAACAACCATTTATGGTAAAACCCTCAAGAGAGTGGGTACAGGTGGAACGCACCTCAGTTTAATATGAAGGCCGCATGTGACAAGCCCAGAGCCAACACCATATGCAATGGTGAAAAAGCTAAAAGCTTTTCCTCGAAGAGCAGGAACAAGACAAGGATGCCCACTCCGTCACGTTTCAGGATGGAAAATGAATACACAAGAACCGGATGTCCTTCCTTTTCTTCTTCATATACATATTTTTTACTTTGCCTACAATCTTAAATTGCATTTTCAATCTAGGTAAAAAAATACTGGAGTCGGTAAAGTGCATCGCTCTTTGTTTTTAATTGTTTTTCTTTTGGTTTTATTCTTAAGAAAGAACAAGTGGAATGCTGAATGCAGCTAAAGGAATGAGCTAGTTGGGGTCCTTGAGCAGAGCAAGGAGGCGAGCCTCGGGGGAACCGTGGTTTCTGGGGCCGTAGATGCGGCACGTTCACGGAACTCCCAAGGCCCTGGGGAGGTGGAAACTGCGAACTGTTCTTAGTAACAGCAGTTCTAGTAATAAGTGACACTTATCACTTAGTCACAACCTTCCAGGTTTAGATACCATCTCATGTTATCTTCACAACAATCCGGCAATGTAGCTTATAGTTTCTACTTCTAAAATAAGAAAACACAGCTTCCCCACGCGGAGAGTGGGGGGGACACACGCATGCACTCAGGCACACGCGTGCACATGCACACGCACACACACACCCCTTAGATCTGCAGTGGGGTGTTATGCTGCTCCCTCAAGGTCTGAAAGGTTTTGTGATGAAAACTCTCACTGCCACTTAACTCCTTTTTGAACTTCGATCAGCTTTTTAAATAACTACGTACAGATGCTGCTCACCTTACAATGGGGTTATGTCTAGACAAACGCACTGTAACCTTAAGATATCCTAACTCGAAAATGCATTTAATATACCTAACCTACCGAACATCACGGCTTAGCCTAGCCAACCTTAAATGCTCGGAACCCAATGCCCCAAAACGCTGGCAACTCCGAGTACTGTAGGGTAGCTGCTGTTCACCCTGAGGTCGCGTACCTGTCGCACAGCTGTGGCTCGCTGCCACTGCCCGGGAAAAGATCACAATTTGAAATCTGAAGTGTGGCTTATACTAAATATGTATCACTTTTGCACCATTCTAAAGTCAGAACGTGGTAAGCATCGTTAAGGTACTGTTATTTACCTGTCTGTAAGCCAGGTAAGGCCTGTCTGTATTTCTTTCAGTGGTGAACAGAAAATTTCACACCAAGCTACCCACCGACATTGTGTCTAAAAACCCCACTTTGATTAGGGCAACAATGACTAAATATTGGTTCAAACCTCACATAACTGAAAACACAGAATAAGCTATATTAAGTTTGCAGAACAAGTCATTTGGAGCATCTACCTTTTTCCTTTTCATTCTACCTGCTTACACAGGTAACTTAAGGAAACTGGTTAACAAATAGAAAATGGTTGGCATAATGGAATTCTCTGTATGTTATTTCGGATAAATTCCATTTCCAGTGGATATATATGGAAACTCTCGCTTCTCTAAAAAATGGCCTTCCTCTTTAAACGGTCATGTTGCCTACAGTGGTATCAGTTCATGAAGCAAACAAAATGAAACAACTACGGATTTATTCCATTCAAACTAGTTAAAATACATCATTCAACCACTTTGAAACTTCTTTGTAATCCAAAGGGAGTTCTCAAGTTACCTACCATAAACAGAGGAAAGAGACTCAGCAATAGCAAAGGCAGGATCAATCAGCAGGAGCCCCTGGTATCACACCCACAGTGACAGACGCAGAGGGGCCTGGAGGTGGCAGCAGGGAGCCTGGCAGCCACAGAATGGCCCCCAAAGGAACTCCGCCCACCTGTGTCTGCTTCCTGTCCTGGGGACTCCCAGATTTATCACTTATCATTTTACTTTGATAAAAGGATTTTGTATGAAAAGCACTGTTAAAAATTATTGAGTACACTCGCACACACAATCCTACGTATTTGCATTCTAGCCTGCAGAGTGCACGTGTGAAGAGAAGCCGGACAGAGTCCCACCTGCACACAGACGGGGGTCTGGATGACACCGCAGGCCTTTCTGTCCAAGGCCCAGCACCTTGTTAGAAAGCATCAGACACAGTCTGGGTGCCGCATCAGTCAGTGTCTCTCACTCTTGTCAGCTTGCTAGTCACAGTGAGATGGAAAGGAAAAACAAACAGCCCTTCCCCATCGTATTCATCAAGCTCAAATAATAAAATGTCATTACTGAATCATCATTATTCTGAACCAAACATGCTATATCCGTAAAACGCAGCACGGAAGGGGAGAACTGCACATTTTTCCCCCCGAACTTGTTAAGAATGACCATTAAACTCCACTTTACTCTGACAATTGTGATTTAAATGGCAGCTAAAACCCATGAAAATAAATGGTCTGTTCTGCCTCTTCTTTCTCTCCTTGTTTTCTTTATTTATGGGAGTTGTAACTCTGCAACCAATAAAGAGTGGTAGTGATATTGTGGAGAGGCAGCAAAGTCAACTTTAACTAATAAAGGCAGGTCTTATCGGAGCGCAGCAAGCCTTAGGTTACGGGGAAAACAACACATAAATCCAGGGCGAGACTTCAGATATGAATCTGTGTGTGCTGACTACTGAGCACGCCTAATGTATATTTTTAACCAGATGACTGAAGGAGCAAGTCGATATGTGTCAATTCCTTTAAGTGTCATTAACCAGATGTGCAAATCGCTGTGTTTAGTGTTACTGTCTATTTAGGAGAACACGCTCGGAGTAATTATAGCGGCAAGGCTGATCACTCCGACTTTAAAACTAAGCACAAAATCAAAACAAATTTAGTCTAAAAATAGCACACAGAAAAGTTAAACTTAAATTATTACTTCTGCATATATTATACTATAAGTATGTTCCAAAATCATTTTCTAGCACATATGGATCACTCATTTCCTTAGAAAATTATTTTCTCTGAACAAATATTTTCTTTCCAACGTTTTATCCAAAAATAGAGTTCTATTTAAAGGGATTTTTATGATGTGGCTGAACACTATATAAGCCCTCAAAAATTATGAAAAACAAAATGGAAGACTGTGCCTAAAGAAGAAAATAGTCTTTTGGGTGGTTCATTATTTCCTATGGGAACAGACAGTGTCACTTTTCAAATTAGGAACTCTTCTTCCCACACAAAAATCAATCACATTTCTGAAAAATGACAATGTCCACGTGAAAACCAAAATTCAGAACACGGTGTCACTTATAGTCACCTCAAAGAAATCAAAATCCCTAGGTACAAACCCCACTACACATATGAGGAATCAGTATGGTGCAAACGAAGACCTAATGCATCCGAAATGCGGAGGAGGGGCCCTCCACACGGTTCTGATTGATGTTCAAGTTGAAAAACCATGGGCCCAAACAATGTAAATATACTCTGGAGTGAGGACCAAGTGTCAGACAAATCTTGGTATAAATTAAAGCTTAAGAAAAACGAGCATCCTAATCAAGACACCTATGAAGAGTTATTAGGATAATAACAATTAGAAGATACTAAATGATACCCTAACATCTATTATTTGTTTTTCTAACAGCTTACTGAGATGTAAGTCTCCTACCATAGAACTAACACATTTAAAAACTTCAATGGCTTTAGAGACTTCCGAGTTGCACAGCCAACATCACAGTCGCTTCAGAATGTTTTCATCACTCCAAGGAGACACTCCATACCTTTTAGTGCCTCTGCCATGACTACCCAGCCCTCGGCCCTAAGCATCCAGGAATATATTTTTCAGTGTCTGGAGATCTACCAGTTGTGGACTTTTCGTATGAATGAAACCACATAATACAAGGTTTTTTGTGTCGGGGTTCTTTCCTTTAGTTCGATGTTTTTAAGGTCCATCTGTATGTACCCATGTTTACCCCTTTTTACGATCAGACAATTTTCCATTTTGTGGACATACCACATTTGTTTATCCATTCAACTGTTAATGGACACTAGGACTGTTTCCACCTTTCGGCGGTCACAAATAATGGTGCTGAACATCTGCGCACAGGCTTTGCGTGGACGTGTCTTCCTTTCTCTCAGGAATGTGCCTGCGAGAGGAACTGCTGTGTTGGCGGGCAACAGAGCTGATTTAATTTAAGGAGCTGACAGAGTGCCTTCTGAAGCGACTTCAACTTCGCCATTTCACACTCCTACCAGCAGCGTGGGAGAGGTCTGACTCCTCCACACCCTCACCGACGCAGGTCCACCCGCGATGCCAGCCACCTTGGTGGACGGGAAGCGGAATCTCACTGTGTTTTGATTTGGATTTCCCTGCCGACTAATACAGAGCCGTCTGTGTTTCTGTGTGCATGTTGGCTGTTCGTACATCTGCCTGGGAAATTGTCTATTCAGATCCTTTGCACCACTTTTAATTGGGTCACTTATCTTCTTATTGATTTCTAAGAGTTCTTTATAGTTCTATATACAAGCCTCTTATCAGATATACGATTGGCAAATATCTCCTCCCATCCTGTGGGTTGTCTTTTCACTTCCTTGGCAGGGTTCTTTAAAGCAAACGGTGATGATGTTTGTTAAACGTGTCCTGAAAAACTGTCAGCTCTGAATTCACTGTTTAATGCTAAGTGTGATGAAGATCCTGGATATTAACACAGAAAACTTAAGAGTTCTGTTGTGGAAGTTTCACTAGGTTGGGACAGACACTGCACACACCACAGACACATGAGCCGCCACCTGCCAGCAACAAGTCTGAGCCATCGGAACTGCACTCAGAGTGGGTGGGCCCAGTGTGGCGGCTCTGCTGTCCCCTAGAAGACTGACCAACCGCTTCTGCTGCATGAAAGGCAATCACAAACGTAAACATATACATATACAGAACACACACTTCTTGGGCCTTCTACCTTTAAATTCTTTAAAATACTGTACACTGTACATGGATAATTTTTCTTGGCAGATGCCCCGTGTCATGAGGGACTGAAAAAGGCAACATAATTATGTTTTGGGAGGGGGGCTGGTTCTGGACGTCTTAGAGGTTTAGGAAAAGAGTGGGGGTTTGGTAGGTTTATGTGCCCGCAGAAAAGGGGGGGGGTCAGGTGAAGTAGCTAGCAGACAGTAGGCCAATTTTCCTCCAATGGGCAATGCGGGACAAGAAATAGCAGTGGAACATTGGCACGGATGGAGGAGCAAACTGGCAGTCAGGAGGAAAAGCAGACAGAGGGACCAGCAGCAGTCTCTCCAGCACCATCTCCCATGCCCCACCACGTGCGGGTGCTACACAGAGCGCTGACAGAGGGGATGGAGAGCAGAGACCTCGCTCCGAAAAAGGTCAGAGTCTACTTGTGAAGACAATGCACGTGAGAGTGAGGATGGTGAAGACACGCTGACTCTGAAAGTCCAAGGAATCAGAACTCGACCCTGTGGGGGACGGTGACACCTTCCAGGCTCCTGAACAGGGACAGTGAGAACGACACAGATGAATCTACAGGTGGTACTCAGGAGAGACAGAAAGAGAAAACCAGCAGGGGCAGGCAGATTACTCTCAGGACAACGACAGCTGACCAGGACAGGACCATGCCTAGAAGAGATCAGCTGGGCTAGGAAAAAGAGTGGATGAGAATCAGTACAGAAAAACTGACAGTAGTGGATAAATAGCTACAGGACTGAAAAAAAAAAGAAAAAAGAAAACAATGACGGATGGGGGCGGGTTAAGGATGGTTTCAAAGAATGAGCCTTAGTGAATAAGTCAAGTTAAGACCACAGGAATTTTTATTTTGAAGAGAAAGGTGAGGTAGTTTCTGATTTGCTGAGTAAGAGACATATAGAGAAAAACCCCGGGGAGAACATATTCCAGGCCAAGAATAATAGAGCTGGCATCAGTTTAGCAATTTGGAAACAAATCTTCATCGAATATGGAAAGTTAGCAGCTTAAAAAAATCTATTAAATGTAATCCTCCATGAAAAACTTCCACACCGTTTCATTAAAATGACCTGCTGCTGTTCTCCGAGCACAGTTATAAAACAAAACTGGGGAGTAAGTGGAAGGGGAGGAGAGACACAGCCAAGAAGCACTGCTTTACACGTTGACTGTAGCAGCAGCGAAGCTGAACACAGGATAAAAACCGAACGGGACTAAGTACAGCCTCAGTTTCTGATATTAATGTGACCACGTGAAATCTGGATGCTTTCTTGCACGTTTTCTCCTTCCAGTGCTCATGAATATCACTCTCATGAAAAATTCTCCCATTTTATTTGATACCATATAATTCTTATCAGCAAAGTTCAAAGGAGCATTAATTAGCTCATTCATCCTTATCAAATCTATTCAGGAAAGATTCCGTTTCCTTGAGAAAATAAAGTAAGAAATAAAATAATTTGTGAAATTGGAAAAAGTTCTCTAAATCATCCAGGTGTGGAAATTTTGATTTTGTTGTTTTGGCTTGTTGAAAAGTACTGCATTTGTATTTTCCCTTTATGATGTCAGTTACTGATAGGCTTATTTTCTGATACTCATGGGTAAAAATACATTTTTCAATTATTTTATTTCCTTAAGGATTAACATAATTATTAGTATATTTAAGAAAAATTTCCAATAGCTACTTTAAAAATTAAAAGCACCTGTCTTACCTATTATATCATCTAAGACGCCAAAACTAGGATCTTAATCATGCCAAATAACAAGGGTAGTAAATAAAAATAGGCAAGGATCAAGTAAATTTGAAGAAATTAATCAGAAAAACAAATTTCATAAGTTAATAAAAAAAAAAAGTCCATCTGATTACCAGTATTGTAAGAAGATAAAAGTAAGTAGTGAACATGGATTAGCTTGTTTTGGAGGAATGCTTCTTCTCACTGTTATTTATGGTGTCAAAGCAGAAAATGTGCTGTTTGGCAAGGTCAAGTGAAATAAAGATAATGACAGCATCCACTCAGTCAAGGGTAACAGTCTCCCGGTGTGATGAACCAGACATCAATCAGTGTCATCCTGAGACTGTCCTCATGCATCCGAGAGAGAAACAGAGTACTGGCAGCACCAAAAAGTTCAGCGATAAATGTTCTTCCATATGCATTTGTAAGTTCATTCCATTTTACAATTTTTGATTCCACAGCTGTAAGTAACTTGCTGTTCATCTTTGGAACTTTACTTGTTTTGCTGACATATTTATTATTGGTTTTCTTGAAATGAGTTACAGAACTATGCTGGTAGCATTCATTAAACTGGAAGAGCAGATATTTCCATTAACTATTAATAATTTTTGCTTTTACTTGAAATGCTACTCAAATTTATTGAAGTGACACTATCCATGTAATACCATGAATAAATTTCCTTTAATTTTGATTCAAAACTGAACATCAAGCAGGTGAAATTATAATTAGGTCAATGTTCAAAAACAGAGAAAGAAAAAGAGAAAGCTATCATCAGCAATGGTATGATAATATAAAGTTGTCCAAGAAGAACAAAACACTCATTAGCAGACAAAAGTAAATTTTACATTAGTACTGAAGCTGAAATGCTAACAGAGTTGTTATCTATACTACACTGAAGTAGAAATATTCAGTAACAGGTGGGAGTTTCCAGTTTTTCCCAACTAGTATTTAACAAGTAGTAAAATCTTCATATAAAATAATTAGTGAGTCTTCCTGACACAGTAAGAACCATATGGAATACATATGGTTCTGAAACCCACTTAAATGGCAAAAGATCTCCAAGTACCAAGGTCACTACTCAAAACATGACATTTCATTAGTGCAGAGATTGAATAAAATACTAGAGAATGGATGAAATCTCTACCAGGTTGTTTTCATACTAATTGGGAGTTTGACAATCATGATTTATAACTTCTAAAGTAAGGTTACCAGAGAAATATTCTAATTTGCTGAAATACACAGGTAATCAAAACTTGCCATAACTAAATATTTTTGATAAGGAATATGGGTATTCCACAGCTCAATCTTCCTTCCAGACACTTAAGTACCAGTTCTGCTTAATAAAGAAAAATATAAACATTCATACCACAACCTCAAATGTTTTAAAACTGCATGAAGGGTACAGAAAGAAAGCCTCCAGTTACTGCGAGAGGCCTCAGGATTCTGGGTGACGTGACTTCACTATTGCACACTTGTTGAACAGTAACAGATGCCCCGGATACGGATTCGCACACTGTTCCCGTCCGAATGTCCACGGAGACATTCGGTCCATGCAGAAAGGTCCTTGACCTCTGGTCCAATCAAAAATGTCCAGGAGCATATTTGGCCCACGCCAAATGGTACTTTCAAAAGCGTCCACTCTTAGAAAACACCTCTGGCCTCAAAGAACCTATATAACTGAACGTTTTCAGCTACACTTTTGGTTTACAGGGTTAGCACACAAAAGTGTGATCGAGTTTTACTGGTCCAAGCACCGTAATGGCTGTAACTACCAATAATAATCCTGCTTCCCTTGGTAGCCTATAATGGCATATACCAAGGACCAAATGTCAAAGACCTTTTTGGTGTGGACCAGGTGTCTCCATAGACAGTGGGCAGGACAGGACCCAACACCCTGCAAGGCCGACATGAAATAAGAACATCCTTGTATCAGTAGGCCCTCCCAGCCATGCTACACCACATTTAACTCAACACATATGGAGGGATCCATACACAACCTTTAATGCTGTTAAGTATGAAAAGATTACTATTTAAAATACAAAAACTTGCATATTCCTTTAGATTTATTTTTCTCCTGCGGAGGAAAGAAGTATTACTTCTTTAAAGTCCAGAAGGCAGAAGGATTTTTGTTTTTATACTCTAAGAAGGTAACTAAGTCACCTCTCCAAGAAAACATTAGGAAGTTATTAAAGGATGCTTACAATTGTTATTGTTGGGGGGAAATGCTAAAAGGACTAGTTTTAGACTAATTTGTAGCATTAATTTTTTTTTTGCTTTGTTATGTAAGGCAAGACATAAAAAGGCACAAATGGAGTTAAGAGTTGTTTCAGGGCCCTCTGCTAAAAACGTCCCATAAAAACTGCCCACAGCGCTCCATTTGGAAGGTTACGACTGCACCAGCAACCGTAAACCCACCCTCGCCCGCCCTGAGTTCCTCCCTCATCTCCAGCAACAAGAGATGGTATTTTGGAAGACAGTACTCAGAGGCCCACCACATGTTATGATTGCAAGCTCGTTTTCTCAAGGACAGCTTTGGTTGAGTAAATAATTGAGATTAATAAATTTGAAACTAAGGAAAACAAAACTGATAGTTCTGTCTACATAATTAAAGCGAAGGAGGAGCTGGTGAATTTAAGCATATGGACATGGATAAGCCGTACGGATGAGAGAGAGCAATTAAATCCACTGGGTGAAATAAATACCCAGTTGTGTAAGCTGGCATATTTATATTTGTCACGTTGCCTAAATTTGCTTTCTATGTACATTCACACTCATCCTCCTACAAGCTTCCGTTTACATTTGTCATTTTTCCTCCCTCCACGATGACAAACCCCGCCCCCTTCTGGCCAGTACAAAGATAATGCCCCTTTGTTGCCCCTGCCGTGTCCTATGTGCGAGTGAACACGAAGAATGCACGACACCGTGAATCACGGTGAGCGGCCGGTGGCAGCCCAGGGAAGGGCCGGAATCATGGAACGCGTCCTCTCCTGCGGCCACCGTACCGCAAACAGGCTGCGCCCCGCTCGGGAGTAGGGGAGAATTCCCATGAAGGGCAGCCTTCCTGTGAACTGACCTACACAATGCCCAGACTGAAGTATATAATGGGCTCAAAGCAATTCAATGAATCTTTCCAACTGGAGTTTCACGGGAAAAGCAAATTCTTCTCATCTTTATAAAGGGCAGTAGATCAATGCCCAAAATAATCATGGATAATTGAGTTATCTAAATTTGAGTTTTAATCTGTTGATCTATACTTTTTTCTGTCTGTTTAAAGCACCCAAAATTGATTTCCCAAACTCTGGTTATATGCATCAAATAAATATTAACATATGGATTATTTCTACGGTTTTCTGAAGTCGGTGAAATGTATCCGTCTCAGGCTACAGCACTGACTCCAAGGGAAGTTCAGTGACTATCGGTAATTGATTGGAGCTACAACATATTAAGGTAAGACCAGGACTGTCTACAGTAATTCCTGGCACCAGACTTACAAATCAAGTGGGCCTTTAAGGTCAATACTATTCTACCGGGAAGAGAGAGCTGAACAATCCTCAACTTGCCAAGAAGGCTTCTGTGTAACAGTATTAGTTTGCTGGGGCTTCCATAGCCAAATACCACAGACCCGGGTGACAAACCACCAACATTTATTTTCTCGCAGTTGTAGAGTGTAGAAGTTGAAGATCAAGGTGTCAGCGGGGCTGGTCTCTCCCAAGGCCTCTCCGCTCGGCTTTCAGACAGCGGCCGGCCCACTGCGTCCTCGCGTGGCCTTTCCTCAGGGAGTGCCATCCCTGGTGTCTTTTCCCTTAGGCGCACCAGCCCTACTGCGTTAGGATGCACCCTGTGACCCTACTAGACTAAATTGCCCCTCCAAAGGTGCCACCCCCAAATGCTGCCACTTGGGGCTTGTGGCTTCAACGTGTGATTTGGGGTGAACGCAGTTCAGTCCACAACAATAACAGACTTGCATTTGCAGGGGAGGCTCTGGCGCACACACGCATCGGGGCTGTGTGCGTCGGACACCAGATTGCAGGCTCTTTGCCAAGAGGACCAGTGTGCTTCTCACTGGCATCCAGTCCTTGTACGGTGCTTGACACAGACAGTGCTGAAACAAAATATAGATTAAAAAAAAAAAAAACAAAATATGGAATTTGTTTTGCCTCTCAGTAAACATACCGGAAAATGTAATGCTGTGAAACTCGGTACTTAAAAATGACCTTTCTCTTACAGAATACAACATGCGACAGCTCACATAAAGTACCATGGAGTCAGGACGTACAGCAGAAGGTTTACAAAAGCATTCCAAAATTAAAGTACTTGAAAATCTGGTGCAAATCCCTAAATGCCCTGTAATCCCATGATTATTACAACACAACACAACACAACACAACACAACACAAAGGCACAGGAGTGGACGCTGGGAAAGAAAGCAACACAGAGGGCCACACTATTGGGCAGTATTTGTATTCCAGTGGCCAGAATGACACCAGGTCTGCTTTAACAGACATGTTCCCGCACGCCGGGGGTGGGAGTAGCAAAATGTCTCTCTGGCCTCACAGCAAACAATATATATTTTGATCTGTGCTATTAATATGTTAAAATGTCTTAAATAGTTAAAGAACCTTTTTATAGTCCCTAAATGTTTCCATGTGGCTGGTGTAGGTCTCCCAGCCTTATTTACAGGGGCTACAGCTTGTGTGCAGCTGTTTTTGCTTAACGGACCTGAACCAAGTGGTGTGCGAATTGCTCCTCCGATCTTTGGCGCAGTGTTCACTGCAATCTGCTCACAGCGTAAGTTCTGTGAAACACGAAGCACAGGCAATGACCGAGTAGTGTCGATTTGGCAGTTCAATAAAGGGTGATAAGCCTACAACAATTGCAGCATTCTTAAGCGTAATGACTAAGCTACTCACAACTAGAACAGATCCCTCCAAGATCCCAGATCACTGTAACTGAAACATGAATACCCTAAAACCTATAATTTTCCAAGCTAACATAGCTGTTGGG
The DNA here is from genome assembly GCF_019186645.2 of Phyllostomus hastatus. Classification (NCBI taxonomy): domain Eukaryota; kingdom Metazoa; phylum Chordata; class Mammalia; order Chiroptera; family Phyllostomidae; genus Phyllostomus; species Phyllostomus hastatus. The sequence goes on from NW_025334010.1 coordinate 1,509,186, forward strand.
TCTTGACTGGGATGCATTTGAATGACAAAAATGCACACGATATTGTACCTACCCAGAGAGCTACAACCAGCAAGTCCTTAAAAGCTAAACTCATGGTGACTAGACGGCAGGGAGGCCTTTCAGAAGGTCTGGCTGTTTCACTTCCATGGACACTCTGCCCGCAGATGTATCCATCATTTCATACTGAATGTGTTCTACTGAGTATGTTTTTTTCTAAAAGTACTTCTTTCCCCCACTGCTCCTCTCCTACTAGCTTAAACAACTGTTTTACCCTACGATTCCCCTACACTACCCCGTTCAGTTTGTCCCGGCCACCAGCAGGAAACTCTAGACATAGAGAGAATGTGGAGACATTCTCTCCCAGCCAAACATCTCCCTCCCACTGAGGCGGTACAGAAGGTCCACACTCTCACTAACTCTCCTGTTTCCCAGGCACAGTTTTCCCCCACATACTCAAGCAGCTAAAACTAGAAAACTAAAGTCCCAGAGAGGATCAGCTCCTCCGAAGACTAGAACCACAAAAAATAGCCAAGTTTTTTTTTTTTTAAATCCGTAACTGTACACAGACGGTGACCAGCAGAAATAATCTTTAACTCACCCGTATTCACTAGCTAGCATAACCTCCTAAGTAAACATTCAGACGTGGCCTTGATACAAGTATTAACATGGGAGAAGCCACTCAGCAATGCGGGACAAAAATTTAATATACGCAGGACCACAAACACTTATCTGACACCTAAGAGTACATGCAGCTGAAACTTTAAAGCAGGGCCAAGGTAAACACTCACGTTTCCAGACTCTTAAAGGAACAATACACTACACACTGTGGGAGAAAGCCAAGGGGAACAGCGCCATGTCCCACCCCCGACGGCCTCTCCACAGCCCGCCCTTTCCGCAGTCCTCCGGGCGGACGGGGAAGCTGCCGTGAGCCCTGCAGTGCAGACGAGGCAGCTGGACCTTCCTTCTCCGCGGTGAGTACCTGGGGAGCGCGGCTGCACACGACAACGTCTCGTCTCGGGGAAGGCCACCCACACCCCCAGTACTCTGCCCGGAACAATGATGCTGCCCCTTCCAAGAGCAGGATGCCATGGGCCGTAAGAAGAGAAATGCAGAGTGTTAACCTCGCCTCAGACCTTCGTCCGGTCAACCGGACAGTGATGTTTTACTTATGTGTCCTAGGTTTATGCAGTAGTCCGCCAGCTGGTTAGTGCAGAGGGGGCATCCTTTGTTTTGTGCCCTTGTCCCTTCAGTCTGCTCCCCTGCGACACCACACCACCGCAGCCCAGCCCTCTAGCAAGGCCGACGGCTAGTAACATGCTCCTGCTCTTCTATTCAACCGCCCGCCAGGCTCACTTCACCAAGGCTTAGCCTCAGGCACAAAGGGTGGGAGAAGTGACGCAAGGAGCGAATCCAAGTGAGGGAAGGAGTACTGGCTGGGAAGCCCTTCCTGGCCACACTAAACGCTCACAGACCGCTTAGGGCACAGACCCCCGTGGCACAAAGCCAGTCAGTTGGCAAGTCTGTGCCGAGAGCCTTTACAGAGCGCAGGTTCCAGTGGCCGCAGTCACCATGTTAAGGGCGTTTTCCTACTTAGCAGCAGTAGTTCTTCCATTACCATAACTGATGGCTAAAGGTCATTTCAGGGGAAATAGTGAAAAAATATAAGCATAAAATAAACAATAAAGGGAATATCATTAATGGGGACTGACACTTTTTCATTATAAACTGTAATGTTTTAAATGTTTACGATGCACACACACTTCTGTAATTAGAGATGGAAGTCTAGGGAAACACTGAAGCATTCTCCAAGCATTTTTATATTCTCAAAAGTAAGGTTAAGCTCCAGTTCTCACAAAAATCATTTTAAAGGAGTTTTTACAAAGATCACAACAAAAATATGATGAATCTCTTTAGACTCTACGGTTAGAAGATACGGATATGGCTAAATTGAATAATGTTATGTCCTTCATATCATAAAAGATGCACCTTATCATAACACCTTCACGGGCGCGGGTTGTATTTTAATGGCACACTTGTCAGCACTCCCGCTGTCACAGGCACACAACCACAGAGTCAAAAACAGAACAAATCCCTGCACATGAGCTATGAGGAAAGAAGGATACATTAATAAAAATATCAGTTCTTACCGGCTGTAACAGGAAACACCAGATAAGCATCTGGGAGTCACAGAGCAAAGGGGGAAAAAATGAATGATGGGACTCACGTGAGCAGACATGGGAAAGGGACCCAACCTGGTCTGAGAACCAGAGGCACACCTGGGGGGGAGGGAGGAGTAGGAGAGGGGGGAAGAGAAGAGAGGATGAGAGGGAGAGGGAGAGGGAGAGAAAGAGAACTAATGAGAACTTCCTGCCGGTTCACATCAGGCCAAGAGCGTTCCCAGGACCCAGAAAGCACCAAATGCAGACACTGACCTTCCGCAACTGCCAGATGACCTACAGTAACGCCCCCTGGGCTGCTCTCCCAGGAACTAAAAGGAAAACACCTTCACCTAAGCATTCCTGTATCCATTCTCAAGAAGCTTATCCTCAAAGAGGCATGTGGTGACATGGGTAGTAATAGGAACACAACAGAAATACTAGGGAGACCATCTGTCTCTACCTGGGCAAGGTAAGGATGCCTTCCTTCACAAGAGGCAGCATTTGAGCTGGACTTTAAAGGAGGAGTGGAAGTCTGCAAGGTGAATAAACATCTATTTTTGGCAAAAAAAAATAAATAAATAAAAAGGCAGTTCTGTATCAGTCACTAAGTACATAGGAAGGGACAGCAGTGGGATATGAGGCCAGAGAAAACATTGCATTAGAAACACACTCTTACACACACACACACACACACACACACACACAGAGACATCCCTTTCAGAGTCAGCTTTAAGAACAGCTCTGAGGTGATTTCTAAATTATAAGGTATCAAAACATGTTTCCCTTGGAATTCCTCTAACAGGGATGATGCACACAAATAGATTTAATAGGATTAAAATATCAATTGATACCAAGCATTTTAAAGCATACCAATATATGTTTGTATACATATATGTATATATATAAATATATGCATGTATACCTATACATTATATATACATACATGTATGTATACATATACACTATATACACATATACATGACATACAAATATATGTGTTAATATATAATGTGTGTGTGTATATGTGTACACACACACACACACACACATCACAGGTATCTGATTTCTCTTATTTTAATGAGAATAAACATCCTGGATGCCAAAAGTGAGATAAAGAGGCCTACAGAATTAAGAAATGGGAATAAAAAGGGAAATTTTAAAAAAACTTCCCCTAATATAAATCTGCTAACTTTGATTGAGCTTCACATCAAAAATCAGTTTAAAAAAGGCTTACAGGGCCCCGCGCGTATAACCTGAGAAGGCAGAGGGTCAGTCAACGAGCCACTATTGCAGCAACAAGCTGCTCACAGCAGACGTCGAGGAACTTAAATCTGACGGCAACACTACTCACTGGCACGTGTCAGTGTGTTCAGCGAGCTAGTCGCAATTCTATTAAAACGTGCTTTACTCGGGTAAGGTGTTTTTGTTTAAAAGAAAGAAACACATGTAGACACAAGCAAAGTAAAGTCAATTCACCCAATACCACAGTAAACTCAGCTGCTGAGAAGCGGGGACGGAGTGCGTTCGTTCCAGGGACCCGGGGCTCAGAGGGCCTCTCACACGCTCACCAGAGACAGGCAGCCACCTGTGCCCCACTCTCCATTCCAGCCACAGCGGAGAGCCCACAGACACCTCCCCTGCTTGTCGCCCACCTCCTCCCACAGAAGGCCATCGACAGGTATCAGTCAACGACAAACAGAGCAGAAGGGAAAACTAATGTTATAAAACCAAAGATCTTGCTAGTATTTCGATTCCTGAATTGCCACATGTGTCTCCCTTTAATGTATAAGACCTGCCTGATCAGTCAAATATTTTATGACTTGAGCCTCATCCTCTCCACCAAAAAAAAAAAAAAAAAGAGTATGTTGCCCATACTCTGGTGTGATCTTAAGATTTGTTACTGAGCTGAAAAAGAAAGAAGTCAAATAAGGAAAAGCAATTCTTTGTCAGAGGGAAAAAGGATCCCACTGAAGTTAAACACGTGACATTAACATGATCTGATCATGGATTTGTAATCTAATGAACACGGTCCCCACATTTTGTGGGTCATATGGAGGAGACATGGAAAGGCTAAGAAGTCAAGTCAAAAATGAGGATACACTTTAAGAAGTCCAGCTCCTACAAACCTGTATATGGTCAATCTATGTCACCTTATCCCAAGTAAATGAATATCTGTTAGGATGCTTCTTTTTTGTATTTCAACTTTATGTAGCTAGGTGATCTCTCTTACTGTCTTTGAGGACCCTGGTAAGCTGAGGACCCCAAGCTGAGAAAACCTGACCTACCACAAGAAATAAGCAGAGCTGTTCAAACATAGCCATGCCTACTTTCTTTTCTTACCACATATTTCAAGGTGAGAAATATACTTACTGGAAGAGAATGCCTGATGTTTAAAAAAAAAAGGTTAAAAAATCTAAGGGCAATCAACGTCCACTCACAAATGCCAATAACCTTTGATAATTATAGAAAAGTTAGATACTAACTACTTTTCTACCTGTCTGCCTTTTTTCATCAGTCTGTCTACCTACCTACCTACCTACCTACTATGTACTTACTTTATATGTCCATACTAAATCAAGGATACAGAATTCTGGGACTGGTAGGGATCTATTCCAAGGCTTGTGACCACGAATATCATTGAGATATCATGAGGTTTTAAAGAGAAAATACATTTTAAAACTTTTCTACTTTTAATCTCCCTTGAGTCCTATTTTTCATCATTTGAACCAAATTTTGTGGCATGTCACTTAAACATTGTAGGAAGAAACCCAAAAAATAAATCTTCGAGTAGTCTTTTCCCTGAAACAAATCCCAGGAAACACCTACTCAACTTGAGAGTCCTTGGCAGAGGTCCAAGTTAGATTGTCAATTTCACATGACAGACTTACACTATGCAGAAGCCTTCATATTTTTCTGTGTTTTGGTTTAACAGCCAGCTTTTTACCACTTGATTTCTGTTCTCGCAGTCTTCACCCCCCGCAGAACAGAAGGTACAGAAATGCGCTAACGAGTCCCAGGCCTGGCGGCCCGCAGCCCTTGCTCACTGCCGAAACCCCAAACCACAGCGCTGTCCCGGACTTCTTCCTCAGCCTCTCTCGGACAAATGGAAAACTGTCTAAATGCCTTTTCTCAGAAGAGGAGAGAAACAAACACAAAATCACAGCTTCTGCTACGAGAATCATAAAAACTCTATTCCCCCATTCCTTAGCATTTATGAACAGATCGGCTTTTTGTAATGATTAAAGGATCCAAAAAGCCAAGAGTTGTCCCAGAGGTGTATATGAAAGAACTGAACACTTCAATAACCTTTCTTCTCTAGAGAGAAGTTCTTGTGGAAATGAGAATTCTCTAACCACTTCAGTACATCTGACACCTTAGATACCCTTCCTACTCTCCATGGAGACACACTGACCACGTGATCATTTTGTATGCAAAGTAATTGATTAGTGGGTATCTGTCAGGCATGGGTTTTTCAAATCAAATTCTCTACAGAAAAACTTAGGAAATGAGGAACTTCAATCAGCTCAAAATATACGTCATTTCACACCTTGTGCTAAATAGAAACCCTCACCTCCCCCAAATATAAGACCTCCTAAGATGTAGTTTTTATTATCCAAGGTTTCCATTCGATCCTATCAATCATTATTTTGTCCATTTCTAACATCTAAAATAAAACACAGTTGTTCACACACTTTCCTAAAAATTTAATAAAACCTGGTATAAGTTCAGATGAAAAGAATGTACCTACGGTACTTTGGTATTTATTAGCGATATTAACATAATAAATTCACCCTTTCACTTATTGTAATCAGTAGCAATTATGTACTGGTCACAGACTAGGCACTAGAGATAATTTGACAAAAAAGATCTTACACGCTTACAGCACCCAAATAACTACCTAATTACAAGTAAGAAAGCAGTAAGGGCATTGAAAGATAGGTTAACGGTTAAATGCATTTCCAACTTAAAGGGCAATGCTAGTGCAAATACAATGTGAGATTTTAAGTTGGCTAACTTAAAGATGGCTAAATTTAGAATACCAAGCGTTTTCATCACAATCGTATTAGACATGAAAATTCATTATACAAAAATCTGTAATGACCTATTCCTTCTATCCACAGATTAAGCCTATTAACAGTATGTTTGCATTTCTGAGAGATATAACCCTAATGTTGAGAATACTAAGAAGTCCGCAATGATAAAAGAGGATCAAGAATATGCATCAATATATTGAGAATCAAGTTCTTCTACCTATCTATAATTTGGCCTAAAACTCACACTGATAACTTGGCAGAAGTATCCCTTTTGTGGGAAGAGGCAGGTGTGGTACCCAAGATTTCATGGAAAAGCAGAGGTTCAAAACAACAAATGATATTTAATATTATTTTCTAGCCTGGAGTTAATGCTATAAAAGTCAAAGAATTAAAAAAAGTTAATAAAGCCAGTTTCTTACACAAACCTCAAAAGAGCAGTATTTCTGTGAAACTATTCCATTTTTAACTACACTTTCCAGCATCCTTGTGGATTCTAATATACGGGTAACATGTCTTTTTTAATTCTGCAGATCTGGTCACCCTGCAGATATCTTAGTACTGGAAGCTGAAAACAGTAAGATTTGCAGATGCTTTTTGCTGTCACTGTGCCAAAAATATTTACACTTGAACAAACAGCTGTTGAGAACTCAGGATTAACACCTACACAGTAGTTCTGAAATACACCAAGTGATGCTGTTTTGTGATTCTGCCCTTGGGGGCCCCATGCTGAGGAAACCACAGGTATAAACAAGTTAACAGAGAAGCAATAATGAATTCTGCTGATAATTCAGTAAGTAAATTACCTCATTATGAAATCCACTGTTTGCTATTACATTTAAGTTCCAGGATATTTGAGAGTCAATCAATCCCAAGTAGAGTAAGAAAGGAAAGAAGTATACATACTAATTAAGATTACCTTTGCTCCAAAGATGACGAAAAATCCTGTCCAAAGGCTGATTCAAAATCACAAGGCAGAATTTCAAATTTCCTATGGAGACAAGGAAGGAAAATACAAAGTAAACTGAGTTTTTTCGTTTCCCTCATTTGAGTCTGGAATCATACTCCATGAGTCCAGATTTTCAATCTACATAGAGCCAAATTCCAACTGCAGTTAATCTCTCATACTCTTATTTTTTTTCTTCATACCTTAATTTTAAAAGACACTATAGATTAATCGTATCTACTTTAGTCAATATATATATCCATCACATCACTGTATTTATTATTAGAAAGTTTATTGTAAAAAAGGAATTTATTATAAAGAACAATTAATCATAAGAACAATTGGGCGAATTTTGTTTCTTGCAGTTTACTGTGCCCAGTAAAAGTAAAACGGCAGATTTTTACACAAATCTTCACAAAATGGCTGAGTAGTTTTAAAATATTCTTCTACACATATTGAAGACAATACAAATTCTGTCAAAGCATAATCATACAGGAAAATGGCAGAACTGGTCATTTGTACCTCCTACAGGTAGCTCTTAACAAGCTTCAAGTGCAATCTAGCCAGTGTTGACAAGAATTTAGTGGAGGGAGGGGGGGAGGGAAGGAAAGAGGAAGGAAAGAAGGGCGGTAAGTTGGTTATAAAAATGGTGTGAACTTTGGATTTATAACAATTATTGCAAATGATAAATCTACCCTTAAGTATACAGAGTAGTGGATCTCAACCTCACTGCATATCAGTCACAGATTAAAAAAAAAAAAAAGACAACCCCAAAGCAAACCTGCTTCCCTAGAGATTCTGATCAATGTTCCTGAATTAGGCCTGTGCGTTATAATTTTTAAAAAGCATCCTAAGAGCGCTAATGGGTACCCAAAGTTGAGAACCTGGTACGATACCTTAAAAGATTGGCTAATGATTATGCAAAGCTATCACAAATAGAAACATTATTTTAAAATACTATTCAACTTTATCTTGCCCTTTTAAATTACTGTTTTGTGAAAAAAAAATATGTATAGCACACCATAAAAATTATTTGTAATTTTTTGTAAATATAAATGGTTTACTTTCTTCTTTAACTGATATGGTATAAGATTTTTAAAAAAGGATTAAAGACCAGTACTCTCAGTGAAAATACATTGAAATGAAACACAATTTACAAGAGAAAAAAATTTACTGAAAGGCATTAGCAAGTTACCAAGAGTTTATGGTCTCTGTTTAAAAAAAAAAATAGTGGAACTCAGATAAAATCAATATTAGCCAAAACACTTATCAGTCATTATGTATAAAATACCTGTTTTGTCAGAGAACCAAAAACCATTATTATGAATCTCTCATCCCTGAAAGTATTTCAATTAAACAATGAAAACCCCAGGGCATACTGCACAACTTCTATGTATAACGGCATATTTTTAAGTGTACACTGGGAAATCAAAACTGTCAAGTCAATTTGTCCTTTGAGGAAATAAATTGCATATGGACAAAGCAACGCTATTAAAAAGCTCTGAACAAATATCCCATACCAAAGTCTATTAAAAATCATCGAATTACCAATAGACAAAGAATTGGTAAGTCATAGAAGAAATTGCTTCTGAGAAGGTAAACACAGACACAGGCAGGTATTTCTCTGCAACATCTCTCTTGCCCCCCGCCATCCTCGGCACCCAGAGTCACGATGTGAGATAGCCCAGTGACACCCCCCCGGTTTAGGTGGCAATGAGACGGTCCCTCGGCCCTACACCATCTTCAGGCCCCATTCTCTGTTTCAACCCTCGGCAAAACTCGCTTCAGCGAGGTTTTCACCCCCACCCCCCTGCCCCCACTTCCTGGAAACACCTATGGTCAAGGTCACCGACCGGCTCTGTTCTAGAAGTCAATGGCTCTATCTCAGCACCCACCCTGGCCAAAACAACAGAGGCATAACAGAGGAGGTCACCTCTTCCTTCCTGAATCGTGTTCTTCCCTTGACTCCTTGGAAACGCCACCCCGCTGCCTCTCTTCATATCTGACTGGCCACTCCTTCCCAGCCTCCTTGCCCGCTCTCCTCTCATCTCAGCAGAAGGCCCTCAACACATAGTTGTTGAATAAAGGCTGAGGATCCCCAGCCTCCAAACCAGGAGTGCTCCAGGTGCCCTTCCTCGGGCCTTTTCTGTATCAGTCTATATGGGCTCCCAAGTAATGCTCTGTAGACGCGTGGCTTCTAATACTATCCGCAACAAAAACACCCTTATTCATGTCTCCAGCCTGAGGCTTTTGTCCTGAACTCCAGAACTGTACAGGTTTCACTGCTTATTCAACAACTCCTCTTGGATACGGGACGGGCATCGCAAACTTCACATGCCCACAGTGAAACACCGCCTGACTCTCCTTTCTCTATTCAGACCTGCTCCCTCCAGCCTTGGCCACCTGCTCCCAACACCGCCACTGCTCACCTGTCCACGCAGACATTTTCCACCTCTAGATTTTACCATACGGCCCTCTAATCGGCCTCGCTTCCACACCTGCCTCCCCTCAAATCTGCTCTCCACACAGTAGCCGAATGGATCTTGTTAAAATACAGTCAGATCAAGGTAGTGCTCCGTTCAAAACCCTCCACCAGCTTCCCTTCACAGTAAAAGCCAAAAATTCCCAACAAATCACCTGCAAGGCCCTATGTGATCCCACTGTCCTTTCCCTCCCCCCACACTCCCCCACCTCTGTGACAGACACACTGGCTTCCTCGCTGTTCAAATACACTGAGAACCACTCCCACATGCGTGTCTGTAGTATAGAGAGCCACATACTCAGTGAGCACCCCACTTTCTCCCTCAGCCTGAACCCCACAGGTCTCTGTTCCAATGCTGGTTACCAAAGAGCTTTCTTGCCCAACCGACCTTAAACAGTAACACCTCCATACTATGCCAGCACTTACTCTTAACCTGATCTGCTTTTTCTAATGACCTTATAACCAGTTTGTTCATTCACCCTTTTTTCTAATGGCTGTCTCCCTGCACGAGAACAGAAGCTGCTGGGTCAAGTACCTACAGCAATGCCGTATACACAGTAGGCAGTCAATAAACACGCAGCTCTTCCAGGTCTGACTTTATGTCCAGTCACAATAAATTGACTCCAGCTCTTCACTCAAATAATCAAGTGACGCCCCCAGTTTTTCCGGGGACAGACGGCTCCATACCCAACACAATTCCTCACTGCAGGAAAACACAATGGCCTTTTCTAGATTACAGAAAATGTTCCAGGAAGGATGCTAGAAGAGACAGCAACAAAAACCAATCATCTTGTGTTAAAACAGCTAAATGGTGTTTTGATCGCTATTATTGAAGAAAAATCTAAAGAAAGTGGACATGGTCCACAGAAGTCTGATTATATAAACAGTTGAGAAATATTTTCTTTGGGAACAGATTACGCCTTTCCAAGCTACACGGATGTCTACACTAACTATTTAAGAGTAAGGAAATCCAAGCAGTATGACATCGAGCCCTGGGACCCAGGAACAGGTCTAGTTACGGTCATTCAACTGTTCGGGTGGAAAGTGTAAAGGGATTCTGAAAGGTTAAGTCAATTCCCATTTAAGAGCATTACCTCCCATGATGCAATGGTTAATGAGTCTGTTCAAGTTTGGTAACACTAACATTTTATAAACTATGCCTCTAAAAACAAGATGCCCCAGTAAATTCTCACAGGCATCCACATATGCTGGAAATGCATGCTAGTTAAAAAAAAAAAGAGAACATTTTGTATTTCATAACCAGTAAGCTTCTATTGTGTAGGAAGTAGAGGGCATAGGTGGGAAGGTTAAGTCTGACAAAGCTTCAAGTCTTTCTTGACACAAAAAGAGAGGACTTCACCAAGAAGTATTTTCTTGACCCTTGCAAAGGTTAGCCATGCTCTTGTTCCCAATAAACACATTCCCACTACAACCCAAATGAAGGGAGCCGCGCTCTTCATCTCGGCACACTGACACCATGTGCGCTGCTGACAAAGTTCAGAGCGGACGGCTGCTGTCAGGGGTGACCTGGGCCACAGCAAACTGTGTTTCCCGTCAGTCAAGAAAAATCAATCCCTGCCTAGTGCGCCGCAGATGTAATGTCACAACCCTCAGGGTTCATCATAAAGGACTAAAACACTATAGTCCATCACATCGGTTTTGACGTGTTGACAGCTAAGGCCCACGATAATATTCACACTCGAAACGTCGGTTTAAAATGTTTTCCAAAGGCAGAACGCATCAAGGTTTGGCAAGTGCTTCTAGAACAAAGCAGAGGCCCTCCCCTCTGACCTCCTGGGAAGGCCCAGAACCCCTCCCACCGCCCGGGAACGGGAGGAGGGCCAGAGGCCCGGCACGCCAGCACCCTTGCCCTTGCTCACCCCTTGTCCGGCCCTCCTGTGGGGCCTGGCTGGGCGCGGGAGAAGCGTTTTGGAGATGAGCGGGGTTCGGAGGTTTGGGGCTTCACACGTGGTGACAACTCTGTGACTGAATGACGACAACCTGGGTGACTTTCCTTCTTTTCTAATATTCCTTAAACAGGATCTTGACTCAAGAGTCAAACCAGTATTTATCATCAAAATACGTCCAAATTAAGCTAACCTGGGACATGTTCAACGCACAGACTGATGCTCTCTGAGACCTACAATTTGTAAGAATAAAACAGCTAACATTTACTTGGATTTTCAGAGCTTACTAAGCACGTTCAACAGCCTTCCTAAACTAACACTGATTACGTAGCACCTTGCCATGGGATCTAAGGACTTCTGAATACAATCGAAGTCTTTCTGTTCACTTTTTTTAAAAAAGAAGAAAGTGCATAGATTTAAATTCAAAATAACTGTGTATTGTGAATTCTGACCGCACACACAATTGTGTACTGCATCACCCCGAGAGGCAGTTTTAGGAAATCTCACTAAACTCGGGGGAGGTGAACACTCTTATCTCACGGACACTGGGGGCCTTGGAGGATTCAGGGGAACTCCTGCCACCAGTGGGCAGAGCTCTGGCACCAGGCCCACCGCCTCGGACACACAGCACACAGTGGCCCTTACTCAGACCCAGGTCCCCGTGAAGTAAATAGAACTACCGCTTTCTGCTCTTTTCCATAGAATCACATGTATGCAAAACACTCTGTAAGCACAGACATCCACAGGTTTTGTTTTTCAGGGAAAAATAATGGAAACAACCCATTAGCATAGGGTTACGCTGTGTCCCACATAGAAGAACAGGTCTACATGATCTAATACGGAAACACCTTCAAGATAAAAATAAGTGGAAAACTCAAGATGCAAATGCAAAGACGTATCACAAAGCCATCTGAATTTAAATGGCTTGGTACAAATTTAAAAGAAAACATATACATATATTTTTGAAAGTACCATGGATAGTCATCAAAGAGGAAATTTTTTTGCTAGAACAAAAATATAAGGAAGCATTAGTTTTCACCTGTTAATCTTTTGTATCTTATAAATGTGGTACCCTGTGATTATTTTTTAAAAAAAAGAACACAAAATTAAAGAGCTTAACTGATGAAAAGAAAATAACCTTCCCAGGTAATGCGTCCCACACCGAAGAAGATGATGGCCAACAATCTTGGATTACCACATTGGAATACAACAAAAATGTAGTCAACTATTAGGTTATTTGGGTTTCACAGTAAACATGAAAAGCAGATAATTGGTGAAACACTATGTAGCATTCTTTCCTCCCAAAATCATTGAGTAACCTATGCTAATTAGAGTGGATTTTTCGAAGTTTGTTTTGGTTTTATTTTTTTATTTTATTTTTTTTCAAGAAGCCAGGGAAAGGCACTTAGAACAGGATTCTCAGGCAGCAAAGGAAGCTGCGACTCACTCCACTCTAAAGAACAAAAGGTGGGGTTTTTCATCTATTGAAATGTGTTGGAAAGGACTCAGAAAACATTTCTTCTTCAAAGCTTGGGGTAATATTTTCACAAGTCAGTGTTACACTCAAGAATTTACCCGTGTCCCAGTTCCCAATTCTATTAGTGTTTTCATACTTTGCTCACACAGAACATTTCTCTTCATCAGCAGTTAGCAGACATGAACACAAAAACTGGTGGAATACGTTAAAGCCAACTACCTTAGAGAAAGAGAATGAGAAGGGGAAACCATTAACTTTTTCTACATTTGCCTCTGTATCATACTACTTTTAAAAGTTTTATTTTAATTTTTTAAAAAAATCATTGTATGTTTTCCATTACCGTTTACCCCCTTAGAATTGGTGAGCAAACTCATTAATCATTCTCACCTATAAGCCATAGTATTTAACTCTTTCTGCTAATAACAGTTACATGCTTTTCATTTAAAAACAGATTATGCATTTTAGGTCTGTAGAAAAAAGTCACCCATCCCTTTCATCTTCGAAACTTCGCCTGGGCCCTGGCACAAGGGCATCATGAAGTTACTGTTTCTAGCTTGAACTTGAACTTTGAAAACATTCACTACGTGGTTCCTACCTCACTGAACCAGTTACGGCACCCTGCCATCCCACGCTCCCCACACACAAAAAACAAAAACAAAAAAAAACAAAAACAAAAACTAAACATACACACAGGCACAAAAACGACTTCGAACACTCTGAAATTACTGTGATTCAGTTTCATTCCAATTAACCTTCAAGACATTCTATGTCTTGCAGAGCTGCTTCCAATGTCGCGGTGCCTTGTAAGGACAGAAACAAAACCTGCGAACACTTTTTTCCGTACAGAACAAACCGCAGCCGAGACAGGGTGTGTGGTGGAAGGGCTGTCACTGATAAGGCCTGCAGGGACTGTCAAGGAAAGAGTAGGACTGACCCCCACAGGACCGAAGGCTTAGAACCAGCAAAAGACCAGCTAGCGTGCACCTTGGGGTGACCCCTGGCCTCATTATACGCTCATTGTAATACGTTAGCATACTAAGCCACACCACTGTATGACTCCAGAAGGAAAGGGAAACAGAAAGCCCATTAAGATCACAGAAGGGCCAACAGAGCTCTTAGGAGAAGTCTCCACTCCTCCCCTCCACCCCATCTCTACCCTTTTCCCTGGAAGTCCTGACTACCCCTCCATTAAATGAGTCTCAATAATAAGAGTAAATCCCACCAGGGAGGGGCTGCCTGTCTGTGGAGTAGCCCACCTCTGTGGCTCACTGCTTCACTAATGCATTCCCTCTCACAGCAAACCATGCTAGCTGGAATTTGAATTCTTCCCCGAGCCAGCCAAGAACCCACCGTGGGTCAGACCTTTGGGTCCCCGAGCCCCCACATCGCCTGTATCACAACAAGCTCAATGAACTGCCCCTAACTTAATGCATGTGGCCCATTTCCAACTCAGCTACAAATGGAATTCTATTTCTATGGCTTTCATTACAAAGTCAGACATTGATTATCAAGGCAGGGAAGGGAAATAAACACTCCAAAGACTTCAGGCCTGTTAATAATCAATAAAGCTTATAATTGTGCTGCAAATGCCTGGAAGGTTTCCATCTGAAGTACGCACCTGGAGCTCATGGGGGCAGAAAGGAGGGAGCAAACAAAGAAAACTCGGTGCTGGGTTCCTCCCCTTTCCCTATCAGCACACACACATAGTGGTTTTACTGCCCTGGGCACATGCCCATGAACCTGATTATCACTTTACTTCTACCTGCACCTTTAAAGGAAGCATATCAGAATGTAAGGGAATACCAATAACATGGTAAGATGACAAATGTTAGCAACCTTGCACTGTGAACCACTGGCCCCAAGAGCTAAGGATGGGGGACACCCTGATTTCTAGCCTTTGCCGATTTCCATGCTGTCAATACCCCACCAAGGCCAGTTTCCAGCTAACAAATGGCTCTCAAATTTCCTGAGTATTTAGCATTCGGCTAGAGAATTTCTTTAGGAACAACTGTTTTTGAAAAAGAATAAGAATGTTTTGGATCCCTATATTTCTGGTAAGTTTAAAAGAGAAAACGCAGTTATTGAGTTCTTCACTGTATGTAAATGAAATGTAATAATCATTTTAATTTTATAATGCTAGAATAAAGAAGTTACTGTTCCAGGCAAACAGTGGCACGTGCCACAGAGGACTCACTCTAAAAGTCGTGAAGGGTGAGTAAGAATGCCCCAGGTAGGAAAGGTCGGGCATTCTAGCGAGAGAAAACACTAAAATGCAAAAAGGTCAAACACACACTAAAAAGAGTGTCCAATACTGTGAATGGACAAAAGAGGTGTTGGAGTAATTAAACAAAGAGACCATCAGATGTCGGTGGCTCTGTTACTATAAATACCTAGGTAATTACTAATAATGAAGGAAGCAAAGGAAATCAGACACTGTTGAGCATAATCAATAAGGAAGCTACAGCTTCATACATCCCAGGGGATCACAGCATTGTCCTCCCCCACCCCCATGCCAGATGGTTGGGGGGGACTGTTGAGGGGACTCAGGGGGAGGTAAGCACAGGAGCAGAAGCCAAAATGGCACAGAGGGAGGGGCCTGGCCACGACAGCTCGTCAGTCTAACTAGGGAGTGCACCCATGAGAAGGACACCAAGGCTTGGGAAGTTCACTGGTCATTTTGAAAAAGCTCCTGGGTCTGCCCCAAACCTAAGCTAATATAATCCCAGGGAGACAAAGAAACTCCCTCCAGGGTGTGCAAGTTCTCTCTCCATAACCACGGCCTTAGCAGCCATAGGGCCAACAGCTGTATGCACTCCAAACACAGGGCCCAGGCGGCAGCCTGGGTACCGCGGCACAACGGACTGCAGCTGGAACACAAGCTAAGCCAGCTGGATGGTGAGAAAGGCTGGAAGGGACTCAGCTTTAATATGAAACAGAAACTCTGGATGCTAGTCTTTGTTTTGGACTTCTTCCATGGTGGGACAGAGATGAAACACTGGGGCAGCCCTCCACCCAGATAAATCTTGCCACGCCACAGTCTCCTGTGCATGGGTCATGAAGTGCTGTTTTCCTGTCTATCCTGCAAAAGAGCCCTCTCCTCCACGTCCACCAGCTGTAATGTCTTGGTGGTCCAGGTAAGCAAACCAATCCTAAGCCAGAGGCAACTGAGGGTATGCCCGCCTCTGGGAAGAAACTTAAGAACCAATCACAACCAGCCAACGAGGGTAACCGCTTAAGCCATAACCAATCAAACAATTCCCCTACTTGGCTTCTGAGTCTGCCCTAGAAGAGCCTCTCCCCAGCTCCCTGTCCGAGGAACACCCCTAACCAGTGTCAGTGTGGCAACACCTGGTTCAAATAGATGCTTGCTCAAATAAACTATTGAAAATTTTAATGTGCCTCTGTTTGTTTTTTAACAAAGGTAATGGCAGTAGAAAATGCTAGAGAGGAGGCACACAGTAAAATATAGTTTAGACCATTTTAAGTAGCAATCACTAGCTTACCGTCCCAACCCCCATCAATTTCAGACAGAGATTCTAAAGAACTGAATAATTGATTTTACTTTCCAATCTCCATTCGGATATGGCTATTACTGGCCTTACTGCTGAGACCAATGTCAATGTGTTCCAGGTGCTCTAAGGCTGTGAATGTCTTCTTCAGGCTTGACACACTAAAATTAAAATGAAATTGTTTTTAACATTATTTTTGTTAATTAACTCATGCTCTTCAGCATTATGACTTCAATAGGTAAGACGTCTAAATTAGACTTCTCAAACAAGCTAAGAAGAACTTCTGAATAGGATTATGAATGAAATCTCGGTTAACTCGGACCTGAATGTCAAAGTCAAAGAATTGACCCCATTAGCTACAGAGTAAGAAGCGCCTGCCAACCCAGCAAGCTGTCATCCGAAACTCCCAGCAGTTCCCTCCTTTGAGCACTGAGGCAGCAGGGGCCATAAGTGAGGAGATCATTAGAACTCTCATTTCCCCAGGTACTGTCAACCCCAAAAGAACAATAAGGTGCTATTATCTGGTTATCGGCAAGCCACACCATTACGTAAACTGGGCCATCCAGTAACTTCCCATACAGTAAGGTAACGTTTGCTGCATGCTCTATGGACCAAGTAGCGACATTCTCCCCTCCAGGAAAGGGGCCCAGAGAGGACAGGGGTTCTCATCCTCTTGCTCACTGACGCAGCCTCAGTGCCTGGCACCAGCAGAGGCTCACTCAGTGAGTGCGCACCGGATACAAGAATAAGAAAAAGTACAGTCAGAAATGGAAGTACTGTATGTGCACTATTTTTCACGTACTCGCTGCAAATCATGGGGATGACCCTATTACTTTTTCCATTTTGCCAAAGAAAAAATTAAAGCCTGAGAAGCAAAGTAGTTTACCAAATGGCAGCGCAAAGCCAGACTTGCACACCAAGGCCCCTCTTTGTGGCCCTCTCCGCACCTAATGCTGACTTCTACTGGTTACCCCTCTTCTTGCAAACCCACAGGCTGAGCCCTGCAGTTGGATTTAGAAAACACTCAGCAAACTGAAAGATTCTCATGTACCCATCAACGACCACTGTGTTTCCGGCAGAATAGCAGGCTGCCTATGAGCTTTGGAAGAAAGAGAATACATGGGAAAATTAAAGGAACCTCAGGATAAAGGCGACTTTGGTAGAGATTTCAGCATTTAGAAGTCCTATCTGAGTGTCTTCAATTTTCCCGATGACTACTGTAAATACAGTCTTCCTTTCCTACTATTGTTTTTACTTCTATCAACCTTTAAAAGTTGTTTCCCAAAGGGCATATATTATTTTATCATTTAAAGTAACATTTGTTTCATGAAATCTGGGCCAATCGTTAGGTTCAAAGAACGGTTTTTCATACAACTAGGCCATCACTGCCCCCTGGCGGACAGTGACTGCAGGAGGCCACCTCAGTTCCAGGAAGGTTAAACATGGCCTTCCTGAAGGAAGATGTCTCTGAGGATCCGCGGAAGCAGGGAGAAAGCGAGCACCTCCCGAACAGACATATCTTATGCTGTTTTCAAAGAGGCGCACACAACATGGAGCACCAAATAGCAGCCCAGGAAGTACCAACTGGGCAGCTCAGCTGGTTAAAGCATTGTCCAGATATGTCAAGATTACAGGTTCGATCCCTGGTCAGGGCACAAACAAGAGCAACCAATGGAGGCATCAGTAAGTGGGAGAACAAATCGATGTCTCTCTCTCCCCTTCCCTCCATCCCTCTCTCATTCACCCTAAAATCAATAATTTTTTTTAAATAATTTTTTTAAAAATTAAAAAAAATTTAAGAATCAACTGAAAAGACATAAGCAATTATGACTTGCTTTGAAATTCTGTATATGTCGATGAATACTTTTTAAAAGTAATCTAAAATAATAATTAAGGTAAATTTTTCAGTAGAAACATGTATTAAATCTATTTTTTTAAGTAAAGGGCCAGATAAATTGGAAAAATAGGTTATTTCTAAACTCCTGGGTATGTTAACATTATAAGAGAGACTGCACATATAAATTTTAAAATGTAAATGGAAAGAATGCATAGGAGATAAGGATTACTTCACTCATATGTATGGCTTAGTACAAGGGGCGTCTACAAATGATGAACGTTTTCAAAGAAAAGAATAATTTTTCTTGTATAGACAATGGATCAGGCACTCACTTTAGGTAACTGTAATGACTGCGGTTATCATGGGTTTTCATATTCTAGTTTCTTCTTCCACTACGCCCAACTTCTGGTCTCCCACGGTCATCTCTGCATCGTCCAGTTTTAACGTGAACCCCGCTCAGTTGGTTGAACCGGTGTGCACTCAGGTTCCTCATCCTCCATCAGCACCCCCGCACCCCCCTCCCCACACACACTGGTGGGGCCGATAACCCTGGCCCCCGCCTGCCTTCAGCCAAATTCCTGTCATGTGGGTCTGCCAGGACGCCCTACCACAGATGTTTCTGTGGTCATTGTCCACCCCGACCCTGCCCTGATTCGTGGCTGTGAAGTCCCACCTGCCTGTGCCGTGTTCGGAGTGGAGTCCAGGCCCCTCCCCTATACAGGGCCCCACTGCAAGGGTCCCTGCACCTGCTGCGGAGGCCCCTTCCAGAACCAAGTCTTCCTCCCTGTAACCTGTCATTGGAACGTGTGGCCTCAGGGCTACGTGCACCCTGAAAGTTTTTGCCGAAGTTATTCATCTAGAGAGTTAATAACCACTATCCATTTCTCAAAGTATAACTACCACCAACTGTTTTGAAATAAATTTAAAATTATATTTGAATAAAAGCAACTGTAAAACGGATTCATTCAAATTTAAAACTAAGTTATTTAGGAGGATTAGAGAAAAGGGGAAAACTCCATGTACCTGAATCACATCCAAGGGTCGTATTTAATAAGGACCTTCTCAGGTACCCCACTGGTAGCAAACCCGAAACTCATGTGTCCCCGAAACTGTACCCATTCCCAAGCACAAGCCTGCTTAGACAAGGTTTCCTTTGGCGAAGAATCCGTACGAATGCATGTAAGCCCATATAATCACAAAGGAAATCCACGCCAGCCTGATCCAATCCAGGAAATTTTTCGTCGCTAAACATATTTAAGAAACAGAGTTCAAAGACACTTGACGATAAGTGGTATCATTAAAGAAAAAGAACAATTACAGAACAGCCACCCCAAGATAATATATAAGGATAAAAGGACACATTCTTTAATGAATATACAGAAGTTTGAGAATATTATAATAACAAAGAAAGGAAGGAAATTAATAAAGGAAGGGATAGAGAGACAAATTGAAAGTAAACTAATTCAATACAAGCAGTATACAAAATAGTTCCTGAAAACAACTTCATTATAGACATAAAATAAAACACAAAATAACAAAGAAATAGAAGTATAAGAGAATAGATATAAGAAAATACCGAGATCTGTCCGGAAAAAGTCCAACCATTGTTAATATAATGAGAATGGTTGCATGCCATTGATGGAACCTGGGTGCCAAAGAGAGTGGACTGGAATGCGCATGCGTGAATAATGAGGCCTTCACTGTACTAGTCAGTGGGAATAGCAGATGCCGCTGAGTGAGCATGTGTACTGTGTGGCCATCACATTCAAATGGACTGAGCAAGTAAAGCAACGAATCTGCATCAAATTTTGTGTTAAGCTTGAACATTCCTCCATGGAAACTATTCAGATGATACAGAAGGCCGAAGTTATGGGCAACTGGGGATTGGCAGCTTCATCACAACAACCTGCCCGTTCATGCATCACATCTCGTGTAGAGTTTTTTGCCAAAATATCAGGTCACCCAAGTGACTCAGTCCCCCTACAGCCCAGATTTGGTGTCTTGCAACTTCCAGCTTTTTCCAAAACTAAAACCACCTTTGAAAGGGGAGAGATTTCAGACCATCAGTGTGATTCAGGAAAACACAACGGGGAAGCTGATGGCAATTGGGAGATCTGTGTGAGGTCCCAAGGTGCCTACTATAGAGGGGACTGAGGCGTCATTGTCCTGTGTACAATGTTTCTTGCATCTTTTATTTTCTTCAGTGAATGTCTCTATTTTTCGTATTACATGGCTAGATAATTTCTGGACAGGTAAAAGTAAGAGGAAATACAACTCAAGTATTTTCCTCCTGAGGAAAATATTACAAAAAAATATTTTTTTCACTCCTTAAGCAGAAATGAAGATGTTGTTTTTCTGACAACCTGGTAACAGGATTACAATACCTTTTTTATATTTTTATATTTAAATGTTTTTATTGATTCCAGAGAGAGAAAGAGAGAGAAAAATATCACTGTGAGAGAGAAACACTGATCAGCTGCTTCCTGCACACACTCTAACCAGAGACGTAATGTGCAACCCAGGCATGTGCTCTGACCAGGAGTCGAACCCTCTACCTTTTGGTTTGCAGATCAATGCTCAACCAACTGAGCCACACCAGCCAGGGGCTAATTCCTTTGTTTAAAAGCAAGTATGCACTCTATCTAAGTGCTTAGATCAGAACTCGTTCAAAGTCAGCCAACTGTGAGAGTCTTGATTTGCTTTTATATTCCATTTGCCCCTTTATCCAAAATTCATTAAGCAGTTGGCACTGACATTGGATACCTACAGTGCTCATAATATTTCTGGTGAAGATATTAAAACCAACAGGATTTAGTTCTGTTCTTTGAAGGCAGATTTACAATGTGCATTCATGAAATATCTATAAACTAGAAGGTCTGGGGTCAGTTTCTTCCACTGGCTGGTATTAAAAAAATCATTTTCATTTGTTTGTTAAATAAATATTTTGTTTGCTATGCCTTTTGTGGGGCCAAACTTGCAGAGACCTAAAAAAACTTTTAAAAGCATGGCATTTAAACATATTCTGTAAGTGTGAATACTGAAGATTTTCCAAGAACAATGTAAAGACTGAATGTAGTCCATTTTCAGCACGTTTACACTGAGTTTTATGACAAATTCACTCAATATAATAATAGTGTATTTTCCTTTCCTTTGGATATGAATACGCAATAATAGATCTTAAGATAGGCAAAAGCTTTTGGAACTATCCTAGAATTGTTTCCCATTGATCAAAACTGTAAGGGTATTTTCCAATTTTATTTATTAGTAATACACTTGGAACTAATGCCAAAATATATGATGGTGTATAGAGTGAGACATGCGTCTTTCTTTCCGGCCCCCTACCCACCAATTCCCTTCTCTGGGGTGTATAACTTTACTAATATTTTCAAACTCCTTTTTGAATATTACAAATGTTCCTCTGCAGTATCCTATCACTGTGAATACACATACAACAAAATGACACCAAGCACTAGTAACATTTCAATGGGTTTACGCTCCTTCACCTCAAGGGCACGTGCGCACAGTTCGCAGGCAGCATTCTGCGTTCCGGTGGGTCTGCCCCTCTGGTGAGAGCTCTGGCAAGCCCCAGAATCACCAGCCCCGAGCAAAGCTCCTTTCAGTACAACTCCTAGAAGATGGTCACGCTTTGGCTTAAATAAAATGTGAATCAAGACTCACGGAGTGAGTTTTCTAATTAGTAGCGGGGAAGAAACATCTTCTGCACCTAGAGAAACTATGTAACTGTAACTTCTACTCACAATTTTTACTTGGTTGTGTCTTCCAGAGGAGGTCATTGAGTCACTGACTTCTACGGGACACTATGGGCGATGTCCCTTTAAAAGATGCTCATAATACAAAAAATATGCCTCCAAGTTTAGGAAGTGAAGTGACTTGTTGTTTAAAATACATATACTCATTGCCTTCTTCCTCCAGTTCGGGTGGGCCAAAGCAAGGCAGTCATGCACATGTGTGTGCGCGTCTGTGCACGCAGTGGGGGGGGCGCCAGAGCCAGACAGGGCGACCCACCCTGAGATGCCAGAGCTCAGGGAGGGAGAGGGGGACCACGCCCCTCTCGGCAGGCTGCTGTGAGGAGTAAAGAACATGCAGCACTTAGCGCGTGTCCAGCAGAGTATGAAGATCCAGGGGGGAAGCAGGTCTTTGCTGTTTATTCATTGCTGAAGCCTCAGCGCCTGGAAGGTGACTGTCATATAACAAGTGTTCGATCATAGTTGACAAATGAATAAATACCAACGTAAACCTCTACTGAATAACTACCACTGCAGTAAGAGACATTAAAAGGAGTTAGAGAATGCCTGACCTCACACCTCTGCCAGCAAAGGTGGCTGGCAGACCTTTCGTGTGCAAGAGCCTTCTCCAGTTAAATTTCTTGGCACAATGTGGGCAGATCCACACTCGATCCCTCTGGCAGTCAAGGAAGGCTGCTGTCTTTTCAGCCCCCGCCACCACAAGGAGGCGCCAGGCCTCCCTGGACTCTCTGGGCTCTGGAACAGTGTGTGCTCACCCGAGCATCCTGCTTTGTACTTTGTACCAGCTCAGGCTACCTACACACAGCATCCTCTGCCGCAGCCCAACAAAGAGGCCCTGTGGGCAACCATCCACCGAGCAGCGGCGGCACCATCTCCACCTCGGGGACTCCACGGCCCCGGAGACCTCTGAGCTACCAGCCTCAGTGACTGAGGACTCCGCCCACTGCTTTAGCATCGAGTAGAGGAGGGCCGCCTCCAACCAGAGCTCTGCACGGGCGGGCACTCTGGACTCATCGCCTCGGGGCCACAGTTAGCGGGGCAGCCTTTTCAGTCAAAGGCAAAAGATTTACACGATCTGAAGAGAAACCAGCATATCCCCCTTTAAGAAGCAGCTGTGAGCTTGCCGCTGGGCTCTTGTTGAAACTGGCGGCCTGACCCCCCGACACCTGGTGACTCTCTGGCCTGACATTCCCACCGAGGGACGATTCAAGTTCCACTCAGTGGCCACCCAGGTGGGAAGGGCCCAACAAGCCTCACCTGACAAACAGGAATGACACAATCAAGGCCCAGCTGGGGCCGTGGCATCTCAGCTTTCCACGAAAAGTGGCCGCTAGCCCTCTGGGTGAAACTTTGTCCCCCACTCGGCAGAGTCACCCACTCGCGCAGCTCTCAGCGAAGCCCGAACCTGAGGTCCACTGGGCCGCTGCAGCCGTTCCCTCGCCACGCCAACTATGCAGAAGCGAGCACAGGCACGGTGCCACTGTTCACGGAGAAAACGCAGGGCCATTCCCGTAGCTCTGTCCAATACGATCTTGATGAACCTTATCTTGCAATGCCAGCAGCACTGGGGTATATTCCTGCAAGTGGGGTACCAGCTGTGTTCCCCAGACTAGCCCTCCAGGGGTGGTGTGGAAGACAAAGGCAGCGCTGCTGCTGCAGCAAAGTGCAGGCATGCTTCGTCTTCACCACGGGAAATGCACCTCCTACCGAGCACTCACTTCCGGCCATGTACCAAAAAACTGGCCATTCATAGCTCTGGGTTTGTCCCTGTAGTGCCACCCCTGACATAAGCAGGTGCCATCTGACCCCATCCTCACACCATCCTTTGGGAAACGAGGTGCAGGAGACGAGCACAAAAATGCTGCTCCCCTGGCTATCCTGTGAGCGGCGAAGCGCCCCTCGTCTCTGACCTAGGAGTCTCCCCTCCCGTCTCGCCCCGGTCTCCGTGCCACTGTGGCCAGCGGGCTCGTGTGCTCGCAAGTGGGGTAAAATCTGAGGTGGTTTGCAGTTCTTGACATTTACAGTCTCAAAACAAATTTTCACAGTTTTAGGACAGGCATGGGCTGCCTGCAACCAGTTATGAAACCCCGAAAAAGTTTTTCTTTAACTGTTAATACACTGAACAGAAAACGCACCAAACCTCCCTCTGCTCAGCCTTCCCCCACCCACGAGTCATCAGCATTGTGAGCACTCGATTTGATGACCTATATCATGCCATTTGACCTTCATAAATTCCCAGAACTTTTAGCTATGAAATGAATAAGAGTTGAAGTCACAAGGCTGAAGCACAGTAGAAAATTTACTCTAAAAGACTTTTATTTCAGAAATGTTTAGGAATTAATACAAGCACTGATTGATATCTAAAATATTGTGTCTTAGGAAGTTACTGTTGTTTTGTTATGAATTTGTCTCAGGATTTACAACCCCACGCTATAAATAATATATCAGCAGAGGATAAATATTATAGAAGTCACATTTCTGAAATGTGCAAGAATACCATGGTTTATAGAAACAGTAAATATGTCAGAAGAACGCATATTCAGGCTTACGGAGAGCACACATATGTCTGTGTCAACGAGGCTGCTGAAAGTGACAGCTGACTCTCTTTCCTCCATAAGACAATATTAACTACCCCATAAAGCACAAGACACTTTGGTTCACATCATAAGCCCCCACGTCAAAGTACGCGCACACGAGGACAGCCATGGAATATGTCTCTGTAAATGCCAGTTACCTTCGTCATAAATTTCCAACAGCTCATTATAAACAAAACTCAGGAACAGGACTCAAAATTAGATTATTTTAAAGACAGGTCATCATTCATGATAACTTCGGTACACAGCTGAGGTAGGGGGCCACTGTATCGCAATAATTTTTGCAGTCTAAGAAAAATGATGTTCACATTGTTCGAGAGTTTTTTCAGTACGAAGGCAACAAAAAACATTACCGAAGAAAATCCTAGACATCGTATCATCTCATCTGTGGATTTCTTTTAAAGACACAGTAACATAATCACACCCGAGAAAATGAACGAATGCTTAAACCAGCTATTCAGTGTGCACAGATATTCTCGTGTACCAAAACCTTTTTATGCTTGGCTTATTTATGTGAGAAGTCAAACAAGGTCCACACGCATATCTGTTAAGAGTCTCTTATAATCCAGGTTTCCCTTCCATTTCTTTTTATTGCTTTCCTTGCAATTTATTTGTTGAAAGAAGTAGGTTGTTTATCCACAATGTGAATTTTGCTGATTGTATCTAATGCGATCACTTGATATATTCCTAAATTTCATGCAAGCCGATCGCTTCTGTTAGTTACCGATTTTTGCCTCCTGGCTCCGAAGCTACCCTCCCTTGCCTGGTCCGCAGCAATGGGGCTGCACACGCTGTTTACTGCTCCCTCGCCAGTGGGCCAGACTCGAGGCGTTGTCCTTGGAAGGACACTGAAGAAGGGAATTGTATGTGGTTCTTTCAGCCCTGCTGAGAGGCCAGCACCCAGCAGGCCTTCCCAAGGACAGCGTCCATCGGCACAGCCCCCTGGTTTCCTTCACAGGTGAGGGCCCAAGTGGGCACCGCGCTTCCCCATCGCCACGCCACCCCAGGTGGCTCCAGAGCAAAGTACCAGCAGCTGCCGCTCCCCTTTAGGTGGCCTCCCCAAAAAGTGGTGGCGGGAACAGGTGGGCCTTGGGGAGGCACTTAGGTCTTGAGGGTGCATGAGACTAGGGGATCCCACAGAGCTCCCTTGGCCCTTCCGGCAGGTGAGACCACAGTGAGGGGCCCCTCACTGGAAGATAACTGTGCGGGCACCCTGACTGGGATTTGCAGAACTGTGAGAATGACCTTTCTGTGTCTCTAAGCTGCCCGCTCAGTGGTGTTCTGTCACAGCCGCCCAGTGCTATCTGCCCAGTGATCAGTCATAGCAGCACATAACGATCACCACGGAATAAGACGCCAAATTGGATCACTCTGGTTTCATGGATGAAAAAAAGGGGAAAACAGACTAAATGCGGTTCTTGTACATGTAAAATTTTATACCACCTCTACCCCACACCTCAAGGGCAGAAGCCTTGTTTTTATTCCCTTTCTACCTTCCCTGTAGCACCCTGTACAGGGCCCTGCACTCAGGACGTGATCAATAAATGCTTTTTAACTAAAATAGCCAAGAACCGGCCCGATACTCCATGACTTCTCTGCTTTCATAAAAGATTTATTCTATTAGCTCCCATGTCAGGGCCCATGGTTCACTGAAACTCAATTACAATGGACTCTTTTACAGAAATGTCTCATTTTAACAAGTGGATCTCTCCTATTCCCAGGAAAACAGAGCATCCATTCTGCGAATACTAGTTTTAAGCCTCTGGCACTTCTGAATTTTTTTAGGGTGCTAGCATATCAGTAAATGAACACCCCCAAAATGCGGTGCTTCCTCAGGATATATGTATAAACTTGTTCAGTTTGTAAAAAACTAATAAAATCGCCTACTTAGAAGAAGTTTCCAGTGTAAGCTAAATACACAGAAATTATCTTTTTTCTGCATCTCAAAGGAAGAAATGTTTAATGAGCTGTTTTGGTCATGACACAGAGAATTGTGTCCATGCTTCCAGTCTATGGCAGTCAGACTACGGCAGTCAGCCGTTCCTGGCCTTGAGCTCAGCTGACGGCAAACCTGGGACGAGGCCTCCGAGAGGTCTTGGCGTCACTGGGGCTGCTCCCGCCTGCCAGGTGCGGAAGACGTCCTCGCTGGAGGCCACCCGTCAACTCACAACCAACGGGCAGGTCCCAGTGACTGTAGCCCAGGGGGACCTGGGCCTGCCTTCCTGAACAGAAAGAAAGCGAACACTCTGCATCTGTCTGCGTTCTGCACTTTCATACACTGCAGGTACACTGAAGTTTCCAGCTCGCTCTGCCCACCCCGCTCTCTGTGGGAGCTCGCTCTGCCCACCCCGCTCTCTGTGGAAGCTCGCTCTGCCCACCCCGCTCTCTGTGGGAGCTCGCTCTGCCCACCCCGCTCTCTGTGGGAGCTCGCTCTGCCCACCCCGCTCTCTGTGGGAGCTCGCTCTGCCCACCCCGCTCTCTGTGGAAGAAGAAGGGTGTGCACAGTAGGTCTTCACAGCCAGCACTACCGTTCCCAGTGTTTTATTTAACCCTCAGACAACACTATTCGTCAACTGCTCTGAGCTCATTTGGGCCAAAGGAAAAAAATCGTAACAGCGAGGGGTCTGGCCCACACTTCCCACTCGTAAGCCCTGCACTACGTTAAATTATGTGCATTTTTGGACTGCGTCCTTGGGAGAATACTGAATAAAAGATTTTTTTTCCCTCTAATCTTTACAACAGCAAAGCCACAGAGCTCGAGGGCATTTCAGACACATTTGAATTATACACAGGGCTTAAATTATTTGGAGACTGATAGGAGTAAGCAACTTCATTCCAAATAAAAAAATATTAAGAGCAGCTGATACGCTTCTCGGGAACAGAGAGATAGCAAATCTGAATTGAGCGGGACGCGGGGCCCCACAGGGTCTGCACTGCCCCGCTCTGCTAGACGTTGAATTTCCCTCCTTTCCCCAAGTGCCTCCTTCCCCCGTCTCTCACCTTCTAACCTCTACCCCCTACTTCAGGGATAAAACAATCCGTGGGAAACTTCTGCAGATTCACACACACAAACACACCTACCCCCTGACACCGTCTCGTTGAGGATACGCCCGGCTCTCCGTCCTAGACAGACAGACACCTGCTGACGTTCTGAGGCCCGCCCTCCTCTGCGCCCTGGACCCCACCCGCACTCGCTCTGGGTCTCAGCACCAGATCCCCTCCTGCCTGCAGTCCCTCCCTCTCTCCTCCTACAGTCACCCCTTCCCTTTCTGCCGGGCCGCTGCTGTGGGCCCACCGAACGCTGTTGATTCTCCATGCCTCAGCACACACACGTCTCCCTCCAGTTACCGCCCCATTTCTCTGTTCCACATTACAGCAAAATGCCTACCCGAACCTCCCCCTCTCCTGAAACCCTCCCAATGACGTGCCCCCTTCCCAGCCAGCAGGGCTCTGCGTTGCTGGGTCTAATCGGACCCTTGGTCTTTCCATCCCGTAAGTCACGAACAGCACTGCATCCAGTGGGTCCCCCTCCTGCCCGGGAGCCCTGCCTTTACCTGCATCCGAAACACGGCATCCGTAGTTGTCCTCCGGCCTCACTGTGACTCCCCTTTGCCCAGTCCCTTAACGTCACAGGGGCCCGTGGCCCCTTGGACTTTCACCCCTTTGGTGACAGCGTCTATTCTCATGCTTCCTCTGCCACCCACGTGCTGCCGGGTCCCGGCTGGGCATCTGCAGCCCTCGTCACTCTTCTGAACCCCTGCACTGGACAGGGAGGGGCCAAAGCAGGTTCACAGTTGTTCATACAGAAAATAATGCAACGATTAATACAGAACCATACGGCAATACACTGTGTTTTGCGGACCCACGGCTGTAAACATGTCTAGGCCCCGCTCTGTACATCTGACTACACATCGTGTCTCCGCATGTACACTCGTGTGTGAGAGGCATCTCAAACTCAACAGGTCCAAAAGGGCAGTGCGGAACTTCCCCCAAACCAGCTCCCCACCACCTACAGTACTTCCCGGCTCAGGTGAAGGCAGTTCTGTCTTTCTACCTGCTCAGCCCAGCTCTCTCTCATCTGCAGTCCCCTGACTGGCAAACCTAGTAAACTCTGCTTTCAGAAACCACCCAGCCCCGGCCGGGGTGCTCAGCTGGTTACAGCGTCGTCCCGCTGCACCAAGGTTGTAAGTCTGATACCTTGTCAGGGAATACAAGCAGAATAACAAATACCTGTTTATCTTTCTCTATCCACCCCCTCTAAAATCAATAAATAAAAAATAGTTTTAAACACCCAGCATCCCACCCCTTCTCCCCGCCTACACGGCTGTGACCCGATCAACCACTATGGTCTTGACCCCGAGAACTGCAGCATCCTCTTCCAGTACCTGTTCCCTTGCTTCCGTCCCATCTCCTGCTGTACGATTACATCAGACGTCAATCCTCTGCTCATATCCCTCCAATGTCCGCCCCCTGCACTCATTTCATTCAGAGAAACACCAAATTCAGGAAGGCCTTCCACGACCCAGCCCCAGGTCCCGCTCACGTCGCCCATCCAGTGGCTCCCCCCTGGGCTCCAGCCCCACCAGGCCCCCTGCCCTGCTGGCATCCCACACCCAGGCCCACCCCCGCCCGCAGGCGCTCCCACTGGCTGCTCTCTGCGCACGGTCATATTCCCACCACCTCTCCACGGGTGACTGACTCCCTCACCGTGCTCCAGGGGCGCGTGTGGCCTGCCCCAACCTAACCACCTGCGGAGGAGGGAACTGCCCGTGCGCAGAGAGAGGCCTGGCCTTCATGCTCAGCCTCTGGGAGGTAATCTCGAAGCCCTTGGTTCGTCAAGCCTGTGAGAGTATCTCCGTGTGCCTGGAGACCCGGGGTCAGGCGCTATAGGCTAGCAAAGTGCCTGCGGGTAGGGAAGGCCCACTCAGTTTCTCCAGGAGCAAGAGACTGAGATCAGCCACACAGTCCGTCACCATGCCGACACCATGGAGTCCCCACAAGATCTCTGGACACCAAGGCAAGGTGAGCTTCCCTGGCGGGCGATGCTCTGTGCCTGGTGTCCTGCTTTGATGCCAAGACCATCACACCTCACGCCGAGGATGCGACGACCCACAGCTTACAGGGAGAGGGCAACGGGGAACACAAGTGGTGTTTCTCTCTCTCTCCCCTTTCACATCCCTTTCTCTCTCTCTAAAAGCAGAAAACATATCCCCAGATGTGGGTTTTAAAAAAAGTCACTGAGGGGTCTAATCTTCGCTGAACAGGAAGGTGATTTGAGACGGACTTCACGGGTATATCAACATGTAAAAACTGATCGGGGTAAAGACTTTTCTGGCTACTATGCATCAATGGAATTTTTGAAAATTAGTGAGTGGATCACACAAATTTAAAAATTACAGAACACTTAAATGAACTGTAAAAGGTTCATTGGCTTATTTCTGTTATTTTTTTAATTTGTTGACTTTAGAGAAAGGAAGAGGGAGGGAGAGAAGAGGGAGAGAGATAGGAACACGGCTTTGCCATCCCTCCCACGCACGCACGCACGCACCCATGCACCCACGCACGCACGCACGGGCTGCCTCCCACGTGCACCCAGACTGGAACCAAGCCCGCGACCCTGGTGCGCCCAGGCGATGCTCCAGCCACCCGAGCAGCCGGCCAGGCTCCATCGGCCTGTTTTTAAAGGATGGGCAAATCTCTCGCCCTGAGCACACATGAGAAGGTTGAGCAGGTGAGTAACGGGAGCCTTGGGTAACGGATAGACCTTAAAACGTGAGCAGGTTGTTCTTGCCGATTAATTAGACAGCTGCTCTGAATTACGCCTCGTGCTGTTTTCACAAACAGCTAATTTCCTGCTGCCAGTAGTAAAACTACCTGGAACTACACATCCTTATCTTATTACCTTTCAAAAAAAGGTATGAAAGTTAACTTTAGTTAGCTTTGGACATATCCACAAATAGCCTCCTCCTCAACACATTACTGGTTAGAGTATTAAAGTCACAACATTTACTACAAAATTACTAAACAATGTGGGGCTTTAGAACAATGCTAGTCTCCCTCCATTGCAAATTTTCTTCAACTAATCTAACCTTCATGTTTTACGTTTTTTCAGGTCATGATATATTTCTAAGGGGAGAAAAACACTTAGTTGTAACCAGCCTTTCTGATTGCAAAGACCAATTTACATTTTATACCTCCAACCTCTACCAATCAGCATTATGCAAATTGTAGTGTAACTTAACACAACATGAAACCTCAATTCTCTCTAATAAAAATTTAGGAAAAGAAACTTCAAAAGTTCATTTTTCAAGAATCAGAATTTTAACTTAATATTAAAGAAATATTTCTACCCTGGCTGGAGTAGCTCAGTGGATTGAGCGCGGGCTGCGAACCAAAGCATCACAGGTTTGATTCCCAGCCAGGATACATGCCTGGGTTGCAGGTCATGGCCCCCAGCAACCGTACATTGATGTTTCTCTCTCTCTCTTCCCCCCCTTCCCTCTCTAAAAATAAATAAATAAAATCTTTAAAAAAAAAGAAATATTTCTAAAGTCATTACAAAAAAATACACGTCCATGTGCACTAAATGTCAGTAAGCCCGATTTAACATCATAAAACTCAAGAGATAGGTAACCACACAGATTCTATACCCTTAACAAGTTGAGCAACCTCAGGCTTCTGGATTTGTTTGCTAATAAACAACTAATTAAATTTATGCAAATTTCTTTTTGAAGAGAAATTTTAATGAAAATTCCGACCGTAGAAGAAAAATGGGAAGCTAGTCTGTGCTCTTGTAGTTATGGCGTTCTATTAAAATAATTTACACTGCTGCAATTCAAGTTTCAGTTCCGTGTTCCTTAGTTAAGTGTATAACTAAACGTAAAATGGATTCTAACAAATGTATGTAAATATCACTGGAGGCCTAAATAGAAATATTTTCATAGCAGATTATACTCATTCTTCTCTATGTACCCTGCAGTGGCAATGAAAATACACTTTATTTTTTTGTCTGTGGATTATCATAAAGTTTCACATGATAAAAAAAAAAAGGACTTTATTTTGAATCCTAAAGTCACTGGAAAACTCCGGCCGCACGTGCACCTTCTGTTGAACCTTTCCTTTCAGTGGTGCCTCCGCAGACGGGGGCGGAGCGGGCGGGCGGCAGGGGTTGGTGCTACATTTCAAGGACTGAGGGCACTCGTCACGTTCTCTTACTGTTCTTCGGGGCGGGGTGGGGGGGGGAGTTGTTCAAGCGTTCGGGGATAAAGGCCAGGATGGGCCCTCTACAATGTCTGTAATGATATTAAATAAAAAAACCCCACCACTTTTTCACTAAAAATACTTTCTGCAGCACGTTAGCTACTTCTTCCCATTTGGGCAGAGCAGAAGCCTTAGTTGAGCTGGGGGCGATTCAGACCGTCAAGTGTGAATTCCTTAGCCGACGACCCTCTCCATGACACACCCCTGTCCTCCCTGCCCTTGTCTCAGGGGAAACGGTCTGGATTTCTCCATCGCCCCCGGCCAAGCTCCCCCGCATCCCTAAGAGCTTCCCGTGACCACCGGAGACACTGTGTGCCTCACAGAACAGCGCCCCCCGCAGGGGCAGGCCAGGACCACAGGCTCCTGGGTGGGAAGCGAACACAATCTAACCCGGCCTGTAGGACTCCACGGCTCTTCCAAGAAGAGGCCCTGAGACTCTGCTTCAACTCCCAAGAACAGTCAAGAGAACCGTAAAAAAGGGAGAATAAGAACAGAGAAGTGTCCCTCTTACAAGGTTAAAGAGGTGCAGAGCGCAGACATGCCAAATCTGAATTTAGATGACTATTTCGATCTAAAACTAATGTTGTAGCATCCACAGCCTCGCCAAAAAAATACAGAAAGAATAAAGCAGAAGAGCAGCTGCCTGATCGCTGTTGATCGGGGCCCAGGTTTCCCCTGCAGCACGCACAGCCCAACACCGACACCTCTCACTGCAGCACGGTGAGGCGACCCTGTCCTCTCAGGGCCACCCACGGTGTCACCGCAACAGCCTTAGCCACAGAAGTCTAGGGAAAGGAGGAAGAAGGAATTGTAAGATTATAGCTCTAGATGTAACTCGACTCCACCATTCTTTCAGAGGGCAGGAACCTGCTAGGGGCAGAACCGTGAAACCTTTAATTTTGGAGTAACTCAGCTTGTCCTGTCATCCCTTAGAAACTTTATATGGGCACTTTCAATAAAAATACAATAAACTTTAAACCTCGGCACGTGCAGACTCTCAGATCAGCAGCCTGGCTCTCACGCTTCCATAAAGATTGAGGATGCCTGAAATTACACGTGTAAGATAGTAACAGTCGCAGCCCACAAGAATTACCTGCATCGTGCTCCAGCTGGTTTGACAGTGATGCCACTGAAAAAGGAGGAGAATTACTTCTCAGCCTTCAGTGGGAATTCAGCCTGCTCTCGCCTGGTGGGATTCTGACATTATAGGGAAAAAGAACAGCTCCTCTGAAGATTAGTTATTTTAAGAGCTTAAGTTAAGATGCTGAGCAAAGATAAAAGAAATTAAAGTAATTCTGAAAGGAAAAGCTGTCAATATATTCCCAGCTTCTTCAGGAACACTCAGATTGCAGTTTCACGGTATAATTACCTCTCGCGGTGGAAAGTTACAATGAATATGCGAAAGGGGGGAATCTTAATGTTATTATAGTGCAGCGTATAATTTATTGGGCAGGTACAGCTTTTATACAAAAAAAGGAAGCCCAAAGAAGAAAAACGACTTGGAGTACGCAGCACAGGCAGTATCTGTCTGCCCCTCACTGAGACTTAGGGCCCGGCTATACCAGAGCCGAGATGTAGGGTGCGCGGCAGCTGGGGTCCTCCGCCCACGGCCACTGCTGGAGTCCCCGCCAGACTCTCAGGAGCCAGGAGGAACCCGGGAGGGCTATGAGTATTAGCACTCTGCCACACGGTGCGTTAAACGGGCGTTCATGGGCTAGTCCGAGACGGAACCAACATCGTAACTGTGTGTCTATGAGAAAATATATTCTGAGTTTCAAAATAAAAAAAACACATCTGGGGTACAGCTGCCCATACAAATTTAAAGTTACTGTTAATTAGAGCTGATCAGCACAATACTATATTTCTTTTACCAAGGTAAGTACGACACTCTCTAGTATCA
The DNA here is from genome assembly GCF_019186645.2 of Phyllostomus hastatus. NCBI lineage: Eukaryota > Metazoa > Chordata > Mammalia > Chiroptera > Phyllostomidae > Phyllostomus > Phyllostomus hastatus. The sequence continues at coordinate 1,543,055 of NW_025334010.1, forward strand.
ACCACTAACTTTTTCTAAATTAAACGAAACCAAATATCCTATCCTCCAGTATGCACAAAGGCCAAAAATGACTTAAGAGACACAGAAATGACAGGCAGCAGCTTGGGGAAGGCTCACGCCCCACAGCCCGGGCCACCAGAGCGCACGGAGGCGATCACCACAGTCCTCTGCCGCAGTGACTGACTGCATGGGGTCTCCGTGTTTTCCAGTCCCGCTGCTTAGTTCTGTCAAAAACAGAGCATATGGGATATGCAATTTATTGACCAAATTATATATGTGTGTGTGCATAGCATATTTTATTGATTATGCTATTACAGTTGTCCCAATTTTTCCTCCACTTCACCCTCCCCACCCTGCATCCCCCAACACTCCAGCATGTTGCCACCTTAGTTCACGTCCATGGGTTGTACATGTAAGTTCTTGGGCTTCTCCATTTCCCATACTATTCTTCACCTCCCTCTGTCTATTCTGTACCTAACAATTATGTTTCTTATTCCCTGTACCTTTCCCCCATTCTCCACCTGCCCTCTCCTCACTGATAACCGTTCTTGTGATCTCCATTTCTGTGATTCTATTCCTGTTCTAGTTGTTTGCTTAGTTGTTTTGTTTTGTTTTTTTTTTTAGGTTCAATTATTGATAGTTGTGAGTTTGTTGTCATTTTACTGTTTATAGTTTTTGATTTTCTTCTTTTTCTTGGATAAGTCCCTTTAACATTTCATATAATAAAGGCTGGGTGATGATGAACTTTAACTTGACTTCATCTGAGAGGCACTTCAAATGCCCTTCCATTCTAAATAATAGCTTCACTGGATAGAGTGATCGTGGATGTAGGTCCTTGCCTTTCATGGAATACTTCTTTCCAGCCCCTTCTCGACTGAAAGGTTTCTTTTGAGAAATCAGCTGACAGTCTTATGGGAACTCCTTTGTAGGTAACTGTCTCCTTTTCTCTTGCTGCTTTTAAGATTCTCTCCTTACCTTTAATCGTGGGTAATGTAATTATTGTGCCTTTTAATAAATGTAACCAGCAATTAATCTTTACAGGACCCAGGGAGTTTTGTCTCCTGGCAAACCCTCCAAAGACAGACATGAAAGCCCGACTGTCTCTGGCAGACACTGTACTAACACTGGTGCTGAATATAGTTACATTTTCATAATACTTTGACAGCAGTTCTTTTCTGAAATAAGGTATTTATTTAACACACTATAAACTATAATATACATTTAATGTTTTCAATAAGCTGGCCATTACTTACATGGCATTCACTTGGATGATATCTAATGGAGTTGTTTTTGAGATGACTGATACTGTGTATACAGACATTCTTCTATGAGTTATGACTCATAGGAAATATGCTAGTCAGAGCAAATATAACTGCTATTGTTTTTAAATCCCTTTTAAAAATCCCTTGTAAATATGTAATCACTATCTCTCTTCTTACAATGGCTTCCCAGTTCAAATATGTTTCTATTTAGTCCAAAATCCTATCCCTGTCTTATATTTCCTAAGTCCTTTCCATTTACCCTTAATTCACTCATAACCTTAGTTCATTCAGCATTTCAGTCACTACCATGTACTTATTCAAATTAGATGCTCCAAAAGAGAAGAAATCTTTTGGGCTTTGTTTTCTCTCTCCTAGCCTTCATTTCTTTTTTTAAATTTGGCCATCCATACATAACCAATAGACAACCTTTCCCAGTCTTTCTCAAACCCAATCTATTCTAGAAACCTGAACAATAATTTGGCCACTGTAAGAGATATTTAATGTATCAAGCACGGATATCCTGAAAGAATACTAGAACATTCTAGCAAAACCAGTAAAGCTATCTTTAAAGGAAGAAGAAATGTGTTACCTAATTATTTTAAAATCATTGATAAGTGGGATCAAGTTGAAAATTCATAATGCACCATTCTCATACATACCATTGCCTTACTTTTTATGTGCATATCAAGAGAAAAAAAAACTTGGCCTTGCATCTATAACAGTTTTAATAATGCATCAATTAAAATATACAAATAAAATGTTTAAAAACTATTAATATATTCACCTCTGACAAACTGATAATTGGGTCAAAATGATCTAAAACACCTCTGAGCAACCCACACAAAAGTCCAAAAGTCTAGGAATTAAGAGAAATACACTTAAACACATACAAAGCTTCCTCAAAAACTGGCCCTGACTCCTTCATTTATGACATACTTTTCCTTCTTTTTTTTTTTCATTTACTCCTTTTGACACAATTCTAATTATTTGGTATGTCAAATAGCAGCATATTAAAAGTAACTTGAACAAACAGCATTTTTGACTGGATACTGTAAGGCTCAAGACAAAGAAACTACGTACAAATTCTATCACCTAGTCAGTCAGTTGGCTTCTCGCGGGGCGCTGGGTTAGTGATCTGAAAGCACATTCACGCACACTGGTGCTGAAATGAGTAAACCTACTGCGGAAAATGGGAACCAATAAGGAAAGCAGGAGGTCCAGCACGGGTCCTGGGGTGCGGGGCTGTCATCTGAGAGGAGGCCAGGATGCACGCACGGGGTTTGAGGGAGCACACGGGTCCACGCATACAGAAGTACGTGAAGACAGCTCAGAGCGTCTGCACGAGCCAGCACGCCCGTTCTGCCGGCTCTGCCCACCCAGAGGGCTTAGAGCAACCACAGAGGAGCGGCGAGGCGCACAGGCAGCCCTGTGGCCTGGGCTTCCAAACCCCACTCTCCAGCAAGAGGAGAGGACGCCCCTCGCACTGGTTGTTCCCAGGGCCCGGGCAAGGAAAACAGGAGGTGAGCCTGCAGCAGTTCGGCCAGAAGTGAAGAATGCTCAGAAAGTTTGCGGATATGTTGAAAGGGTCAAGGAACCCATCTGAACACCCCATGGTCAGAGCTAGAACGATCCGGGCAACAAAAGAAACAATAGAGTTGAATTATAATTCAACCGAATGAAGTATCTGTGGGTTCACGCTGGCAGAGATAAACAAACAACTGGAGGAGGCGCTGCTCTTCCTCACGCAAGAACCCCACTCAGTCAGTGTCGAAGGGAGGAGGGGGAGAGAAAGTCACCATCGGAACACCAGAGTGGCAACTCCTGCAAACAGAACTCACTGACAGATGCAAACACGGCCAGCCAAAGTTTAAAGAGAAACAGGGTATTTGCATAATTTAAAAATACTACCTGGAGATATTTGTTAACTGCAAAGGGGAAAATGTTCACGTTAGAGCAGAGAAGCCCGTGAGGCGCTAGCTAGCTGCTTTGACCGCGTGGGAAGAAGGTCGTCAGCACCAGGAACAAGACGCTGACTCCTGGGCCTGCGCCGAGGCACCGAGAAGGGCACACCACTGCTGGGGCACAACCGACAAAAAGTGTGTTACCAACCCTGACCTTGGGACAACATCAGACATGTGCGAACGAGGCATATCCTGTAGAATAACTGACCGCTACTCTTCAGACTCGTGCGGCCAGGAAAGACCAGAAAGACGAAGGAGATGTAATACACACGGCAGGGCCCTTAGCACAGGAGGCCCACAGAGGAGTGAGAAGTCCTGTCATCACCCGCCACGAGCTCGGGCCAGCGCACTGATCAACCACAGTGCCAGTGAAGAAGTGGTATTGCCCTGTGATCCCTGACCTATTTCCTTGATGCCCTCTGACTCTCTTGAACCTTAGAACTAGATAATCCAATCCTTTCTCTTAGACATAAACAGCAAACTCAGAAAATCAAAAAACACTAAGTGTAAAGATCAAAACTAAAATTATGTCCTAACCCACTCCAATTTCTAGGTATTGAAATGTCATGTATCACTTACTTGTTGAGTCAACACGTAGGGTTGCCAAATAATTTTTAGTGGAAATTGGCATTTCAGATAATAAATCATCCTGAGTGAAACTGTGTCCCATAAAATATCTGTTAAACCTGGTGAGAGTGATCACTGATAACACAGGGTCTGTGTTCCTGGGGCGGGGAGGGGGAACCTCAAGGACTTCTCCATGCTGTTGCTCTCGGTTTGAGTATTCGCCGACCAAGTAAGTATCTATGCCTCCGCTACTGGCAAAGCACTGTTGGCATGCTACTGTCATTTTTATATGTTTTTTAGCACATAACCAGACCCCCTAATTATCCCAATGATTAGGGACACAATGAATGAAACTACTCCTTTAGGAAGGTTCCATGCAGACTAACCCAAGTTAGTCTGGTGAGACATGCCGCTCAGGCGGGAGAGTTTGTTGTTGTTGTTGTTGTTTTTTTTTCTTTTTTCTTAAAGTAGGTAATACTTTGAGGCAAAAGAGAGCATCAGAGAAACCTGGCCTCTAGTCATGGCCTCCTGACTCGGCTGGAATTCAGGACTGCCGTGTCTGAGATGCTTTAGAATGGGTGGAGAGCAAGGAGCGAGGTAAATTCCCGGATCCAGAGAAACTTGGTTCCTGGAGTGTTGTCAAAAGGACGTCAAGGGAAGGGCTGTCCAGGCAGTGAGCCACTTCGTTTGAAGTCAAAGTATGCCCTGCGAATCCCCACCAGGATGGAGCTCTCAGATCCCGACTACACCAGGATGGCAACGATTCCACGTCCGGAGCTCCAGGCTCCAGTTCCTGGAAGTCATCCTATGGCTGCTCTAAACCGGTCCTGGGAACCGGATCTCACAGGCTTGGACTCTAAGAACAGCCGGCCATTAGTGTGACCTAGTTTGAGCCAATATAGCATTTTAAAAAGCCAATTATGTGAGTCTTGTGGAAAAGCTTTTGCTTTTCTGATGTAAAAGATGAACAGGCTGGCTGCCTCTTTTTTAAATAAATGCCTGAAACCTCTTCTCTTCTTTCTGCTTGAAATGTGTTCTTGACTCTATTGCCTAGAGTTGCAATACCCGTCGGCCTCCGTGAGACAAGCAGCAGCCAGCAGCCAACACAGCGAGGCTGGAAGAGCGCAAAGAACAGACCTGCGTCCCTGTCCACAGAATTCAGCAGCAGCACCAACCAGGAGCTACCTGCCTGCAGAACTCTTAGCACTTAAGGGGGGGAAGGAAAAAAAACTCCTAACTGTTTGATCTGCTGTGAGGTGAGTCTTTTATTACTGTCATCCAAATGCATTCCTACCTGATATACCCCTTCCCAATGAAGGACAGCGGCACTCTCACTGACCAAGTTTAAAGTGGCCCCAAAGAGAAGAGACACAGAGGCTGGAAAGGCCATCGAACCAGAGGAATAAAGCTACATCAGCAAAGTGTGGATGCGTGGAAAATGAGAACTGCATAGTGCTTATGCACCGGGCTTTGCAGCCAGGCTGCCTAATATGTCATCTTGGGCAAGGCGGTCAACCTCCCAATGCCTCATCATTCTCATCTCTGAAATGGGAGCGACAATGCACTACTCTTAATGAGGATAAACAAGGTCATACATGTAAAACTCTAGGAGCACACTGCTCCTTGCATACAGTAAGCTCCCTGCAAACATCCATAATCATCATATTTATGCTGAGATTCAAACACAAGTAGCTATTATGCAGACACAATAGATAAACATGAGTGAGTACAGTCTATGCAGCTCACTCACGGCTCATAGTGCTGTGCAAACGAGCAGAAAATGCCTCATAGACTTCAACCATCTTGAAAGTGTTCTTATCTCAACTGAGTACTTCCTCCATGTCTGTTAAAAGCGGCACCAGCAGCTCTGGCTCTTAGAAGCCGAGAAAACTGACTAAACACAAGCATTTACACTTTAAAAAACAGTTCAAGGACAAAAGTGTAATGTCAGGTTTCATCTCAAGGATGGTTCTTACCTGGCAAGTGGAGACAGTAACTCATCTGCTAACAGTCATAGAAAGGGCGAATGTGCGATCAGTTTCAAGCACCAGCACTACAGTACGTGCTCGCCTTTCGGTTACGTAACGCTGCAGTGCAACGCACACCCCCGTGGAGCCAGCAGTTCCTGTGAAAGGCTTTGGGATAAGCGGGCAAGCACGTGCACGTGGCTCCCTTCACATGAGACCTCTGGACCAACAGGAACTGTGGCAGACCCACTGAAACAGGGAACCCTAATTCAGGTGCATTGATAACTGGCAATAGAGAACTTTGTGACACCAGTGATTTTTCCTATGGCAATGGTAATTTGGATCAGGAAAGAGACGGCAGAAAACAGAGGTAATGCTATGTTATAGTTTTAAACGAAAACTCTATCAAGTCCCCACCAGGCTCCCACTCCCAAACTAGCCTGGCTTTGAAGATTACGTAAGAGCCTCAGGCACCGGACCCCCGTGAGTGCCCGTTACACCTCTCTTCCCAGGCCCGGCTCTGCCCCGGGGTCTCCGTCCGTCCTCCTAGCCTTTCAGCTCCATCACAGGTCCATCAGCTGCTTTTACTCCCCGATCCCGAGACCATGCCAACCCTGATGCCGCCTGCCCTGTTTCCCATTTTGGGGCATCATTATTACATTGCGGGGAGAAAACACCTTCAGAAATGACAGTAACACTGTGGTTCAGGGGGAAAAAATAAGTCATTCCTATAGTTAAAAGGTAACACTTAGTACATGGAGATCAAGCATAGAGAAATTAAAATACATCTAATACATAACTGCTGCCTGCACGTAAAGTTACTGACTACCATATCCAGTTCACCTGTTTAGAAAACCAGTGAGGAAATACAAATCCAGATGGCCGGGGGGGTCATCATTTCCCACCTTTCCCCCATTATTTCTGGCTCTTCCCAAGGAGCACAGTAGGTCAGGAGGGAACAATGGAACAACAGGCTGGAGTGCGCTGCCCAGGAACAGAGCCCCCACCTCTAGCAGCCCAGCCCCCGGGGGTACAGAGGCACCCAGAGGTCCCGCAAACCCGTGGCACATCACGGCGGTGGAGCTGTTTCCCATCCCATCCCTGCCTGCCAGCAGCGCCAGCCCACGCGCCCTCTGCCTGCTGAGAGCCGGGCGCCACGCAGCTCTGCCACTGCTCCGCCTGCGTCTTTCCCCAGCCAACACCAGGTCACAACTGTGTTATTCCAGGAGTGTGTTCACTTTGAGTCCTTACAACCTGTGACAACATGTTTCCAGATAAGGAACTTGAGTTCAAAGAGACTGACAACTACTTACCTTTTAAATTAACGACAAAATAAGAATTTAACTGTTGCTCAAGCATAATTTTCAGGAAGTGTTAAAACGTGACTTTCATGAAAACATGAAATGAAAACATGCCAAAGGCAGCACTTAACTCAGGGGATGAGGGTGCCGTTACAAATCTGAATCTAGGCAAACAGGATTACTGAAACAAATCTGCTAACGGATGGAAAAATGGAAAATCGATCATCAGAAGGGTTCGCAAACTAACCGCCAAGGCGCTCAGACGGACTCGGTGAACTAACAGGGACCATGTACAAACTGCTGCGAAGTCGTCTGAACCCGACTACTGGGTAAAAGGCACTTGGAGGTATTTCTTTTGGCCTCGTGGCACCAGGAGGAAAGTACTGGAGCACCAGGAGTCCCATCAATGGAACGAGTCCAGAAATCTCCACTAGAGGGCCACAAAATATATCTGGAGAGCTCTTCTTCAGAGTAGAAATCAATTGGATCTCAAACATTTTTTTTTCGCATTATCATAGATAATAACCATTTTCAGGACTCTCGGCCAACTTCTAACCCTCGGCAAACCCCTCCAAGTTTCCAAAGACCTGTTTCCATACAGACCTGCAGGTTTCTAAACAGGTCTAAACAGGTCTGTTTCTAAACAGACCTGTTTCTAAACATCCCTGGCTGCTGCGGCTCAGTGGGTTGAGCACCAGCCTGCAAACCCACAGGCCATTGGGTCCATCCCTGGTCAGGGCACGGGCCTGGGTTGTGAGAGGAAACACTGATGTTTCTCTCCCTCTTTCTCCCTCCCTTCCCCTCTAAAAAAATAAACACAATCTTAAACAAAGAAGAAGGACTTGCCAGCACAGGCGCATTGCAAGGGGCCCTCTGAAACGCTGCAGTGGGACGGGGGATGAGGCACAGCCTCTCGGGAGAGCCCCCGAGGAACCTGCACGAGCCACCGCAGGGCTCGGGTCTCCGCGGCTGTAACTCCGCTCCCGGGACTTTCACTCACCACGTTATCAGGTGTGGGCTGTCAAGAGACATGTCCATCTCACAGTGTTAATTACACAATTTAAAAATTATGAAACAACCTCAGTAGATATCCCAGCTTAACCACTCTTTCCGGGAGCCTTCCCTGAGTCCCCCAGCCCTGCTAAGCCACCCGCTAAAAGCGGGACTCCATGTCGCCTCTCGTCGCACTGCACTCTAACTCCTGATTTACTCAGCCAACCGTCCTATCAGCCTATGACCTCCACGAGGGCTTGCTTGGACCATGTATTTAAATTGCACATGGACTTAGCATCATGCCACACGCAATACTGAAACACTGGTTTAATGAATAAAAATATTGTACAGCCTGAAAAATATGCATGAGTTTGTTTCCTCTATAGATAAAAAGTAAGCACAAGTATTAACAACATCAAATCAAAACTATGTACGAGGAGAGCCCCGAGTCACATCCCAACTGGACTGGCAGAATATCAGAATCACATGCAGACGTTCTGAAAAGCACGCGGACTGACAGCAAAGGGGACGTGCGTGCCGAGGTGTTGCTGGTGCAGAGAACGGTGCCAGCGCGCCACACTCAGGTGAGCCACTCTTCACTGTGTGTGCGTCCTGACTGCATCATCACGCTATGCATTTCCACAGACGACAGCAACACTCAAAAGAAAACCCCTTTGTGGGGCTAGCTGAAAGGGAGTTTTACTCAGATGCAGATTCTTGGTCTGTCAGTGGGTTTAAAGTGGGGGCCTGAGAATCTGCATCTCTTACAAGCAAACTGCACCCCACCCCTACTGTAACACCAATGCTGTCGATCTGGGCACTTTACCTTGAGCAGCAAGGTCTTCGAGCATCGTGCAAAGAAACCTGTGACTGCAAAGGAGGGTGCGAGAGGCTCCCTTTGCTGTTTTGTTTTGGAATCCCGAGGCACTGCTCCTCTGAGGACGTATCCAAACCTTCCTGATCAGGATGTTCGATCTCCTGCGGATGCTGCCATTTAAATAACAGGAACCACAGACATAAGAGAGGGGTCGTCAGTACAGACCCCACTGAAATCAAAAGGATATTAGAGGAATACCAAGAACAACTCTATGACCACAACTTTAACACTCTAGATGAAATGGACCAGTTCCTTGAAAGGGAAAGACAAGCTGCCAAAACTCACACAAGAGTAAACGGTCCAAATAGACCTGCATCTATTAAAGAATTTGAATCAATGACTGATAACCTTCCAAAACAGAAAGCATGAGACCCAGCTGGGTTCACGGGTGAATCCTACCACACACCTGAGGAGGAAATGAGACCAATTCTACAGTCTCTTTCAGAGGAGAGAAGCGGAGGGAATACTTTTAATTCATTCAACGAGGCCAGCATTGCCCTCAAACCAAAACCGAACACAGACATTACGAGAAAATTGAAGGCCAATATGTCTCAGGAACACAGACGTAAAAATACTCAAAAAAATACTAGCAAACTGAATCTTAAGAAGTATAAAAAATTATAAGCAATGATCAAGTGGGATTTAGTTCAGTACACAAGCGAGGCTGAGCCAACAATTGAAAATCAATTAATGTAATCTATGACATCAACAGACGAAAAAAGAAAAGTAACATGATCACATGACTATACGCAGAAAAGCATTTGAAAAAAATCCAACACCCGTGTATGATAAAAATTCTCAGTGACTAGGAATCCAGGGGAAATTTCTCAGCTACATAAAGGCTATCTACAAAATAGCTATGACAACAGCTTACTTAATGGTGAGAAACTCAAAGCTTCCCCAGTGTGATATTGGCAAAATATTAGACAAACACACCAATGGAACATAAAAGAGAGCCCAGAAATAGACCCTCATAAATATCTTTGATGAGGAGCAAAGGCAATACACAGGGGCGGAGATAATCTCTTCAACCAATGATGCTGGAACAACTGGACATGTATGAGGGTCTGTCCAGAAAGTATCCGTCCATGTAATACGACAATTAGAGACATTTATTGAAGAAGCTACAAGATACAAGAAACATCGCACACAGGACAATGATGCCTCAGCCCCCTTCAAAGTAGGCACCTTGGGACCTCACACAGATCTCTCAGTCGCCATCAGCTTCCCCATTGTGTTTTCCTGAATCTCATCGATGGTCTGAAATCTCTTCCCTTTCAAAGGTGATTTTCATTTTGGGAATAGCCAGAAGTCTCAGACTATTGTACCCCTACGGAACCTATAGGGGACCTGAGGCACATGGGTGATTTGATGTTTGGCCAAAAAGCTCTGCACAAGATGTGATGCATGAGTGGGCACGTTGTGGTGATAAAACTACCAATCACCAGTTAACCAGAGCTGCAGCCTTCTGAGTCATCCAAAACATTTCCATGGAGGAAAGTTCAAGCTTAACCCAAAATCTGATGCAAATTTGCTGCTCTACTTGCTCAGTCAATTTGACCATGAAGGTCACACAGCACACATGCTCACTCAGGGGCATCTACCACCCTCACTGACTAGTGCAGTGAAGTTGTCAGTGCTCAAGCATGCACACTCCAGTCCGTGCTGCTGGGCTGCCAGGTTACACAGATGCCATGCAAACTGTTCTCATTATATTAACAATGGCTGGACTTTTTCCAGACAGACCTCGTGCACACACAAAAAATGAATTTAGACATAAACCTTATACGCTTCACAAAACTGATCTCAAAAATGAATCACAGACTCAAATGTAAAGTGGAAAACTATAAAATTCCTAGAAGATAACATACGGGTGAACCTAGATAACCTTGGGATGGTGTTAGATACAACACCGGAGGCACAACCCATTTGAGAAATAATTGATAAACTGGTCTTCATTAAACTTTGAAACTTCTCTGCAAAAGGCAATGTCAAGAGAGTGAGATGACAAGCCATACAGGCCAGGAGTAAAAATCTGCAAAAGAAACATCTGATAAAGAACTGTGTTTCAAACTATATTAATAACAAAAATTAGTAACGAAATGAAAACCCCCCACAATGGGCCAAAGACCCTAACCCCTCTCCGAAGACACACGGACAGCCAGCATGGGTACGGAAAGACGCTCTACCACGTCACGTGTCGCCAGGGAAATGCACATCAAAGCAGCACTACCATGGATGCTACTGCACACCTGTTAGAACGGCCCAAACCTGAAACACCGACACCACCAAACGCTGGTGAGGACACGGAGAACTCTTACACTGATGGTGAGAATGCAACAGTATAGCCTCTTTGTAAGACAGTGTGGCGACTTCTTACTAAACTAAACAAATTCTTAGCAGACCCAGCCAACATGCTCCTTGGTTCTTACCCAAATCTGAACATTTATGAGCATACAAAAACCTGCATACAGGTATTTAAAGCAGCTTTGTCCAGAATCGCCAAACCTTGGCAAGAGCCGAAATGTCCTCCTGTGGGTGAACGGATACATGGTGGTACCTCCAGAAAGAAATGAGCTATCGGGCTAGGAGAAGGCACGGAGAAAGCTGAAGTGCCTGTTACTAAGTGAAAGATGCCGTTCTAAAAGGCTACATGCTGTATGATTCCAAGTACACACCTGAAAATGGCAAAAGTATACAGAGAAAATGAAAAAAATCAGTGGTCGCTGGGGGCAGTGTGTAGGGAAACAGGCAGAGCACAAGGATGTTTAGGGCAGTGAAAACACTCTATATGATACGGCATGATGGACAAGTCACTGCTGTACACATGTGTGCCCAAACCCAAGGATGCACGCCACCAAGAGCAGGCCCTAATGTCAGCTCTGGACTGTGGGTGACGGCGGGTGTTGGTGCGGGCTCAGTGACTGTGACAAAGGAGCGGACGCGGGCAACGGGAGAGGCCGGCAAGGGTGGGGCTACGAGGCACATGGAAACTCTACGTGCCTTCCTCTCAAATGTTCTGTAAACCTAAAACTGCTCCAACATAAACAGACACTTTTGTTGGTGTTGTCTTTATTGTTTTTAACGGAAAGCGGGCTCCCACTGAGCATTCTCGAAAACATCACCTGATTTTCAGAAGTAAATTACTGAAGCTTATCCTGGGGTGGTAGTGAGTCTGCAAAGTGTGAAACGTAAGGAAAACTGGTGGCATGTCTTGCCGTGCCCAGAACAGTTCCTGGGACATGGCAGGAAATCAAGTAATTGCTGAACAAATAACCATAATATTTAGCCAGAAGAAAAAAAAAAGAAAAACCTGGTTAAGTTTTTCAATATGTCAGGGCAATTCAGTAGCAAGCATATGAGTCTTCTGTACTGTTTCAGTTAGAAAACAGAGTACTAACGGTCAGTTTCAACTTATTTTAAATACGCATTTCCCACACTCAGTGCTCCAACAACAGTGTATGTTGCCTCAAAAGGGAAGAGCTACCCGAACATGTTCAAGCAGAAAAGCTGGGCACCCACCTCAGAGGGTCACTGAGAAACACACCGCCCTGAACTCGAGGGATTTCTCAGGGGCCCCCCCACACATAGGATTCACTGCTTACACCATGTTACCCAGATTAGGAAGAAACTACAGGAGCAGTTTAAGAGCAGTTTTCCCACCATAAAAAAGAAAAATAAAATTGCCTCAACATAAACAGCAGCAACTGGGCCAGAGGCCACAACCTTACATGTGACCTATGAGTAAATCAAATGCTTCAATTCTCTGCAAGTCATAAAAACAAAAGAAGCTGTTCTGCTGTGATAAATGGAAACCTTCAAAGACAACAGCGTGATAAAGACGCAGGAATCCTCCGAGGACGAAATCCATTTGTTCGAGCATCTGTTTGCCACCTACAAAGAATAACTCTTTCTGATGCATTTAACCGCGGAAAAAAGAGAAGAAAGTTCATCTGATGGGAAGTTAATGCACAAACACACCTCATTTTCCTAGAAAGCCTCAAAAGACATCTGGTGTCAATGTATCAAATTCCACAGATTTTTTTTTTGGTGTGACACTTGAGCAATGGGAATATTAAACCTGCCCCCACAGCCTCACTGGATATTTTCAATGGTTTCATCTAAAGGAATATTTTTGAAAATGCTATAAAGCATCAATTTACAAAATTCTTTTAAGGAATTAAGATTACTTTAAATCTAACTTTAGAAGGTTTAGGTTCTAAAAGCACATGGCTACGAAAATGGTAAAATGGGAAGACAGGGGCACACTACAGAGACCAAATGAAGGAGAGAATTACTGGAAAATTTTAAATGACTAAGAAATTGCCTTTCTACTGTATTGTATTATTGGACAGCCTGCTGTGGAATGAACTCTTTCATAGTAAGATTTGTCGATTCCTTTTAGTTTTTCTAGGGCATCTCCTGGGGCGTGGTCCATAACAGATGATATTCAGAAAGTGTTAACAGAAAATTTTGTATGTAAATATAAAACAGCAACTAGGTAAGACCGAAATCGACTTTTTTGATTCATACACCAGCTATATTCTATTGGAGTGACATTAAAATCCCCCTTAGTTGGCAATCATGAGGATTCGAAAACAGCGATCGAGTCAATGTAAGAAACGTACAGCTGAAATGCAAACGGGCATGCACACCGTGCGGAGTGCTGAAGCGCCCATCCTCCCGGAACCCCCGTGCTGGGTCCTAACCCCAAGCTCAGACCGTGGGGTGCACTGGAGGGCAGAGCCCTTGAAGGGGTGATTTGGGTGAAACGAAGTCACACGGATGGCCCTGACCCAGCATGACTGGCATCCTCCTGAGACTAGGAGGTCAGGAGACGGGTGGGTGACACACAGGCCAAGGGGCGACGGGCGGACCCGCGAGAGGGCGGTCATCGGCACGCCGAGCAGAGAGGCCTCCCGAGGAACCGAACCTGCCACCACCGTGGTCGGGGGGCTTGCAGCCTGAGGATTGTGAGAATAAGAATTTCCACTATTTAGACCACCCGCTCTGTGGTACTTCGTTATGGGAACCCTTGTACACTAATATACTGCTCCAAAGACTTAAAAAATGTTCAGTAACTGCGGGGAGTGTTGGTTTTTACACTGCAATTACAAATTCATTTCCTCAGTCACACCGGCCGTAATTCAAGGGCTCAGTAGCCATACAAAGCTAGTGGCTGCAGTGCTGGCCAGCACAGCTCAGGAGCAGAGACCAAACCAGAAATTTCGAATAAAAACACTTAACTGGCCCTGACTGGCAAGGCTCAGTGGGTTGGGTGTCATCTGGCAAAGCGAAAAGGTCTCCGGTTCGACTCCCAGTCAGGGCACATGCCTGGGTTGCAGGCCGGGTCCCTGGTTGGGGGGTCTTGCGAGAGGAAACCAATTGGGGTTTCTCTCCCTCTCTTCCTCACTTCTTCGTCCTCACTCTAAAAATAATTAAATAAAATCTTTTAAAAAATACTTAATTGGTAGGGAGATGTGACCAAGAAATGTCACTATATCATTGATATATATTGAAGCAGTTTTAATCTTTAATTTATAAAATATGCAAGTGACTCACATCTACCCCAAGTCATTCTTACTCTGATTTGCTGAGTAAAGATTAAAGAAGGGAATTAACAGTTTAGGGCTTTAGTTCATGTGAAGGACATCGCCCAGAATGCTTGAGAGGTCTGGGCCATCTGTTGCTGCAAAACACAGAGGAGTACTCAGGGAGGTGGCCAGCACACCCTCACCAGGATGAGAAGTCAGAACTGTTGCTGCAGACCACCCAGGGATTCCCACATCACCCACTGGTAAACTGGGAAACGCTAATGCTTATCATGCCTTTGGTGAACTGACTCAGGCATTTTCAATGGAAATTAAATGCCAGAAATGTAAGAGATGGCATGAATATACAGTGAACAGGATTTCCCATATTCACTATCATTTAACCGTGAGGCATCAAAAGTCTGGGTCCATTATTAATAATTCCATGCATCTATAAATCAAAAGTTCAGCCCTGGCTGGCATAGCTCAGTGAATTGAGCGCGGGCTGCAAACCAAAGTGTTGCAGGTTCGATTCCCAGTCAGGGCACATGCCTGGGTTGCAGGCCACGGCCCCCAGCAACCACACATTGATGTTTCTCTCTCTCTATCTCCCTCCCTTCCCTCTCTAAAAATAAATTTTAAAAATCTTTAAAAAATAAAATAAATCAAAAGTTCAACAACCGTGGAGGAAAATCACAGAACTCAGGGAACAGAGAGAATAGTTCTGCGAGACTTGTTTAAACACTCCTTCGCCTACATGGGCTGAACACACTTACTGAAGGAAGTAGCTATCTCCTTTACAAATCAGAAACATCAATGGAAGGGTTTCAAAATTTAATATTGAATATAATACGGTTCGTCTAATGGAAAGTAGTATTCACTTGCATGGGACTTGACTTAAACTTGCTCTTTATACTATCTTTGCCCAAGGCCTTCGTGTCTGGGTAGATTACTTTCCAGAAAGAAACTAAGGCACTGAGAAAGGGACATAGCTAGGGCCACGGTAACTACGGGAAAAGAGGCTGAAAAGCAAACTTCCAGTTCCAAAGCTTTTCTACGGGCATCACCCTGTACGAGCGCTGTAACTGTGGCCAGCACAGTGCTGTGCGAGAGTCAGTTACTACAAATATTGGCAGTTTAATTATGTTGACTTGAACTGTGATACTTCAAATGATAATTAAATTCAGAATAAATCTAACAAATAAAATTACAGTAAGCCCCAACAATGGTGATTCAGTTCAGAAGAAATAACTCCCAAGAGCATTAGGGTCGCAGGAATCTTTTTAAAATGGAAACATACACAATCTTTTTTGCAAAAAAATATAGAGTGATAGATAAAGGGCTTTCTAGCATAAAATTTATTTACAATGATCAAGTTATGTGGGGAAAAGAAAATGGAACTTTCAACTGAGTTTGCATTAATGTATGTTTCAAGTGAATGATGTTTCATATCTAATTGTGGTATTTTTATTCTATCAGATCCATTTAAGAATGATGGAAAGCCTTTATTTAAAATGTCAATGTTCAATGATAAAGGGGATTTAACATGTGAGGGACAGCTGTGCCAGATTTTAAAAGACTCAGTGGACTGCACAGGCAGTCCTAGTTTGGAATAAGCAACTGCAAAAGTTGTTTTTGAAGCAATGGAAAAGTTTAAATATGGATGGTATCAGATATATTATTTTCCATACAAACAACTGTAAACCTACTTTTGCCTCCCCCTGTATATGTACTATGTTATAAAAAAATTAACTAACATCCATATTTTTATTAAACCAGAAATTAAAACCTCATGACTGTTTGCTTTGTGTCTCAATATTATGAAGTAATAATTCTGAGGATGGTTTCCCTCTTCACTTTTATTTTAGCTACAAAGTGTGTAAAATAAATCAACTTTACTTTCAAATACATGGAGTTCTGAACATAAAGCTTTATGATAAAAACTGAAATGATCATACACTGAAGAACAAAGCAAAAAAAAAAGTCCAGAATTATAAGAATATTTTGAAAAGGCACCTGTATTTACAGAGTTTAGAATAGCAACAGCATTCCCTTACCACTTAAATATTCTTCTTCCTTAATTAAAAAAAAAAAAAAATCCTGGGCTGGCGTAGATCAGTGGATTGAGTGCAGGCTGTGAACCAAAGTGTTAGAGGTTCAGTTCCCAGTCAGGGTACATGCCTGGGTTGCAGGCCACAGCCCCTAGCAACCACACATTGATGTTTCTCTCTCTCTCTTTCTCCCTCCCTTCCTTCTCTAAAAATAAATAAATAAAATCTTTAAAAAATTTTTAAAAATAAAAATAACCTATGCAACAAACCAACACAGTATTCTCTTAAAAAAAAACAAAAACCTTTAGATAAATAAAAAAGCAATGAATAAAAAATAACTAAAATGTTTGCTTCCTTACTGTGTGTCAGTGTTCAATGCTTTACACAGTCTTTAATCTTCACAAAAATCTCCCAGGAACAGGGCATTCTCCCTGGAGAAAAATCAAGATTTAAAGAACTATATCCAGAATAAATAAAGAAACTCTTACTTGGTAATCATCTTTTAAGATACACATAAATCAAACTGTAATGTTCTACACCTAAAACTGATACAATATATGTCAATTACATCTCAATTTAAAAGAAACTCCGGCAAACTGATTTAAACGGGGGTCGGGGGTGGGGGGGGAAGACAACCCAACAGAAAATGGCTGGAGGCATAAAACAATACACGAGATATTCGAAACACCAGTCAGCACGGGACAAGATCAGCATTCCTCATAAAGGGAAATGCAAACCCGAATCACAGAGTTACCCCTCCCTACACGCTCACCAGAATGGCTGACATTCAAGAGTAGGAGTTCTGAGGACTGGAAGAGGATATTCCGGGTGACAAACTCAGCACGAGCCGAGGCCAGAGTGGGGAAGCCGGAACCAAGGTGAGTGGCCCAGTCTGGCTGGGCAGAGAGGTGCGTGACGAAAGCGTTCTGGAAGAGTCGTTAGGAATCGGATCTGGAGGCCGTGTAAGGCCACAGTAAGGACTGTAACCGAAATTACATGACTAGCAAAGGGGAACCAGGATCAGGGTGACACAATTTAATTGAGTTTTAGGGTACACAAAAGGCTGCTTTGTGTGAATGTTCCCAGGGGACTCAACAAAGAAACGCAAAAACTTTCTGCTCTCCACGACCTGTTCTACCCGCATCGCTCAACCACGGGCTTCCGAAGTCTCCAGCTGCACTTCCCAGCCCTGTCAGGCCTTCGCCACTGGGTGTTCTCGCTCAAGGTCACAGGCAGCACTGAGCTCTCACTCAAGCACACCCCGTCACCTGCAATGCTCTCCCGCTTCCCCTAGGCCACTCACCATTTAAATCCAGGGCTGTTCTGGAGGCCCAGTTGGTGTCTGTCTGTCCCACCGCTCCTTGGCCTACTCCAGCCTGTCCTCAGCTCCTTTCCCCATCCCTGTGGTTCCCGTGTGGGTTCTATAACACAAAGCTCAACGCCTAACTACTAACCATCTCGCTTTGTTCTCCATTCTCCAACGGGACCATAACATTCTAGCTGAGATGGATGAAAGCGATCACATCGTTCCCGTTTGCACACCCCACAGCACCTGGCACCGAAGGGTGTACACTAGTCGTTAGTTCCTCTCTGTAACAGGAAGGCAAACCTACCCTTAATCCAAGTTCCATTTCTAGACAACTCATCCTGATGGATTCACATAAATATGCAGAAATAATGATCAGAGATATGCACTATTGTTCATAACGATCAAAACTAGATATGACTTGAGAATCTACTATGAAAGACAAGTTCCTTTGGTCTGTGCTGCCCGAACAACACAAAACCTGGGACACTACACACAGACCACAAGGAAGTAGGCAGTGAAAGCAGTTGCAGCAAAGGGTGCACACAGGTCCTGTCTGATTTATAAACACACACAACTCAGACGAGCACAGAGTTTTACAGTGACATGGCAATCTCTGGTAACTCGACAGACTCTTCAGTTCAGCGACATTTCTATTTTGATGGAAAAAAATTTCACAAAGAACACATACCATGTTGTTAGTAAAAAATATTTATACATTTTCAATCATTGCCCCCCCCTTCCAATTTTCATTTATGAAACAATTCATAATATGAATCCATTTTGTTTAAAACAAGAGTAATACTATGCTGGGTGTATGTATCAAAGTGAATATTTGGCACATATGCCAACTTTTAATAATGGTTATTTCTACAAGAGGAAGTACAGGAAACTTTTACATTCTAGGTTAGTTGTTTTTCTTTTTAAAAAATAAGTATTTACTTATAAAAGCAAAACAAATTTTTTTACTCTCCCAGAGCTGGTGATCACCCCAAAGAGCAATTGGTCTACCCAGCAATTTGTTAATCTGAAGAGAACAAGCTTAATTTTAATAGTGGGGTTGCTCAGGATACTAAATCTGAGAAGACATTACAGGTAAATTACACCCACAAAAGAAGTTCACAGGAGTTAGTAACAGAAAAACTACTTAGGCACGTAGTAAAGCTAGGCACGTATTAAATGTCTGTTTATGAAGGGAATTCCTCTGTACAGTCAGGTTCAAACATTTACTGAATTACTGTCAACATAAAGGACCAACCATTGCACAGGTCCCTCCCCACACGCTGCCCTGTTTTTAACCATCTCTGCAGTACCTAGAGTCAAGCATAAAATTCCTGGGGCCCTGGCTTCAGGGCCAGGGCTTGAGATGAGACAGATACACACACACGCATGCACACACATATTCACACACACGTGTGTATTTGTATATATGTATGTATATATTTGCTCTTAGAATTGAGAGAAAAGAAGGATGACCACTAAGTCACACAGACACCCCCACCCCCCAGAAGTGCTGGTCTGTCTCAGTGGATCTGTGCTTCCTGCAGGACTTCACCGTTATTACAGGTCCCTCTAGGTCCCTCTATGCCCCACTCCAGTCCACAGCTGGCCAACACCTGCCCGAGGAGTCAAGGCCTCCTCCAGCAAGCCTTCCAGGAAAACAAGAGCACAGCTGCCTGTGTCTCTCCTGCAGGCTGTGGCTCCAATCCTTCTCCACCCTCAGCACTGACCCAGACCCAACCGCCTTTCTGTTGTCCCCTTAGTCTCGCAGCTGAATGTAGTAGCTTATCACTATGGCGCTGATTTACTTGCATCACAACTCATTAATACTGCGCTCACAATAACCCTGCCAAGCATTCCTGTGTTGCACAGGAAGAAACTGAAATATACTTGATTCCAGTATCTGTATCCAGGTCGCAGGAAAGTCACATTGTTGTGTCAGAATTGACCCTGTAGTCTTTTTTTTCCTTGTCATTATTTCCTAAGAAATACAGTATAACAACTATTTACACTGTATCAAGTATTATAAGTAATCTAGAGCTGATTTAAAGAACAGGGGAAGATGTGTATAGGTTACATGCAAACATTACACCGTTTTATGCAGCGGGCTTGATTTCAGGATCTGCAGGGCTGGGGGCAGGGGGAGGGCTGTTTCTGGAACCAATCTCTCCGGGATAGGAGGGACAACTGTACAAAAATGGGTAACTATTAAGTGGCAAAGCAAAGATTTAAACCCAGAGGTTCTCCTTCCTAGATCCCAGCTTTACTCTGCAGCCCTCATGTCTCTGCTGTGCACTTCTTTTTCGACCTAGAAAACACCAGACATCTCGGGTCAGCATAGCACCTGGGTTTGAGTAACAACGGTGAGACTCCAGCGCACCTGGGTTTGATGCTGACTCTTCTTGGAAATGCCTGTTGGCCAGGCCAACACCGGGTAACTGAGAACTAAGGTATTTAATTTGCAAAATGTTTCCGTTTGCCAAAGCTTAACTTGTGAAAAGCGGTTTAATGTATAAAAACTCCACCACATCAAACCCATCTAGGTTCAGATTCCAGTTTGCTGCTCCCTTCACCTGTAAATAAGATGTAAAGGGATATGTGGACAACTTAGCACAGGGAGTCCCTGGGGAGTGAGGACTTGGGGTCCCCTACTGTTGTTTCTCTTAACTTTTGAGCCCTTTGCTCTCGATCCTCCCAGGGTGTGGAAGAGCTGGCTAGTTCAAACCAAATTCAATACCTTAAAAACCAGTGATTTTCAATCCGTGTGCCGCAAGAATTTGTAAAACCTGCAAAACCTGACTTGTCTCAGGCACTGACCTCTTTTACCCTTCGACTGTCAAAGGAAAAAATGACAACAGCCAACACGACAATAGCCACCTGGCATGAATGAATAAAAATTATACCTTTTTTGTTAGATCAGCAAAAAAACATTTTCCAGTGTGCCTCAGAATTTTAGTAATTAGTTTATGAGCTCCATGAGATGAAAGAGGTTAAAAAATCACTGCCTTAAAAAACAAAACAAAACATGAATTTATGTACAGGGTCCAGCAGAAGTAACAGCTGCTTGAGTGTGACTGGTAGGGTAATAATCTGGGTGTAATAATTTATAGTTTTAATGTGAACATTTCACCTAAAATGGTGTGCTAGAGTGTGATATTGTTGTCACAGAATTACATGCTTATGATTTGGTAATAAAAGATTTTGTGATTAAAAAGGGGCGTGATTTGTGCCAGACCCTGTATGTTACCCAAAACAAATTTAAATATTACAAAATGATGCACTCTATTTGAATTATGAAACTGATATCCTAGAGTTCTGTACAACACAAAAAAGTAACTGGTAGATAAAAAGATATTTCATGTGCAAAATTATAACACAAGTCAATTACTACACTGAGAATAAACTGATAAGTAGCCTCATAACTCATTCCTTCCACCTATTTCCACGTGAATTACAATCATTTGAAACTTTAAAGTAACAAAAACCCTAAGTGCCCGTTATATCTTTAAAACATTTTATATAGCCATTTAGTAATCTTTTATTGGATTATCTCAGGCACTTCGCAGAATGGACAGGCAGTAATTGACTGATCTTTACACCTTTGATGTCTAAAGTTCTGCTGTGTTAGAGATTAGTTCACAGCTGTTAAGAGGCCTCACAGCTAACATTACAAAGTAGCTCTTAACTCTTCTCCGGGTGGAATGCATACAACGTATCAAGTCTTTCAACCCTCACTAGGTCTCTGCAGGGCAAGGACCAGGAAACTGGGGCGCGGCAGGTTAAACAATAAGCCTGAGGGTGCAGAAATAAATCAGAGGCAGACTGGAAACTATGCCGGGTCTAGCTAGAGTCCAGTTTTTTGCTTTTTTTTTTCATCCCCTTCTGGACTCTGGGCAAGAGCCCATCAATGACACTGGGAAACGTGGAAAAACATACAGTACCAGTGGGAAGCAGGGGTTCCAACGGGGTAAAGGCATGCTCCATATCGGATTATTGGCCTCTGCATTAAAAAAATAAAAATGCCACGTTAGAATTTCTAGCTAAGCAGTACGTGAAATCGTCAGAACACTTGGCCGCTTTAATCCCGCGCCCCGGGTGGGCTGACGGGGTTTCGCCGAGGAGGACGCGCGGAGACGGGCAGGGACGCTGCACGCCGGATGCGCTCGCGTCTCCGGGGCGGTTGGGGCTCCACGCGCGGGCAAAGCGTGCGCCTCTACGCGGTCGCCCCGTCCAGTCCCTCCCGGTGCCTCCGTCACCATCCGGGAACTAGCCCGGCGAGGGGCGCCTGCCCCCTCCCCATTCCCGAGCCCGCGCGCCGAGAACGCGAGAGGCGCGGAGCTGCCACCGCACTTACACAATGGCAGGTGGAGCCACCAGCGGGCGCGCAGCGGGAGCGAGGGGATCGACCGCTCGGCAATCGTCTGGGGCGCCTGGGGAGGCGCGCGGCCGGCGCTCGCGGGCTTAAATAAGCGGGGGCGGGGGCGGGGGGGGAGCGCGAGAAGGCCCCACCCTTTCCGGGAACTGCTACGCCGGCGAGGCGCGCGCCCTGCCCAAACTGCGCGTGCGCGGCTCTATCGGCGCCCCTGGCCCGTCGCTTCCTTCCTCTACCGCAGTCTTCTCAGTCTGTCCTAATTTTTGTTTTGTTGTGTGTGTGTGTGTGTGTGTGTTTTAACTTGGAAGAAACTTGTAGCCACCTACTCGCAGTTGCACTCGCTTCAACACGGCCCAGGTGAAGAGGCTATTCTGTTGCCAGGCAACCTTTTTTTTTTTTTTAACAAGACTGAGCACGCCTAATCTCCAGAAAAGTTCTCTTTGGGCAGAAATCCCTTCCTTGTACCTGCTGTCGCCCTAGCGCCACCCACGGGACCCCCGCCTGTTGGAGGGAGCCCCTGGTCCTCAGAATCACCTTCAGTGTATTTGAACACAGTTGTGCTCCTAGGTTTCAACTTCCCGGCCGAACGCAATTTGCACGAGGTTCTTCTTACACGATAGGGTGTGCATATTCTGGTACTGTCGTCCCCATCCTCAGTAGGTAATGCCGCTTACAAGTCGTTGTCCCTAGAACTGGTCAGACCTGCACAGCTCTCGGCACCTAACGAGGCTTGCAAATCCCTGCACTAAAGGACCTGAGGAGTGTGGCTTCCAGGAGCATTGTGTCCCCAGGATGAACACACACACACACACACACACACACACACACACTCATTAAAATGCCTGGCTGAGAAAGCTGGGGCTGCCAGGGGAAATTACTCTTTAGTCAACACCTGTTGACAGGCTCCTGCCCTCCCAAACGGTTCTAGATTGTGAACATGGATTTCTAACGACTCAGAAGAGGTGGCACTCAAGGACCAGAGTGCATTTCATTCCTTTGAAATGTGACCATCGGGAAGGATGGGGCCTGTGTCTACTTGTCTCTGTGAGAGAACAGAATCACTGTCACAGGTGCCAGCTGGCAAAGAGCTGGCCTCATCGCATTTGCACTGACCAACTGTTTGTAATTTTTAACTTCTCTTGACTCGACTAGAATCCCCCGCCATCTATCCCCTCCCTTATTCCCTTTAAAACGTCCAAATCACCTCTGCACAAACGGACATGGGGCTCAGCTCTTTCCCCTACTGTCAGCAGTTACTAAATAAACTGTTTTCTCTGCTTTAATTGCTGGCTGTGTTTAGTCTTGCCACTGGTGACAATATCCAAGGAGCGACCCAGCTGTAAAGAGTACACTGTCGCCACAGTGCTCATTACCCTTTTTAGCAGTCACATCAAATAGAACTTCCAAGCATTTTTCACTGTTAAGTCAAGTACATACATATCTCAGACTCAACTTGAGACCAAACTACTAGGGACTATAAACTTATATTTCCTAAGTGAAATATTATGAGCTAGTGCTCACAGTGGCAGCGGGCCATTTCAACCATGTCACCTACTACTTGTGGGACACTGGAACTCCACTTCAGTATTCTCAGGTGTAAAATGGGAACACTGTTGCCAACTTTGGAAGGGCTCAGCAAAGATCAGCCTGGCCCGGTGCCTACCGCAAACAGGTTTGCAACAAATGTCCCTCTCCATCATTATGGTGCCCCAGATAACCCTGGCTGGCGTTACTGTTTATGTCTGCAGCACACATCGCTGCAAAGTGTTTTATGTGTACATAGATCAAGTTTCTCCCCAAGTCATTAAGAAAACTGAAATCCTCGACGACGACAAATTCCAGAAGAGTCCACATGTTTAAAAATGCTATTAGCGAAACTAAAAGGCAGCCAACTGGAGGTGGAGGGAGAATATTTGCACATATGCCAGACAAGTGTTTGCTAGGTCTATGTCATGTGAAGAACTGCAAATCCATCAGTAAAAGGCAAACAAACTAGTAAAACGATGACTGAGGACATACACAAGCAAATCAAATTACAGCATATATTCAAATGGCAAACAAACAGGTGAGAAGCACACCATCACCAGCATGCAGGGAAGCAGGCTTGAACAAGGAGATAAATTCACTTGCCAGCTTGCGAACAATTTTTAAGTAATAATACAAACTTAAATTTATCAAGTAATAATTGTGTTTCAGGAACGGTGTGAAGGTCTTTTACGTTTTATTTAATTACCCTAAAATGTAGGTTCCAAGAAAACAAAGACCCGATTTTAATTGTTTACCTTTGAATCCTCACTCTCTAGCACAGGTGCTGGCAAAGAGCCAGCAACCGATGAGTACTTGTTGATTATTAGTGATGGATTGATTGCAAAAGCCTGGAATGCTAACTTCTCCAGTTCTCACAGCTGGTTCATCTGTCAGACCTCAGCACAAAACTGACTTCCTGCCTATGGTTACTCTTTGTCTCGCCTAGGATTGTTTGTTCGTTTTCCTGCATGGAAACACTCCCAAGCTGTTTTGTTGTGGTGTTGGGTTGTTTTTGTTTTTGTTAGTCGTTCACTGGTTTCTGAGTTGTGTCCCGCACTGGAGCCCAAGCCTCCTAAGAGCAGGAAGACACCTGTTTTGTTCCTTGCCATTTCTCCAGCCAAACAGGAAACCTCACTCATGGCTGGGGTTCAATAAATATTTAAGTGGATTGCTAAATGGTGGGAAAATGGCAATTTATAGATCACATTAGGAATTATTTAAAAGATTAAGCTACTCAGTATGTCCTCATGTGAAAAATGTCCAGGATGTAGTAAATTTTATAAATGCAAGTGGTAGAACACTCCACTGAAATATATTTTAACATGTTTAGATATCTCTAGAGAGAATTGTTAAAACTGACTTCTCAGAAAAAGAGAGGGAATGTGCAGGACGCAGTGGGCTAAGGGAAATACTACTTTTTGTCTCATGCAAAAAGTACTCATACTTTTGCATTGTGTTACCTTAATATTTTTGCAATAAGCATATTAAAGAAATCTGTTTGTAAAAATGTACATTAAAAGCAAGCTCAAGCATCACGCATCCTTAGTGGTAATCCTTGGCATATTTGGGGTGGGGTGGGGGCTTCTAGGGAAGGCAATGCACATACAGATGTGGTCTGACATCCGGAGGAGAGAGTCCACAGCGTCGACCAAATCTCCGATGGATTCTATGACCCCCAGACCTGCACAGGGTAGGAAGGAACCCTTGCCGGTAGATCACGTGGTTTTCTCCAGGATGCAAACCTGGGTCTCCTGTCTCCGTCGCCAGTTATCCTCCACTGGGCCCCATTTCACTGAACTGCTGGAAATGAAAATATAGGGCATATTATTGCAAAAAACTCTATCATAAAGGTCTGTGCAGTGGAATAAGTTTCAAAATTCTGCATTTTATCTCCTGCCCCCTTGTACATGATCTCTAAGCATGTCCTGCAGATCAGAAGTAAGGAATCGGTCTACATCCAAACCCAGAACTTCTCAAAGGCATCGGGGAATGTAATGCAGCGGATTTTTTGTTTGTGGCGTTGGGTTGTTTTTGTTTTTGTTTTGTTTTGGCACATCTGAAACCGAGAAACTGGCCCGCGAGTCCACCTCCTTGCCACCAGGAAAGCCACACTGGCGAAGCAGGTTCTGGCTGAGAAGGAAAGGGGTTCCATCAGGAGTCCAGGGCCTGAGAGGACGGCAGGCTCTGGCTCCCGGCTCCAAAGCCACCCTGGCCTCTCAGGCGCCCGGGCCAGGTTACACGGGGGAACCGCGGCAAGACGGGGCAAAGGGATTTCTGGCGACGTGGCTTCTGAGCTCTGCTCCCCCGCAGTCTCGCTCTATCTCCGGCCGTGGTCCCCAAGTAGTTCCACTGCTCCGCCCCCAGCTTCACTGCCCGGGTTCGGGAGCTGGACGTGCAGGGAGAGAATCCGCCCGTTCTCACACGAGTCGCTGATGCTCGTGCAGGTCTCGGGGTCACGGTCGGTCGTCTCTTGGTCCCGCGGACACTGCATCTGCTGGTGTCTGCAACTTATTCATAAGCAGTTCGAATGCCTGATTTTTCTGAGTCAGTGAGCACAACCTATTCTATAATCACTACTTAATTAGTGTATTATGATATTTTTCAGTCACTACTACACATCTTTTAAAACTTTGCACAACAGCGTTGCTCCAAACAACTGTTGGGGGAAAGCTACCGGTGCCAAAGCCCCTTCGCTGCAACAGCCTCGCTCCCCGACGCCCCCCTGGAGGGTCCCGCCTCCCGCCCTCAGCCCACCGCCGTCCGCGCTGTTTTCGGGAGGTCGCACCCTTCCCTCCCTCCCTGCGCGCATCTATCTGATCTCACTGAAGCAGACGTTCTAGCCTCTTTCAGGATCTCTCCGCTTCAACATTCCACCGCTCCCTCCGATTCCAGTGGCTCAAACTGAAGCCACTTTTATCCTTCCTCCTAGAGTCTCCATGTGTCTCCTTGATGTCGCTCCTCCTCCTCTGCATTCCTGGATAAATAAAACTTCAGTCTGCTTTCTCTCTCCCTCCGCCGACTGGGCCAGTCGTCAGCTCTCCGTGGATGGCGTACTGCAGCCTGCTGAGGCCGGTCTGGATCCAGATCCCATCAGCCTTGTCGTTCCCTCTCACCGGTCGGGCAAAACGTTACTTATTTGGAAGCCTGTCTAAAATACCATCTTCTCTGGGAAGTCTTTCCTGCGCGTCGTCACCCAGGCCCCTGGCGAGTAATCTCCCTTGGCTCTGTAATCGCACTGTGTTTTTAATGGCCCTTTCCACACAGTCTGGCACACAGAAGTCCTCGCCCTTCCTCCTGGGACATGGTGCGAGGCCCCCAGACACCGAGAACAGTACCGACCCCTGTACGTGCACGCCCTGTCGGTAGACACACATGTACATGCCTGTGATGAAGCTTATCAGTCGGGCACAGTAAGGGGTGAACAACAACTAACGATACAATAGAGCAGTTACAGCAGCACACTGTAATAAAAGGTGTGTGGTCAGGGACCTGAACATTAAGGAGACAATTTTATTCGGGCTGTGGAATCGAGAGCACACCCTAGATCCTAAGATCTGGGGGTCCCCACAGCGTGGTTTTGCATGTTTATAGGGAGGCGTGCAAGAGTCTCAGGTGGGGGGATTTGCAGTTGTGGTCAGGGAACATCTTGGCTGGACAGGAAATGTCTATCTCTGTGTTTAGCTATTGGGGGGAAGCAGACAAACGTTTCTAACATGAGCCAGTCATTCGGGAGACAAGGAGTGGGGCGCTGGCTCCAAACGGAACTGTGTCATGTGGTGTGCCAGTCACGTCTCAGTGAGGAACAGGGCGTGAGAGGGACTGCCCGGCCTCCTGAGAGGCTCAAGGAGCAACAAGGGGCACCCGAGAGTCTTAGGGGAGCCGTGAGGACACACGGAGGGACAGAGTTTTATCTAAGACAGACGGCGGAGCGCCGTTCCTTGAAGCCACCTTCTTCCTGGAACACGGAAAGAGGGGGAGGGGGTTCGGAAAGCAAGAGGGTGGGGGACTCCTTAGCCATCACTGTCTCCCTGGAGCACAGGCTCATGGGTGGTTCAGCATCAGGAGAAGTTCCCCAAAAGCTTCGCGCAGGACTGCTGCTGAAACCTAGCTGTCCGGCTCGCGACCGCGCGCCGCTCCGTGCGGCTGCAGTGAAGCTGGAGGATGCAGACTTCCGCAGGGGATGCGCCGGGGCCACGGGAACGCGGGCGCTAGTGGGCGGCGGGCGCACAGGGCCACGTGCAGGCGATGGGTCACACAACCGCACACTTGAAGCCTATGTCATCTCACTAACTAATGTCACCCCAATACATTTGACCTAAAAAAATAAATACAATAAAAGCACTGGGGGAAATGGGTGTTTTGCTAAATGGGAAAGGCAGAGGTGCTGTCGAGCAGGAAGTAGCCAGCAGGCCAGACTTGAAGTGCCCGCTGACTCTCGCCCTCGTCCACCCTTCCACCTCTGCCATCTATTTGCCCTCATGCAGTAGTCACGGCTCTTTTCTTTCTTCCTTCCTTCCTTCCTTTCTTTTCTTTCTCTCTCTCTTTCTTTTTCTCTCTCTCTTTCTTCCTTTCTCCTTCCTTCCTTCCTTCCTTTACTTCCTTCCTTTCTTTCCTTCCTTCCCTTCCTTCCTTCCTTTCCTTTCCTTCCTTCCCTTCCTTCTTCTCACCCGAGGATATTTCCATTGATTTTAGACAGAAAGGAAGAGAGAGAGAGAAACATCGATGTGAGAAACATCGGTCAGTTGCCTCCGGTACCCACCCTGACCAGGGACCGAACCCACAACCCAGGTTCATGTCCTGACTGAGAGCTGAACCCGCAATCTTTCAGCTCACAGGACGACGATCCAGCTAACTGAGCCACCGGTCCAGGGCACCACAGCTTGTACAACAGGTGATGTCCCTGCTTCCGTAAAACTCATCAGCTGATTTTAGAATAGAATCCAACCTGCAAGAGCCCTGAACAATCTGGCCTTTGCCTAGTTCCAATTTATTTTACATGACTGTTCATATATGTGAAGCTCCAGCCAAACTTGCTTTTGTCATTAAAAAACAAAACAAAACGGACAAGTCCTTTCTACCCATTTTTTCCTCTCCTAGAATGTTCGTGCCCCATCCCTGCCAAGTTCTTCACATAATCCACACATAGAAGCCCAAATGTCACTTCTTCAGGGAAGCCTTCCTTGGTTTTCCTGTGTACAACTGCTTCCCCTGATTATTCTCCTAGCACACTCTTTGTCTTCTCTACAACACATATCTGGTTAATTGACTTGGCGACCTTATTTTCCACGATGAGGCAAAGGGCTCGGCCTGATCTGTTCACTGCCGTAGTCTCAGTGCTAAACAAAGTCCATGGTGTGCATGGTGCAGAGAAGCAGATGTGCACAGAATTGACACAATTTATGTATGTACAATGTATATGTTAGATAATATATAAATATTGGTGAAGAATTTATTAACCATGAAAGATCTACATATCACTAAAAAATATCTACTATACCATAGACTCTGTATGTCAAACTGGCCTATTTTGGGCGGTATGTTCTGCCTCTCTGCAGCAGTTAAATTGGACCTTTTTTTTTTAAATAAGACTTTTATAAATATTAAGACACACATGTTTTTAATCGAGAAGACTCATTATCACTAAAAAAATTCCCCGAATAAATCTAACAAATTTAATGCGATGCTTTTCAAAATCCCGACAAGTTTTTTTTTAATTTCACAAACTCAAATGTAATTATACCAGAATAGTAACTTAAAAAAAAAGGTAAGAGCCCTGGCTGTCGTAGCTCAGTGGATTGAGCGCGGGCTGTGAACCAGGCATCGCAGGTTTGATTCCCAGTCAGGGCACATGCCTAGGTTGCAGGCCACGGCCCCCAGCAACTGCACATTGATGTTTCTCTCTCTCTCTCTCTTTCCCTTCCCTCTCTAAAAATAAATAAATAAATAAAATTTTTAAAAAATGGTAAGAGATTTTTCCTGCTAGGTATAGAAAACTAAATGTTACCTTAGTAATTTTTAAATGGTAATGTTAACAGAGACACAGATAATTTGATAGAACAAAATAGAGTTCAGAAACAAACTCACATGTAAGAGTTTAGTTCATGATAAAGGTAACTAATTAGAGGGAAAATATATTGGTACATTTAATAAATATTTTTGATGCAATTATCAATATATGGAAATAAAACTCACTTTCTACTTCACATCATATAAAGATAAATTTCTAATGCATTCAAAAGCTAAATATAAAAGTCAAATCCTTTTCCTTTTCTGGCAGGTGAATTCGATAATATTTATATTTTTTAAAAGGCACATACCCTGTGATCTACCTCCTCTACTTCTAGGAATCTGTCTCAGAGTAGTACTTGAATACTTTTTCTCAATGCATGCATGCAGATGTTATTGCTGCTTGCTACAAAACAGCAAAAAATTTAAATTGTCCAAGACAGAGGAATGACTAAATAAATTAATCCCACACAATCTGATGTACTGACTAAATAGAATAAAACAGATCCCTATATACTTATATGAAACTATCTCCCCAAAAGGCAGACTGCAGGATAATACGTATAAAAATAAGTGTAGCCCTGGCTGGTGTAGCTCAGTGATTGAGCACGGGCTGCAAACCAAAGGGTTGCAGGTTCGATTCCCAGTCAGGGCACGTGGGTTGCGGGCCGAGTCCCTAGTGAGGGCCATATGAGAGGCAACCACACATTGATGTTTCTCTCCCTCTCTTTCTCCCTCCCTTCCTCTCTCTCTAAAAATAAATAAATAAAGTATTTAAAAAAATAAAAAGTAAAAATAAGTGTAAACTCTAACGTTCAAAGGAGCCACCTGAGGTAGTTAGCAACTAGTCGCGGCGTACACTGAACAGCACAGGGAACAGAGTCAGTAACGCTGTAACTACTGCGCATGGGGCCAGGTGGGCTCGGAAAACAGGGCAGAGCACGTGACCGCCCAAGCACCATGGGGCACGCCTGAAACTCATTCAAAGTAATATGGAATGTAAACTCCCATTGAAAAATAATTTTTTTAAAACCCGCAAAGATTCGCCGAAGGAACTTGTTTTAAAATGTGGGCTTTGAGGCCACACTCCCAGCAAACCCACTGGACTAGGTCTGGGATTTGACTTGGTAGCCTGCATTTTAATGAGCAATCCAGGTTAGTCAGATGTACGTATAACCACCCTTCAGAAACACCATCCCAAATTAATGCCTTTTTCCCCAATAGTTAAATATGCATGCATGCTCCAGGAAGTGGAGACAGCTCACTTACACAGTGTGCACGTATTTATAGACACATTCTGTACTTCCATCTACTCGAGTGTATTTTCCAATAACTACTACCCGACGTGCTATTTAAAACCACGTGATCCGCCCACCCTCTCCCCCACCCATCTCTCCCTAGACTTGCTTTGGACATCACTCTCATTCATCATTTTTCGGTCCCTTTCAGTATTAAAATATGTTTACTTTAACACCAAAATTCAACATTACATTAAAAACCAAGTATTTCAAATAGGCTCAGTCATTAATATTCAGGGCTATTCATTGTAAAACTTGGATCCCATGTTGGACTCAAAACTTTCCTCCTCTCTCACCTCCCAAGACCAGACCTGTGAGCCAGCGATTCTGAGTTTTCCCTCTCCCACTCTGAGATCCTGCCTCAGCACTAACGCTCAGCTTTGGAGTGTGAAGAGGGAGAGGGCGGACCAGCTGCGGAGATGACACTGCCGACCCTTCTCCGTGGGTTGTCCTGGGCCTTTTGACTGCTTGCAGACATCAGTGTGAACTGAAACGTGACATCGGCACACTGCACGGATGAAGCAATCCGATGCATCATGCATCGGTAAAGGGATTAATTCAAAAGGACTCCTATAGGCATAGCCTGGTACCACAGCCCGATTTCATCATTATCTCCTGAACTCGAGGCCACGCCACGGCACCACCTGTTTTGGTTCGGTCGGGTTCCGCAGAAACAGAACCTACAGCAGGGCCTGGAGTGCTAGTGGTTGCCTGGGAGGTACAGCACCGCTTGTGGAGAGCACAGTGCTCAGAGAAGGCAGCTACGGGAGGGTGCAGAGGCCAGGCTCCCCCTGGGCTGTGAGAGACCACAGCTAAACCCCACCGGGAGTGCTGGGGTACATGCCTCAGGGTTATCCCACCAAAGGGGTGTGTACACATCATTGTACATCAGCTGTTTCCTGCTAGTACACAGGACACATGTTTTACATCGGTTGTGTATCCTGTGACTTTGTTAAACTCACTTATGGGTCATTTAACTTTTTTCAGATTTATTAGAATCTACAGATCACACTGTCTGCAAATCTACTGATCATATTGTTAGCAACTGAGTTTTATTTCTTCCTTTCCAACCCAAATGCTGTTTATTTGTTTTTTATCTTATGCCCAGGATAGGACCTTCAGTGTAATTTTGAAAGAAAATACTGAGAAAAGGCATCCTGGCCTTGTTCCAAATCTTAGGTATAGAGCGTTTATTAATCTCACCATTAATTTTCAGGTTAGGTGTAGGTGTTTTATGTGTTATCAGGTTGATGGAATTCCCCTCTGTTTCTTGGTTTGCTGAAATTTTCACTGTAAATGGCTGTTAATTTTGCGAAATGTCTTTTTTTTTTACCAATTAAGATTACATAGTTTTCCTACTTAGTTCTGTTAATATGATACTCACATTGATTGATTTTCAAATGTTAAAATGATCTTAACTCCTGGGATAAAACATCATGAGATCATGACATAGTATCTTTTTCATGTATTACTAAGTTTGATTTGCTGATATTTTGTTAAAGATTTTGCATCCGTGTTCCAGTACCAGTCAGAGGTGTTCCTTCTGGTGTATCCTTGGTTTTGAGGAGGGCCCTCCGTTGTTCTGCTTTGGGGGTGGGGGTGAAGTTAAGCTGTTCCTATTACCCACTCCAGTGTGTCCAAACTCTTTTTTTTTTCTTCTTTGGTGTGCTGGAATGTCTCCAGAAACCTGTATCTCCTGCTCTCTCATCTGTGGGCGATTGTCTAAGACAGTTTTCCAGGAGATCCCAGCTCACGGCCAGGAGGGGCTGCAGCTAGTTCTTGAGTCACTGCAGATCCACAGGTGGGACTGAGGTCTCTCTGCCCGTTACCCAGTGCATGGGTGGGTGATACTCCTCCCGGGTCCTCTTGTGCATGGTGCTGGATCCCACCGCTCTCTGAAATGCAAGTTTGTCTGTGGATAGATGCCAAAATCTTGTTATTGGGGAAGGGAGACAGATACAAGGAAGATCTTACGCTGCCATGATGTGGATATCACCGTGTTTTTCACTTCAGGTATTATGTTTGTCAGTGCTAAAAGTTCTATTTTATTATTTTTAAAATATCTTCCAGTTTCCTTAAATACTTGAATATAATTATAATAGGTGTTTTATAGTCTTTATCTGCTAATTCCATCATCCTGATCATCTTAGAATCTATTTGTCGCCTTTTTTTTTTTCTGGTATGAGTCAAGAAATCTCTGCCTCTTTGTATGTCTAGCAATTTTTGGTTGGATGCTAGACATTATGGTTTTTTAATGTGGTTGAGTATCTTCATTTTGTTTTCTTCCTTTAAAGGTCCTGAAGTTTGTTTTGGCAGATGGCTAAGTTACTTGAGGATCTTCTTTATCTGTTTGAGGTTTGCCCTCAGGCTTTGCTAGGATGGATCTACAGTGGCCTCTACTCCAACACTGCTTAGTACTGGCACTAAAGCAGGACTCTCCTGAGGTCTTAAGTGAATGTCCTGAGTATTTAAAAAGTTATCTCCTCTCTTGCTGATAGGAATTCCACTATCTCCCAGCCCCATGTGAGCTCTGGGAATTGTTTAGTTTACAGTTTTCTGGATACCATATTTTGGCTAGTCTTGTAGAGTTTTACTTAACTCAGGACCAGAATTGAATTCAGACTTGAAGGGGTCTCTGTGCAGATTTCTGGAGCTCTCCGTGTATCTGTCCTGCAAATCCCAGGCACCGTGGCCTCCCCAAATGTTTGTCCCTGTCATTTTGTTTTACTTGACTTTTCCTTACCTGCGCTATAGTCCGGAAGTTGATTCTACATAGAAAACAGGGACAATCGTAAGATTGATCTTGTTTATTTCTCTTCCCTCAGGCATCACCCTTCTACTCTGTTTTGTATAGTTTCTGTCATTTTCCGGTTGTTGATGCAGAAAGGAAGGTCCTGTACCAGACCCTCTTTATGGAAAAAGTGCTTTTCATTAAGTTTAAGATCAGAACTTAGATCCTCAAAAGTTCTTTGGAAGTTTTGCATTCATGAGGATTTTTGACTGTTGGACCATGTAATAGAATGGATGATTAATTTCATTACCTTCCTCCATAAAAGCTATTATCTACAGAACTATTCTTTTGGGCATCTCACTCTGAAATTCAGCTATTCCTGAGTTCGGATCTTTTTTGGTTAAATATTTCCAGAAGATAAACCTTTCATTTTCTCATAGGGCAGCTCAGCCGTTCTCTCTTTAGTTTTATTTTTCTGCTATTTAATCATATTCTAAGGATATTTTTAAAATATCTTCAGAATCAGTATTTTTCATTCATTTTCAAGTCTGCCTGATCTTTTATTTATATTTTCTGAATCCCTATGAGAAACAGCTGAATCAGTATGCACATATGTGTGTATCTGCATACACATATCTACACACTAACACATAAACACACCATAGACATATAAATATACATGCACAAAAGCAAATATATATGTATATACACACACATATAAAGACATATATTCACATATTTATATGCTTAAATATAGTTAGCATTTCAATATATTTACATTGGGAGGATTTGTCCTCTGCATCAGTGAAGGTGGCATGCAGCTGGAACACCCCTAAAAGCCTCTTGGAATGTTGGGGTCCCCACACGTACACATGTGAGTGTGAGCAGGGAGAGAAGTAAAGAAGGGACAGTTTTGTTTTACATCACACAGAAAACAGCACACCTCATAATGAATTCGCACGCCTTCTCTGCTTTAGTATTCCTCTTCCCTTGTTGCCCAACTCTGCAACCTCTCCCTCCCGCACACTCAGCCAACTACACACCAGGTCTTTCCATTGTACCTTCTAGAACTTTCTCCAAGTCATCCATTGCCTCCATTTCATTTCAGACTTCCACCTAACTTCACTGGACTTAGGCAGTAGCCCCTGAAAACACAGGCACGCAGTTTTATTCCTGCTTGACCTGCACGGACGGCACAGGGACCTCCGCTAACCAGGCGACGTTGTGCCATTGCTCTGTCCACAACAACTGAATGATTTCCACAGAGTCTTGGGACCAAGGCCCAAATCCTTAACACGCCCTGAAAGGTCCAGCGTGTTCTCTCTGCCTCATTCTCCAGCATTATTTCTCCAGGACACTGGCGTTTCGGCGCCTCAAGTGCCTCAACTTCCTTCCAACCAGGGTCCTCTACACATACTACTTGCTCTGCTTGTCATGTTGTTCTGGAAAGTTCTAATTAATACTTATTCCTGGAAATGTTTTTCTCAAATGTCTGTATTTCCTCAGAGACTGTAAGTTCCATGAGGACAGGCTCCACTTTTTTCTAGCTCTTAGCAAGGCACTTGGGACACAGAGCACGCTCAGTAAATATTTGTTGAAGGGAGAAAGGAGAAAAAGAACAGAAAGAAGAAAATGAAATATTAACAGCCTTAATTGTAATGAACTTTTGTTAAAGTGAAATTGATCCAAATATAAACAAGGGCAAATAATTGACCTTCAGTTCCATTCTCATAGTGATAAGAGGAAAATAATTAACTTTTTTTTCTCAGTATAGAAAGGAGACATTTCGAAAGGGAAGCTGGAGCAGACATCAACGTTTTGGACTTTACCAAACATCTTATTTTAACTCATTTTCTTGTCATGAAGTGAACACAAAAAGTTCCAATTGAGATGCTGAGAAAATGTCCTCCTGCCACTCCGGATACAGCCTACTCCGCTTAGCAGGATTTATCACGTTTTTGGAACACTGTTTGAAAAAGGTGACTAAAAGTAGCATCTTTGGGGGTTAATTTACAATAGTGAAAATTTACTACCTCTGGTTTTAGGTTACCTGTGTGCCTTTTTTCCGTACACAAGAGAACTTTTACTTGGTGTTCTGCTGTTCGATTAAGAAAAACATCGTGTGCCTTCCAGCAGCATTGTAGAAGTTATTTCTTCTTACAGTAGAGGGCAGTAGAGGAGCACAGCTCAGGGTGGAGACACTGGGCGCAGCCACAGGCCTGTGGACAGGGCTCCCCGTGGAATGGGGTGTGCCTCGGCCATTTAAAGGAAAATTTGAACAATCCGAGAAGATATAACTTGTGAAGATGTAGTGACTAGAAAGTCAGAAAATGTTTCAAAGCTTAGAGAATCCTCAGAATTTTAAACATGTTGATTTTGAAAGGATAAATTGTTTTACCTTATTTTCACAAATAGGAACATACTTCTTGTTATTGACAATAGCAGGTCCTGGCTTTTCTTAAGTTTTTAAAATGATTACCCCTTCTTTTTATGAAAGCACAGAAGTGGTGAATTTTAACAGATGGGTCTTGGTTCGTTACGTAGACAGAGGGAGTTTAAGTCTGACCGATAAACGTTTTTGATCCTTGCCAAGACCACGCCTGGGAATTTGTTTTTACGTTCTGTAGTGTAATGTTTTCCTTACCTGGCAGTGAACGAGGGAGGTTCCTGCCTGAGAGAAGTAAGTTCCGCAGCACTGCGTGCCTGGTGTTGTAGCCACGGAGAGTGAGTCCAGAGGGAACGCGTGTGCTGAAGGATGCGGAGACACTTCTGACCGGGAAGCTGGGCAGTGTTCAGCTGGGACAGCGCCTGAAAGGTAGAATATGTAGGTTCAATGAAATGTATATAAAGTGCTGAAGTCTGTAAAGCTGGATAGAATGGAGCTATGCTTTTTTTAAAGGTTCCTTGTCCTTGGAAGGGGTTGAAGTTCAAAAGAAGCAAGTAGGATGGCCTGGCTTCTACACTTGGATGTCCCTATGGGTCAGTATGACACAGAGTTACTGTTCAAGGTTTGTCATCCTACTTAATTAGAAGAAACTGCTTTATTCAAGAGTAGTGCTGGCCATAGCATCCTGCGGTCTTTGGTAGCTCTGGCTACAAAGGCAAACAACGAAATAATTGGGTATCCAATTATTGATGGTATTTCATCCAAGAAGCCTCCACAAAAATGTATACTGAAGAGAGGAGCCTTTGTTATCTCTATGATGCTCAAAAATGGACTCTGACACAATGATGTCTATAGTGCGGAAGCAGATCCGCTTGGGGTGTTCCTTTCAAAACACACTCATCTGTGGCACATAAGTGAGGCTGACAACAGTAACAGCCATAACAACAGTCACAACACCAATCATCTGTATTGATAACAGTGTAATGCATACTTCACAGAGTCCAAGAGACTTTTTTTTTCTTCACGGACTGACACCTCCGAGCATGGGAGGGGCTATAATTAAGGGCAGGTCAGAGTCACGGCTGGCCAGAAGGACGTAGTTTCATTGCTTGTGAATTCACTGCTTGGTTGTGGGTTGTGTTTTTAACTGTGTACTGAGAATGATTGTGCACACAGAAAATCACAGAAACACATGTGTGGCATATGATGACATGTGTCTAAGAAAGGCTGAAAGAGACCCTTCACAAGTATAACAACCTTAAGGATAATAAACTATTATGTCATAGTTTAAGCAGGAGCTTCTTTTCCTTAATGGTACATAGGAATAATGGTGCGTGTTGCAACCAGTGGTGTCTTAGATTTGATAAAACATGGTATTTTTATATCCATTTTATGAGTGAGAAGCCTCAGGGCAAGAAAGGCTAAAGAAGTTCCCAAGGAAACAGTAGCATATAGTTCCCCACGTGCCTCAAGTTGCCAAATGCTGAACTAGAAAGGCTAAAATGACTACTTGACTCCTTCATTCTTGCGTTCTTCCCCAAAGAAAACTTCATGAACGACTGTTTACATGGTTATACTATCAATATAAAAAGAAAGTTATGTCTTCCTAAACACATTTTTAAAAAACTCGCAATGCCTATTTTAAACAAAAGAAGCAATTAGTACTATGATATTGTTATGTCACAGAAAATGAATTCTTAAAAATCGAAGACTTAAACATTTAATCATTAAATTAACACACAGTTAAAATAAATGTATAGTGAGGTTGCTTAAAACCCATACAAAGTTTAAATGTTAGGCCTGTCCCAAACTCGATTGCCTGAACAACACCCTTAAGTGCCTATAATTGAAAAAGAATGCTTCGAATAAAAAACAAATGGAATGCTTTACTGCAAACATGCCATCCTCTTGCGTCAACAGTTTCACACCCCTGGGCTCTCCAAGCAGAGTGTCAACGTGCGGGGTGACACAGGCACGTCCATGCACTCAGAAGGCCAGCTGGCCCGGTGAAACAATCACCAGGCATGTTTTATGAAGTCACCCGACAGTTTTAATGTCCAAATAAGGACCCGGCTTTGGATTTGGTTCAAGGTCACATGTAGCCTTAACCTTTGGCCCCCAAGTTCCCCGATGCGGTCCTCGCTGACCACACCCCCAACGAAGGAGGAGCCTTCAGGTGCTAAGGGCGTGCATCCCTGTGTAAGCCGAGGGTTTCGTTGGACTCTGCACAGAGCAAACAGAGATGGAATTCCAGTTGAATACACTGCTGGCATTTGAATACTGAATGTTACTGTGGGTAGAAAGCTATGTTACTATGGGACCTTGAGGATAATTTCCTGCCAGAGAGGTAGAAGCTATCTCACGTTTGGTTCTGGTGTTCAGACATTATTTCCTGCAAGATGCAGAGCTATTTGCAAATAATGTGGGGTGGCACATTACTAAGCAATGTGACTAGCTCTCTGTGTTACCCCCAGTGGCTTACTTGAGATAAATGGAAAGGGGATTGGTTTCTTGGAGTTGTAAAAAAAAACAAAAACAAACAAAAAAACCCAACACCAAAATGTTCCAGGTTGACAGTTCACCAATTAGACATTGTCTCAGTGTAACAAACATCTCTTTGGAGTAACAACGTCTTTTGCTTTAACCAAAGAGGAACTCGACTGGTTAAAAATCATTCCCAGTGGGAAGGAGTTTTAGATTAAAGGGAAGAATGAAGAAACAAGATGAAAAGCCACGAAAGTGGGAGAAAAGGAAAGTATTCACAAAAATACTTTTCACCTCTCAGATGTCAACAGTATCTTTTTCTTGATATTAGGCCTTCCCTCGCTCACTGAAATTCTAGTAACTATGCCTTGGGAGGTTCTTGTATATAAATTGGGCTACTTACTAAAGAATTCGAGTAAACTAAGTTTGAAATGCACTCTTTGTCATCTACAATTTTATTTATCCCTTGAATTTAGACTGATTTATGTTTCTCCCTGAGGTAGAATGAGTGGAAGTTACAGAAAGCTGTTGTTGATTAAACATAAGGGGGAAGACGTGAAACCTGGACTCTCCAGGAATGCAGAGTTCCGCTGTCTGCAGCATCTCCCAGCCAAGCCCGAGCCGCTAGTTGTCAGAGACGGGACTGGAGGGTTAGATGCTGAAATGGTCTAACCTCTAAGACTCCCATATTTCCCCATTATCTTAAAAAACAAACCAGAGAATGACAAATCTCCTGAAGGCTTTCATTCCATTTGGCAGTAAAACACACTTAAAACATGTGATTTTTCCATCTGTATAAAGGACCGAATCCTTGCATGGGCTCATCATATAAAACCTCTCATCTGATACTGTCTCCGCTCAGATGGAAACACGAGAGTTGTGTCACTGACATTTTAATGTATACACTTCACAGATCTTTAAATTATTCAGTCCAGAACTTTCTGGGCGGAGGATCCTACAGGTCAGCCTTAGAGAGGGATGGGCTTCACCGACCTGATAGGATGACTATCATCAGTGCTCATAGGATGCAGAAACGTAATCTTTGCTTAAGTTGTCATTTTGCAACGGGCTATAAATAGCTTCACTTAAGTGAAAGAGAGCATCCTCACTCATCTTTAGCAGACGAGGGCTTCAGCGCATTACACCTGTTTTATGGGTCTGGTTATGGAGGTTCAGTTGTAGGCTGACATATGACAGTCCCCATTTAGATCTTAGAAGTAAAGAGCTTCAAAGCAACCTTATTAAATTTAATGGGATGAACCTGCAATGTCTGTGGCTGGAGAAAAGGTAAGGAGATACTCAGCACAGAGTTCGTCATCTGAGGGTCTGCGGTGGAAGGCAAACCAATGGATTATTCCACTGTCTGTAATCAGCGTGATTTGAAAATATTTAGGCACTCAAATATAATATACACTCTATCGTTCGTTAGCATTTTGAGGGCTTCTTAAGTAGACGTATTGTCAGGTGTGTTTTATCAAACACATTACATGAATGGAAGAGGCTGTTGTAGTTGTGTGTCAGCCTGGATGTCGATCACCGAGCTTGTCTTAAAAAGGATATACAATGTTTGGATTAAGTTGGGGTGTTTACTTTCATTT
Source organism: Phyllostomus hastatus (assembly GCF_019186645.2). Classification (NCBI taxonomy): domain Eukaryota; kingdom Metazoa; phylum Chordata; class Mammalia; order Chiroptera; family Phyllostomidae; genus Phyllostomus; species Phyllostomus hastatus. The sequence continues at coordinate 1,583,273 of NW_025334010.1, forward strand.
GAAATACAAATAGGCATGCGAGGTTTAATTTGAGCTACTAGCCATAGTAACATTCGAATCAAGTCAAGGCCCATGGATACAAAGAAATCTTGCAATGAAATATAGAACTAATCACTGCCATACAGAAGGAAGAAATAAAATATTTCATCATATTAATAGTTTCCAGCACAGTTGAACAAATGAACATATCCACAACCAAGTTCAAGTTCTGCAATTGCAAACATTTAAATATTTCACCTGGGTATTTCGATTGTTACTCTCTGTATTATAAAATGTCTGGTTGTTTGTTTTTAGCATCTTGAAGTTCAAAAGATAATATATTCAGGCTGTTCACCCACCCAGCTCACTAATTAGTGAGGGTAATTAGTTTCCTTGCAAGCACTTTGTCCAGGTAAGTTAGTATGATGTCGTCATTCACAGCGCTCTGGAAAAATGAAGATGAAGGATCCTTGAGAACTAGGCTCAGTCACAAAACATATCCCTTAATAACACCCAGGGAATCCCTCCCACTTTTGTGTCTGTGTCCTTCAGGGGAGCATCTGCTCAGCTCCTTGTTAGTGAGACAAAGTGGAAAGAGCGAGTTCAAAAAGCTAATGTTGTTATGAAAGTTTACGAAATGTGGAAAGGAAGGAAGGAAAGGTCATGGTGACTGACTCAGGAAAGAATGTATCTAGGAAAATGTATGAAAGAAGAGAAACTGGTACAAAAATTAGTTGAAGAGAAATATTTGTCTTAATACCAAGAATCAAATACTTATACAGATACACAGAGAGCAGTTGTCTCATTGTTACCGCTATTGTTTTATGTTGCTAGAAGTGAATTTGTATTCCAGTGGAATATCCCACTGACCTCAAGACAAAAAAAGTATTGATTTAGGGAGTATAATTGTAACACTTCATGAGCATAATGGGCCGTGAATTTCCTCATGGGCAGTATGGTTCGCCCTCAGCCAATATATAAAATTATCGGAAGAGCAGTAGCAAGTTCGGTTATTCTCCTTGGAAGTTAATATACTGCTTTGATTTACCCCTATGCATTTGTGAAAACAGGTGAGAAAACGTTCCCTTCACCTACTCCTGTTCCTGTCTGCTTCTTTTTCCTTCTTAAAGTATTATTCTCTATTGTCAGCAGAGAGCCGAGATTTCTCTGTGCGGGTTTTCGCCAACGTGTCAATCAACAAGTATTTTCTGGGCTATCTACGATGGGAAAGGTCCTGAGTTTCTGTGCTGTAGCTGAAATTTCAAAAAAAACAGTATAGCGTACAGTTGTCTTTGCAGTGGGACACATCATTTTCACGCACATGGACCGATAACTAGCACTGCAGGCGGTCCGCTGCAGGCGCCGGGCGGCGGGCTGTGCCCAGGAAGATCAGGGCGGGCTGGCGCGGGACAGCTGTGGTGCACCTCGGGGAAGAGGCTCGAGGAACTGGCAACCGATTGCCCCCAGGGAGGGAGACGAGGAATTTGAAGTGGGGAGATTTACGCTCTTCACTCTCTGCCCTTTTGCTTTAATGGTTTTAATTATTTACTGGTGTTCCTAGAACTCCGCCTGCAATAGAGATGTTTGTTCCGCTGGAGAATATTTCAGAAAATGAAAGGAAAGCCCATCTCAAGCTCTGTGTGATCCCTGATGACACAGTGGGGGAAATCTTATTCAAGTTTAATTAGTTGCACGTAACCAGATAAGGGGAACGACTGTTTGACCGATGTGTATCTCTAGAAACATAACATTTCATAAAAATATAAAGACACTAATGAGCTGTATTCCCCCAGTATTCCAACCCAGAGCTTTGGAAAACAGCGAGTTTTCTCTGTTTTTAAGAGGAGAAAATAGGCAGGTGGGTCAGATCCTATTCCTTTCTTTCTTTATTTTTCCCTGTTCTCCGACGAGAGTGGAATCGGAGCCCAGTGGCTCTCCCCAGCTGCACTGGCTGCATTGTCAGCGCAGTTTGCAGCAGCCTTAACAGCTGGGGGGTAGGGGGTAGGAGGTGCAAGCGTGTGGCAACCCTTCTAGGCATCAGCTAATTCCATGTTCTAGCCAGGGGAATGCGAGAAATCCCAGACAGATGCTTTTGCTAAAGATAAGGGAGAAAGGAAAGACTGATCTTGCTGAAAAAGAGATAAAAATAAAAACTACATCTGTGTATTTAAACCCAGCATCAGAGAGGCAATGCCAGTGTTTTCATGAGCACATTTAAACACTTCTGTGCGGGCTCCTGGTCGTTTTCTTTTTTTCAGCTCCTTTATGCAAGGGTATACTCTAGTTGCTTCTCGGCTTTATCTTTCCTCCTGTCCAAAGTCAAATCCCTTAAACCGAAGTGAACATATGTTAATTATACATCTATATCTATATATCTATATCGACACCTGTGCATAAAATCAACCAGCGTGAACAGGACAAGTGGACATACGGTCCGATTTTAAGTCGAGCGTTCAGCCAAGCTTTCCCATCCTCTCCTGCGGGCCGGCTGGGGAAAGGCTGGGCGGGGAGGGGGCTGAGCTAACGGGAAAGCTGCGGAGGGCCCGTCACAGCTGAGCAGCACCTTTGGGTTGGAATCAATGCTTCCCATTGCCGTCCTTAGAGAGAAGTTTCTTCAGCGGAGAAAAGGAATCCGCCGTAAATAGATGCTCCCCAGACGAGCACTGAGAAGGACTTTCCTGAGGGGCTTACTTCCTGGGGAGAACAGGAGGAAGGCTGGCGTGTGCACAGGAAGCGGTGGCCGCTGGGGGTGGGGGTGGGGTCCGCGGCGAAGGAAGCATCGGGCTACACGGTCTCCAAATCCCTGCCTCCAGAGAGAGACTTCTGCGAAAAACAAGACTGCTAGTATTCAGCGTATCTGTTTGTGAAGTCTGCCCTGCAAATGCCACAGACCGGGCAGCTAAATGGCAGGACTTCTTTCTGTGCCAGTTCCGGGGGCTGGCAGTCCACGATCGTGGTGCCAGCAGGTCAGCGTCCGGCGAAGCCTCTCTCCCTGGCTTGCAGAGCGCCGTCTCCTGGCTGCGGCCTCCCACGGCCTTTTCTTCAGGGTGTGCGCTCTCCTGTCTTCTGGTAAAGACACCAGTCCTTTTGCATTAGAGCCTCACCCTGATGACCTCATTTAACCTTAATTATCTTCTTAAAGACGCTGTCTCCGAGTACCCTCACCTTGCGGGTTAGGGCTTCTACATACGGATTTTATGGGGACACAGCTCAGTCTATGAAATGCAAGAAAGCCATCTCTTCTATGCTGTAACGTGCACGATAGCCAAAACCTGGTGTATCCGTAGCCTTTCCCCACCAGGGTCACTCTCACTGCCTCCACCCCATGGGCACGCACCCCACACACAGCACACACACACCACAGATACACCACCGACACCCCTGCACACCTCACAGGCACACAGACAGTCTTGGCATTGTCATTTGCTGTGTCTCTAACTTCTGAATTTCATACAAGGTTTTCTGTCGTTCTTAATGCACGGCAAGTGACTGATCAGTTATTTTTCCAGGACAATGTTCTTCCTCATTGTACAAACCTGGTTGGATAGTAGCAGTAATAGTAATAACAATAACAAGAGTTACTGAGTACAAGGACTGTGCTTTCTAAACTCCCCCGTCTTCCGGGCGAGAGAAGCTTTGAGAGGCCGTGACTTGCCTGAGGCCCCAGAGCTAATAAATTCCAGGCTGTCTCACTCAAAGCCAGAGTGCTTAGCCTCTTTGGAAACTGAACACGGTGACAAGATTCTGAGAGCCCTGACAAATCTCCTCTATCTTTGTCTTGCAACTGGATTTGCAGCCTCTTCAATCTTCCAGGTAATTTTCAGCCTCTCCCTGAGTGGGCGGAGCACTGGGCAGGGTCTGGCGTCCACACATCATTACAATACGGTGGGCTGTTTGTTTCCATTATGTTTACGCTGCTCACTTGGGAGCGTCCCCTCCCTGCCTGTCACTGGAGGACCAGGAGGGCTAGGAACACGAATAAAATACTGTTCCTGGGAGGAACTAAAAATGTAATTGGGTGATAGATATATCCAATCATTTAAAATCCATCACCTTGTGGGAGCTAAATTTTATCCAGGGTGATTGCTTATTAAGTGATATAATGTCCAGTCACTGGGTTATACACCTGAAACTAATATAATATTGTGTGTCAACTTTACTTGAAAAATAAAAAAAAATAAAAAAAATAAAATACATCATGACGAACAGGGTACTTTGTACCGTCAGTTCAAACTGTGTGGTAACACAGAAAAACTAGACAGCAATACTTGGAAGGGCCCATGGGGTAGTTATTACGGAGGAGCTCTGCGGCACAAACGAAAGGTGAGCAGAAATTTGCCAGGAGAGGCACAGGTGCGCCAGGCTGGAGCACAGCATGTTTCGTGTTGTGGTATTTATGTTAGGCTGCGGTTTTTCTGTAACATTTGAAAAAAGAAATAAGGTACCCCGGCCCCAGCCCTTCCACCTCCACACCGCCCTGGCCAGTACCAGTGCTCCCTGTCCTGCAGGTATGTCCTCCGGGTGACAACAGGCACCAGGAACTGGACGAGCAAACAGTCTGACAAATGGGGATTCTATGAACTGGATGTACAGTTGAAACTGGAAAAGACACCGGAGTCCGGGCTGCCTGTCACTACCGGACCCAATAAGCAGAGACAGGGATTGAATCTTTATGGGCGCTTTATTCAGATGGCCGGCGATCTGAGAAGACGAAAGGTTCATACCCTAACAGACCATCTGAAATTCCATTTTAAAGTGGTCCTTTCTATAAGGAGAACAAAGTTTAGGTAAGGGGTTTAGAAGTCAGGGAAAAGTTAATTGGACTTAAAAAAAAAAAACTTCAGCATTCTCGCCCTGGGCAGTGGTCTTTGGCTGTGTCCTGGGTGGTGGTCATCTCCCCCTGGAGCACCACGGCTCAGATGTCATCTTGAACTGCTGGCAGTCCTCCTGAGGCACAAAGGTGGGACTGCCCAAGGTCTCCTGGGGTCAGGGTGGGTCACACCTTCAGTTCCTGGAGCAATAGCTTTTACCTGCATTGATTACTAAGCTTATTAGCTATTACTGAAACTAAAATTTTCCAACTCTTAAGTCCCCTATCACAGATTACAACCTATTCAGATACTTTCCCTTTACTTGAAATATACTTTATGAACTGATAACAAAATATCCTATGATTGTATCATTGAATCAACAGTGTGATTGGAGGTCGAATCAGAATGTGTCCTGCTGTGTCCACTTCTCGAGGGGACATAAAATGTTCCCCCACCATGAGAGGGCATGAAAGCCCTCTCTCTGGTTTATCCTCTTACTCACTTACTCTTCTCCTCTCAAACTTACATCCCATCAGTTTGAGGTTGATCACAAGCCAGCTCAGTTTACAAAGACGGGATTTGTTTCAAACACGTAAACCTGCATCGCTTCTAGCAGCAAAGAATCCTATTTTCTAGGCCACAGATTTCATTCTTTCTGACAATCTGGCACAAACCCCTTTCGCCACTTCTTGTTACTTTTTATTTTTAAATCTTCACCCAAGGATTTTTAAATTGATTTTAGAGGGAGAGAAAAGGAGAAAGAAACATTGATGTGAGAGAGACACTGGTCAGTTGACTGCTGTATGCTTCCGGACTAAGGATCGAACCCGCAACACCGTGGTGTGGGGGTTGATGCTCCAACCAGCTGAGCCATCTGGCCGCACTGCTCCTGGGCTACTCTTAACCCAGGTTAATAGGTCTTCCCCTCCATCTGTTTTCCTCGGTCTTTCCTCTGGTCTTGAAGTACAAGGTGTCAATCTTCTGGTAATGATTCCTTTCCTACCTGTGCCCCATCCCTTCCCCGCTTCTGTTCTCATAAAAGCTTCCCATCATTAGCTTCCATGTGCCTGCTTCCTGCGAACGAAGCAGCTACAGCTGGTTCTGGGAAGAATGCAACAGGAAACTCCACAACGAGGTGAGTTTTGAACTCTTTTTCTTGCACTCTCTCCATCTCCCAAATAAACCTGTGTCTGTGGCCAGCTCCCTCTGCAAGGGGCCCCGGAGCGAGGCAGCTGGGGAAAGTCGGCAGGTGAGGAAGCAGCGGGAGCTGAGTGGGCAGGCAACGGTCTGGGTGACGTCAGCAGTGGAGAGTGGGAATTCAGGATCCTTCCACGCGCGTTAGTGCCAAACATGAGTAGAAGGGAAAAGACCTACTGAGAAATCAACTGAAAAGGCAAATAGTATTACATGTATAGGTGAATGAAACACAGTCCAAGAAACAAACGTTTGGTTTTATTTCAGTGACGGCCTAAGTGCAGAATATACAGGCTCACAGCTGGATGGACCTCCTTCAGGTGCAGAGACAGAAGTCGCAGCACAGCGCCCGCCGGCGGCGTGCTCCGCGTGGGAAGAGGAAGAGCAGGGCGACCGTTTTCCCGGGTCACAACCGACCAGGTTTTCTGTGCAGTGATTCCCGCACCTGCCGATCATCAGGCTCTCCGAGGAGTGGAAGAAACACAAGGCATGTCGCCCTTCCCTGGTCTTATTCCATCTGAATGTCTAGATGTGAGGCCCAGGACCAAGTATGTGTGTGCATATAAAATTGTGTGTCATCTTGATCACACAAGATGCTCTTCAAGTGACTCAGATGCCCAGTCCTTTGGGGAATCAAATTCTCACGCAATCCTCTCAAGGAGCCAGCGAGGTAGGTTGAGGACGACCGGCTTCTTCCCGATGATGATGACCAGGGACTCGGTGGGAATGCAGGGCTTCCGGAAGCGCGCAGAGCGCCTTCTGCCCGCCGGGTCTGGAGGCGGGTGAGAGACCGGAGGGCGGCGGCTCACTGGGGCTCGGCCTGTGGGGCCACGTCTGCCGTGCGGGCCGCACTCCGTCACTCTCTTCCAGACTCTGGCTTCACGATCTGCCTGGGGAACGGTTTCAGTTGATCAGCTTTTCGAAAACAGAATGTTCCATTAGGCTGATCATCCTTTACAGATAAATCCTGCGACAGGGAGTGCATACGAGCAGCCGCATGGTTTGTTATCACGGTGAGCAGTTTGCCGAGATGCATTTCCACAGTCAGGGGGAGCAGGTCGTCATAGCTGAGACTCGGGGCCGGATGTCAGGCCTGGCTCCCCTGGTTGCTGCTGCGTGACCTTGGGCCCACTCCTTAACCTCCGCGTGCCTCAGATTTCTCATGCGTGAAGTGGGGGTTGTAATCCGAGAGAGAAAATGCATGTCAAGAGGGAAAGCGCTTAGGACAGTGCCCAGGGACATGTCATGGGCCCAGTAAGGATATGCGTGTTTCTTGAAGAATTCTCTAACACGTTCCTTAATGTCCAGTGGAAAATTCAAGGACCAGAATGGATTACATGGCATGAGCTCACATGTTTGGCAAGCGGCAGCTTTAGGTTTTGAGTCTGAGTTGGACTGACTTTAAGCCTGTGCTCTCCCTGCTGCTCTGTAGCAAACGTTGACCACAGGAAATAAACGGTCACCCGTCGGGGGGCAAGGCCTGGTGGTCTGAGTGCCCAGAAGACAAGTTAGCACCTGGATAGAAGTGAAAAAGATGGATCACGAAAATAAGTGCAATTCCCTCTGCTGTCCCGAGCCATGCAGGCATTGGAGGAGATAAAAACATGAGAGAATGTTGGAACTAAAAGAGAAACTACCGAGACAGTAACTGGTTCTTGGTAGAACGTAGGTCGTGACCAAGAACTTGAAAAAACTTCCAAGTATGGGGCAGACAAGTTGTGGGAGAAAAAAATAATCAATTTGAAATTCCTAGAAAACCCATCGTGATACGACAATGGGAAAAAAAATAATCTCAATAGACTACTTTGCTCTGTGGTAAACAATAGCACATATTTATAGTAATGTAACCATGGCTTATTGATTTAACCTAAAGAGTGATGTTGCTATATTAGGTAGATTGGAGGAGGAATATGGAATTAGTGTATGTGAATTCCATGCTCATCTATTATAGAAAAAAATCAATAGATAATGCACAAAATGGAAAAATAAGAGTTATATAAGCATATTGTGTAGAATAGGGAGACAACTACAGAAAGGTAGAAATTAAAGGGTTAAAAATGCTTGCCTCTTGAGAAAGAAGTGAGATTTGCTTTTCATGAAAAACTTTTGAGTAGTGTGTTTTCTAAATCTCCCTATTCTTAAAGTAATAATTAAAATAGGACACCCATTAAAAATAAGAGTTTCTGGTTTTTGCAGGATCCATACCAATTGGCTTGCTTCCAGACTGAGAGGAAGATCCGGTTGTGTTTTTCCCTCTTTTTAAGATTCTATTTACTTGTAATTTTACCATACTGACTTGCTTCAATCTAGAGGAACAGAAGAGAGTTGTGTTGTTGGGAAAGAGTCAGTGGCATATAGTTTGGGCTCAAAGAAGGTGGGTGGGAAACCTCAGGATGAGAGAAGGGGGATCAATAAACCCCATAAACCCTGGAAGAGTAATTAACATGAAGAAAATGCAGTAGTAATGGTTAACAATTATACAGCCTTTACTAGGTGCCAAGCACTGTTCCAAGATCTTATATAAAAAATAATTTAATCCTCACAACTCTGAGATTAGGTACAATGATTATCTCCACTGAACAAGCAGCAGAACTGAGAGTGTCATGAAGTCATTTTTTTTTCAAGGTTACATTGGCTAGCAAGTGGCAACGTCGAAATCTGAACCCACAGCCTCTGGCTCCTGAAGTCTCAGCTCTTAGATGTACAGACCTTCTGAGGATATTAGTACATCTAGTTTCTGGGTTCAAGTGGATATGGGAAATGATAAGGGAAAAACCTCAATAAGTGCGCTGAGTACTAATTTTGTTCTACAGTGATGACAAAGATTCTCTCCTTAACCTGACCTTAATCCAGCTCCTCTGAGCCCTCCGCTGGCCTAGTCCTGACCGTGGGTTTCCTCCGTCTACGTCCTTGTAGAATCCAGTTTTATCAAGAGTCCTGCTAAGTTATTTTTGTCAGAATCCTTGCCCCCCACAAACTTCTGATTGCTCTGGATATCTGATCAAACTTCTTCATTTCCCACAATCCTCCAGTTAATGTCTGACCATTCTGGGCTGCTTTCAGCAAGAACCTATGGAGTGGGCTCAGCTTCTGCTATGTTTCCTCTTAGTAATTTTCCGCTGACTGACAGCCCTATCCCCAGTCTGCTGCTGGGCTATAAATCCTCACCTGTCCGTGCTGCATTTGGAGTGGAGCCCGGCTCCATACTGAGGTCTCTTTTCAATAGTTCCTGAATGAAATCTATTTTTACTGCCGTAACGACTGGCCAGCTCTGGCTTTCTCTGACAGTGATCCATCCCTTGGCATCGGTGGATGGCCATGTTATTAGGAGATTGTTGCTGAACTGCTGCACGGTATCACTTCAGAGGGCTCTGCTCATCTTGATCAGACAGCTCCTACCCACTCGCTTCCCTTCCACGGCCCTCCGTCCTCAACCCCATTCCGCCCCTCCCCGCCATTCCCCCGTCTCCCCAGCTCACGGAGGCAGGTGTCTGGAAATGAGAATTCCAAATCTGAAGCATGGCAGCCTTTTTAAAGTGATGAAAGCTAAATGGGCAGAAGTCTATAAAATAGGAGTATGATCATGTTCTTAACACTTCAAGGACTGTCAGTATAACTATTTGATAACCATTTTGGAGCAAGTCTAATGCAAATATATGTGGTGTAAAAATACCTAAGAAGCTACTAGGGAAACTTTTTCTGTTATAATTAAAATAGATCAGTTTGATGCAAGTCTCACTAGAAAGATCTACTTCTCAATAAAACCTTTTCTCTCCTATTCCCATTGCCTATTAATCTGTCTTTTGCTCAACTTTTTTTTGAGGGGGTTACATCTTCTTTGAAACACCTAACTTGTCACTGATCTTTAAAAAATGTTTCCCCTACTTTATTTATAATTTCCAAGAACTTTTTCTTGATGTTTAAATGTTCATTATTTTTTTCTAGCAATTTGTTCCTCTTTAATGAATGCAATTATCTTCTATCTCTCAGAAATTATTAAATACAATTATACTTAAGTTTTTCTAGAGTCCTTTCCTCTATAGTTCAATTATTTTGTTTCCATTTTTGTCACTGTCTTTTACGTCTTTTGTCACTGTCCCTAAAATGCCCGGTGATCCGTTGTCCATGCATATTTAAAGTAGTTATTAAAAAGCCAGCCCGGGGCAAGGGGCATACTGGGCCAGAGGGTTGGTCAGCTTCACTCGAGGACAGCTGATTGGAGAAACTGTTCGTCGGTTAAGGGATATCGAGGCGGCAGCATTCATAGGTCCTTTCTTTTGACCCAGTTACTTTCACCAGAAGAGCATCCCCTTATTGCCTGCGGAGGCTGTCCTGGGGGTAGACTGGGGTTAGGAGGGGTAGAGTGGGGTTGGGAGGGGCCCCACCCATCAAGTCCCATTTCATTTTGCCCCTCATTTAGGCACCGCTCGTCACTCTGCCTGGGGTCCTGAGTCCAGGGCCTTGCCTGCTGAGTCGCTCCTGCGGGGCCGGTTTTCTGGCTACACGGACTGGGGAGGGCATGGCGGGGGCGTGTCTGCTCCTAATGCAGGCTCTGCCCTGCTTTCACCGCCCCCCCCCCACCCCCCCACCCCCCCACCCCCCGCCCCCCGCCCCCCCCCCCCCGCCCCGTCAATCCCACTCCTCAGTTCTGTTGTGTCGGAGCCTCTACTTTTGCTTCTGGTTCCCCTACGTCCTGCTTTGCTGGCACTGTTTTTTTCACTTCTCTGCGCTCTGTGAAGTCAGCACCCACTTATCTCCATACTTTCTCTCTCCCCAAATCTCATCGCTACCTTCCACCTACTGTTGTCTCCTCTCATTATTTTTTGGGGGGAGGGGAGGGTTATGCCTTTTAATTTTATACGATAATTTATCACTGTTATTTTGGTGGAACTTTTATGACAGAACAGAGATAAACACATCTCGTATCTGTCTTGTTTATTTAGAAGTGCCACTTTTTCACTGTTTTATCTTTGGCCAATAGGCTAATGGTGATATCAAGTGAAATTCAAAATTTCATTAGTATTTTTAAAGCTATTAATGCTATTATCAAAGAACAGGGTACACTGAATCCATCTTTATCCCAAGCAAGTTTCTAGATGGCTCAGGCTAAAATTGGAGATCTATAAATTTATTTATCAGAGTCATTAAGTATTGAAGCTAAATCCAATGTCATGTAGCACCGGAAAGAACATTAGATTAGAAGTTGTAAGTTCTCAGTTAAAGATATATCTTTGCCATCTCGGGCCAAATACATTTTCCCTTGGCCTCAGTAAAATGCTGGCAATAAAATTACACGGCTTCTAAAATTCCTTCCAGACAAAACATTCTGTGGTTCTACTAGGTAATTTTCAATCCCTAATTAAGCCCATCAAAACTAGAGTTACCCAAAACTAGAACAGTGTGAAATGTACATCATTGGGGTCAAGGAAGTGATTTTTATTTGTATAAGATTTAACATTTTTATTAATCACTATTTTTGTTCATATAATTATGAATTTATTTTCATTTACTATCAGAGAAAATTGTAACTAGTGCAATAAAACTGAAAATTCCTCTGTAAGTAAATTTACTTGAGCTTACAATTATGGGCTGAGTTAAAGAAAATTCTGAGACATATGATAACATATAGTCATTATACACAGTCGTCATGATAAAAGTTAGGAGGAAAGCGTGCAAATGAGTGCCTTTGGGGAAACAGGACCCCCCGAGACGTCCCCTCCTCCTGTCTGCTCACCCCCACTCCTGCCCTGCTTGGCAAAACCTCCATGCGCCCAGCCAAGAGGCTGCTTGCCTGCCAAACCCATTCACAGTAGGAGAGTTCCGTCTTCTGAAACAGTACAGTTCATTGTAACTGGTCTCCGTACTCAGACTAAATTCTGCATCTCACCCATTTTGTATCTTGAGGACAGTAAAATGCTTGGCTTATAATGGAGGTACAATCAATACTTGTTGGAAGAATAAACCAGATCAGTATATGGATGAATATAATGGGCAAATGTTTCCTGTAATTGATTTCTTTTTGGCACGTATCACTAACTCCATGTCAATGGACTGTCTTTACCGTATTAGTTCCAGAATATAATGCCCATAAGAACCCACAGCAAAAAGAACAAGATGAATATGAGAAATTAAAAAAAAATAAACAGTAACTATTGGAAGTTTTTGAGACTAGGTCAAAGAGCGCTGTAAATTTGACGAAGAAAACATTTCAAACATCACTGGATTCTGAGATTCTGAGACGTTGGGACACTGGCCCCTTCCCTAGAAATGGATGTTACCTTCCTTTGGAGCAATTTCTATTTTATAGGATTCACACAACTAAATCGAAAATCTTCAGTAGCATGAATTTACTGTACGAAGCATTTCTACACAAATCCTTTAATAGTACCCTCGCAACAATGCTTTGGTGGTGATGTAACAGAAGGGTAAAGTGAAGCTAGAGAAATTAGTTACATGATTTTCTAAACGCTACTTGGCTGGCAGGTGGCTAGAGCAGGAGTTGGCAAACTGATATGAGGCTGGGGACAGAAAGGCGATTCCAGCCCACTGTTGGTCTTTATAAAGAAAGTCTTACTGCAACGTAGACTCACCCCTGTGAGGGGTTGACTGGGGTTCACACAGGAAGGAGAAGTTGAGGCACATAAGTGGTTATTACTGGACGATGTCCCACGGCTAGAAAGTGGCGAGTTCAGGAGGACTGAACGCCGGCATCCTGACCCCGAGCCTTTGCATTCACAGCTGTGCTGGTTTCGGGGTCCGAACCCTGGCCCTGGCTCTGGGACCCAGGGGAATCGCTCCTGCAATATCTGGGAAGTCAATACTTGTCAGATGCTTACAACAGACCCTGACCCATGAGAAGCACTCTAGAAAGTATCATTTCTGTGAACATTCAAGCCTTTCATTACCGTTTCTTTCCAGTAGTAAAAATGACAGAATTATGGACTACATGTTCTACCTATACAGTCTTATTTAAGTTTCGTAGTAACCAATTGTTAATCTCATTTTAGTAGGAAAAAAATGGAGGTTCTGAAAGGTTATGCGACTTGTTTTGTACCATTGGTCTCTGGTTGGTAAGCTCACCTTCTCTATATGACTCCTTCTAATATCATCATTTCCCTTCAATGAACACAGTGCTGGAAAAACACCAGTGAATGCACGGGGCATCTCTTCTCCCTGTCTTGACCAACCAACATACTAATCGAACATTATCAGCAAGAGGCAGGTGCACTCACGTGCTCACGTTCATCTTCGCTTGCCTGCCTTGTTTCCTGGACGTAGGCTGCTTCTGGAATCTGAAATATGCTGTCCCTGCGACTCCCTTTATTGAAATTCCATTTATCCTTTGAAGCCAGTTTCAAACGGCACTGAATCCTTAAAGATGTCTCTGATCACCAAAGACAGAAAGAGTCTGTTCCCTTCAGAATCCAGTAGTGTTTTTGTTGGTGCCATGCTTGTGTTTATATGACATACGCTGATTCATGTTATTTTCATACAGGCCTTAAAGTACCCTCAGAAACTGGTAACTTGAAACCCTTCAAAGAAGACGGGATATTTAGCCCTCCAATGGAATAAACTAAATGCTTCTTTTTAAGAAATATCTCAAATTATTATTTTGAATGCACTTAGAAAGATATCCCCTCTGCAGTACTTTGTCCTGTATTATTAAATGATAGGCACTCAATAAATACTTACTCACTCCAGATCCCAAGTTCTTTTTATAATGCTAATTTCATATTTTCATTAGCTCTGTGCAATTAATTTAAAAGCAACAAGATAAACATAAATAACATAGACAGAATTAATAATTTAGTAATGCCTTATCTCTGTGTTCCTCATTTGAAAGTGTCTAGTGCTAATTTATTTTACATTCTGTGTTAGTAGCTTAAATATATTTCGAGTTCTTTTAAAAAGTAAAAATGACTTTTAGGCCCTGGCTGGCGTAGCTCAGTGGATTGAGCACGGGCTGGGAACTAAAGTGTCTCAGGTTCGATTCCCAGCCAGGGTACATTCCTGGGTTGCAGGCCATAAGCCCCAGCAACCGCACATTGATGTTTCTCTCTCTCTCTCTCTCTCTCTCTCTCTCTCTCTCTCTCTCTCTCTCTCTCTCTCTCTCCCCCCCCCCACTCCTCTCCCCCAAAATGGATAAAATCTTAAAAAAAATGACTTCTGGTAGATTTCAGCCTACTTTTGAAATGCTCATAATATGAGTGATCTATCATTTACAGCTAGTTCTTTCAAAAAACATCACCACGTGGCAATCTATTTGTGTTCGTACCTTATCAGCAATCTTTATAATCTCAACTTATTTGCAGCCTCTGCTTTATTTTTAATTTGATTTGCCTCATATCATTCTTAATTGGAAGTGGAGAATGCCGCAACAGTAAAATATGACCTGCTTAAATGAACATTACAGGGGTAGGAGGGGCAGTGCGAGAGAGTCAGGCCGAATTAGTGAAAAGCTGCATTAGAGAAAATTCCTTTAAACAAATACACGGTTTCAAGTACACTGGCAACTAACTGCTAACAGAGTAGTTTTCCAGGAGAGGCTTTAATGCTGATTTTTAATTAAAATTATGCATATGCATGAGAATAATTCGATCTAAGAATTGTTCAAAATGTTATGTTTATTCTTAAAACAGAATTTGATAAGCCTTTTTTTTTTAAAAAAAAGCTTTTTTTAAAAAAAAAAAGCCCAGAATTGCTTCCTACCTCCAGATACTGAGTCATGAAAGTCTCTAGGACGAGTGGAGGCCGAAGGGCGAATCAAGCACCCAGGGCCAATGACCGAGTCCACGGTGCCTCTGCAAGGATGCCTCCGTCAGGACCTAAGAAAGGGGGAGGTTCAGGGAGCTCCCAGGCTGGTGACCACGCGGAGATTTAGGGAGAGTGACCAGCACAGGAGGGGTTGGAAGCTCCACACCCCTTCTCCGTATCTCGCTGGCCCTCGGCATCTCTTCGACGTGGCTGACCTTGAGTTATATCCTCTTACAATAAGTCAGTGATCTAGTAGGTAAAATGTTCCTCTGAGTTCTGGGAGCCGCTCCAACAAATTAACCCAGCACAAGAATGGGACCAGGGGCGCCGCTCAGTTCTCAGCAGCGTCGGTGGTAACCTGGACTTGGGGCTGCGCCTGCCGCTGGGGCAGCGGACAGCCCCGGAGAGCTGGTCCCCGCGCCTGTGGAGTCGGATGCCGGCTCTGGGTCGGTGGGGTCGGAAGTGACAGGAACTGTAGGAAACTTCGCTGGTGTCCGAGAATTGCTTGGTGGCGTGGGAACCCTTGCCTCCCCCACAACTGGAACTGGGGGTAGAACCCGTTAATTCCCAACATACATGATACATACACTTACATTACAGTTTCAAACATGTTCCATTAGTATAAAGGGACTGCCCTGTGTGTACTCAGAAATGCACGTGCCCTCTCCAAAGAGGGACAAACACCAAAGGCTCATGCATTCGGGACCTGGGTTTCTGGCTGATACATTCTTCTCGGTTATGTGCGGGTATATTTCCTAATCATGTAGCCAGTTATGCCTACATTATACACTTAGCCAACCTCACACCCCCAGAAAAGAGGGTAGAATCCGTAAAGGCCAACTGACTGCAGAAAATATTCCCCTTTGGAAGTAAGAGAAGGGAAAACAATATACACAGTCATTGTCCCCAGTAGGGCGTCATTTTCTGTGGGGGCTATTTCCCTGGCAGGGACCTCATAGTTTTAAGAGATCCTTAGTGTTTGCATAAATATTTGTTGAGTGAGTGCCTAAATTAAAACAAAAAATAACAAAGCACGGTGGGACCTGTGATAATTATCTGCTGAATTACTGAGGTGGCTAAATTATCACTACCACCTCTGAGTCACAGAGCTACTCCCATGGAGGACCGTGACACATCATTTTAGGGGGTTTTGATGTAATCGATCCTTTTAAAACCAAACTGAGCTAAAAGTACTATACTTGTTCTGTTGATTGTTAAATATGCTTCTGCTTTTTCAACATATTGTAAGAGTTCACAGAACGCCCACCAGGCTGCTGGGGTTTGCCAATTACAGCCCACATTGAAACGGTATAAAAAAGAACCGTTTATCGTAATCACAGACACTGTACATAACATAGCACTTTGCTTCTTGAAAGCTGATTACAAAAGTTGTTTGAAGCAATCAGGCCCGTATTCAGCAGCTCGGGGATGAGAAGAGTGTGTAAACAGTCACTGCCTCGGCAACGGCAAGAGAGTGGGGTGGCAAAAAAGAGGTGAGTTAAGAGTTCAAACACAGAGTGAAAAACCAAAGCAGAAAGGAATTCCCTCAGCTCTTCTTAGTGACAGGAAGGAACATTCAAGGATGTCATGTTCCAGGTTGTCAACACAATATTGAAAGACACTTTCGACACGGCGATGGGTTCTATGACAGTGATAAAGCTCTGAGTATGTGTTTAATTAATTAACTCTGTCTAGACTTCCTGGAACACCCATGCTCATAGGAAACTCTCATAGCACATTGAATCACATTCATTTTCTCCAGGGAAAGGGTGGAGAATATGCACCAACAAAACAGATGGCATTTGAAGTCCAACACTCTCCCTCAGTGGAATGAATGGACACAACACCATGTTGTTAGGAAGCCGTTCTGTTGGGTGCGAGGCCATTTGTGAGCATAAGAAAGGTTATCCCCCTGAGAGGTGACGCCTCTTTATCAGGGACCTGGCTGTACGCACCCAGAAAAGCCCGTTTCTTCACTGAGTGGGCAACAGTCCTTTCAGAATGTAATTCCATCCCTTTACGTTACCAGGAGAGAAGGCGCACCAGCACCGTCCCCGAAAGGAAGAACCACACGTGCACAAGTTAGTGGAGCCCTGACGGCCCGGAACACGTGCCTTCAGGGGCTGCGTGCAGCCACAGCACCACCCTCTCGGCGGGCAGCCCACCAGACTGCTGGGCGGAGACTTCACGCGTGTAGTAGGAACCACTTGATTTATGTATAGCCTCTTCCTGACCGACAATAAAGCCAGTTCCTACCCTTAATAAAAAGTGTTCCTATTGTTCAAGAAAACTTTTTTTTTTCCAAAAAAGAAAGTTATTTGGACAACAGAAAAATAAGGTTATTTGTTGAGTTAAAAGAGCCCAGTGGAGTTATAAATATATATGCACACTGCATAGATAATCTCTACCGAGCTGCACTTCTTTAAGCTTCTCGACTTACACTCGTAATAAATCCCGGCCAGGCCTAATTAAATTGGGATTCAGGATCACTAGCATTTTATCTTTTACTGAACTTCTAACGGCCGCTTCATTATTCACCAGAGCGGGTGGAATACACATATAAATAGTAGAGAGTAATGCCACATTTATTATCTTCTTTGTGGTAGAAAATTTTTGCACAGTAAGTTTTTTTTAAGCTCCAAATTAGAGTTGTTTTCAGTATTTAGTACATTCTTGGGTAAACAAGATATCACGAGTTTTGTTGATGGATTAAAATGAAAATATTTCAAATGGATTACTGGATAAATTGAATAAAAGATATTTTGGTATGTTGGGCTACAATGCATGGTGTTTTGGCTCCCAAAACTTAAAAACCCATGGGGCTATGACTTATCACAGCGCTAGAATTAAGTTTAGACCTTACTAAAGAAGGCAAGGCTTAAACACATCCCGTGATTAAAAAGGTATTTAAGTCTTTAAGTTACAAATTCAATGCTCTGCATATATGTACCCTGTCTTATATGCCGGATTCTTTTTGATTTCTTTATAACAGCTGGTAACACTGACTACTTATTTCACATAACTATCTGTTTATCTGGAAACGATCACATTTGCTCAGAAGAACGCGTGGAAGGGATTCTGCCCGCACTAGAGAAGCATCAACCCCTGGGGCAGGAACTTTATTTTTCCATTTTCAGATAGCCTGGTGTCAGGGACATCACAGGCAGGCTATGAACACAGCTGGGTATGATCATATAGTGAATAAACATATTAATGAATGAACTTCCTGTTTTCTGAAATGTTTTTCCTTTTTTTGTTTCTATGGCAATGTATTCGATCAATAAATACAATGTTTATCACATGTTTTCTGTGTGCCACATACTGGTCAATATCACAAACACACCAGAAAACAAAAGACATGGCCCCTTAAGGACCCTGAAGGAAATGCAAATGTTAACAAGTAATGAATAGTATGGTGAGTGCCACAAAAGTGGAAGTATGATGGGCAGTGAAAGCTTATTACAGGAGGTCATAAACCTACCCTGGGGCTCTGGAATGGGCTTCTTTAAAAGAAGGAGTTTTTCACGTAAGACTTGAAAAATGAAGAAGCGTTAGCCAGATAAAATATGGGAAGGAGACCGAAGTAAGGAAGAAATTTGACAGAGGGAATCAGAAAAAGAAGGACTCCACAGAAGATAAGAACAAGTCAGCTTCTTTGTTGTCAAAATGGTTGGTGGGGTTCATGAACAGACAATACCAGAGTGGTGTGCTAGAAAGGCAGTACCTTAGAGGTGCACGATGATTTCTGAACCTTATTCATTCTAGAATCAATTAACACATGCCTGTAAAAACATATTTTTAAAACAATGTAATATTATTAAAGGCTATCTTCAAATGGTAACAGTTCCTGAAAGCCTGGGAAGCCTACCCAACGCGGTACTTTGCACGCAGCAAACACTCAATAAATGTCTCTTGACTTGAGTTGATTCAAACACCGTCTACACAGGATTCTGTGTGCAGGGATTAGACAGGTGCAATTGTGAACTCTGGAACTTTTTCCTCTAAATGGACAGGATTAGAACAACAGATGAATAAGGTTGAGATAAAAAATAGAATAGTGGGAAAGTGTTAGATCCATGGATAGAGGATTTGGTTTGGTGTTTGTGTCATAAAGTTTGCATTTGGTTGTTTGTTGGCAAATTTCTTAATTTCTTAATTATTCTGAGCCTCAGTTTTACCATTTTTGAAATAAAAAAATCTGTCTCAGGGTTTGTGAAAAGTTAAGGGACAGCGCTCTGCATAGGAAGTGGCTATGCAGATGAGTAAGATTTCCTAATAGTGTGGCACATGGACGGTCAGCAGTGCCTCCACCCTTATCCCTCTCATCAAAAGATTCCTTTTTAGAGCTCTTTCAAAAGCTTAGAAAACAACCATTAACACCAATGTTTGTGTTCCTTTTTAATAATTCAAATGGACTATTAGGTCAGAGCAGTGAAATCTCAACAAAAAACTAAACAGTGCTTTTCCGGAATAAAAGGGGCCGTCTGACTCAAAGTTTAAGGAAGACTCATGCTAATTCAGAAACCGTTTTCTTTCTCAGTGTGGGATTAGTCTTGGTCTGCTTGGGCTGCCATACAAAATGCCATCGCCCAGGGGACTTAAACAAGAGAAGTTTAATTTCTCCCAGTCCGGACACTGGGAAGGCCAAGATCACGGATCAGGCTCACGTGGTTTCTGATGCGAGCTCTCTCCCTGGCATGCGGATGGCCACCTTCTGGCTGTGTTCTCACAGGGCAGAGAGGGCGAAAGAGCTCTCTGGTCTCCGCTCCCAGGAGAATAGTAACCCTATCGGATTACAGGGCCGCCCTTATGATGACTTCATGTAATCTTAATAATGTCCTCATTCCAAACACAGTCACACTGGGAGTGAAGCTTCAATATCAGTTTCAGGAGGACACGATTCAGTCCACAGCAACTAGGTAGTCTGGAAATGGTCAATGAGAGTTTTAAGAAGATGTACTTATTTAAGGTCTACTTGATAAAAGTTTGAACACTGAGAGTCGTGTAGGTCACGCCTGCGTGAATACTGAAAAGAAGCTCAGACTAGAGGATCCCAGGCCAGCTTCCAACAGCACCGGGGCCCCTCTCCCCCCAGCTGCCGCTACAGATAGTGCGTGTCCTTGTCCGTCAGGCGACAGCCCTCTCCGGAGCCCTCAGACCTGCTTGATTCGCCCCTGGACGCGGTCTTGAGTGAAGGGAAGAATGACTCATGAGAAGAGATATCTTTCTATGGGGAGAGGCAGTGTCCTTCCCAAGGGAAAAGGGTGGGGCACTGAAACAGAGAGACTTAAGGAGCTACTTGGGAAATGAGATGCGGTCCTGAGGATGGGGGGAGTGCACCCTGGAATGGAGGATTAGAATTTACATGTATCTCAGTCAGAATGACTATTACTAATAAATCAACAAACAGCAAGTGCTGGCGAGGATGTGGAGAAACAGGAACCCTAGTGCACTGTTGGTGGGAAGGGTCTAGTCCCTTCCCCTTCTTTCATATGTGTTCCTACACAAGGAACACGTATACAGGACCCATGGACAAGGACAACAGGGTGGGGATTGACTGTGGGGGGAGGGGGTGGGCAGGGCAGGGGAGAGCAATGGGGGAAAAATGGGACAACTGTAATAGAACAATAAAAAAAAGAATTTACATTTACCTTCCTTTAGCTTAGAGACAACTGCAAGGGGAAATCCAATTTAGCTAGAACTTTAACCTTTTCCCTCCTATTGTAATTATCTTTCAAAATTGTGTTTACTTTTTAGTAGAGCAATTCACATAATCTGGAGGCTGATATTCTGACAGTACACAAGGCTATTACAGTCACACTCATTGTTAAAATATTTAAATTCTTCCTTCTGCTGCTCTGAGATTCCCTGAATGTTCCTTTGCCCACCACCCCAGTCTCTCTAGACTCTCTGTCCCTAGGACCGCAGCCCCCCAGCAAGGAAAGGCTGTTTGCTGCCAGGTCAGGCAGCTCCAGGACCCTACTCAGCAGTGAAGGCCTTTACCGTTTCCTGCAGGACACGCCCCTGCAGTGCCCTTTGCTACGCTCGTGTGTTTTGAGTTTCCGCCTGTCTTGTATCTGCACACAGTGAAGTGCTAATCTCAGGGACTGTGAAGGAACAAAAAGGCAAGAAGGAAAGAGAGCTCGTTTTACCCTCATCTCTTTTCAAAGCTTTCCGGTGACAACCTCATCAAATAGGCTGCTGCTGTTAGGTCATGGCTACATGGGCTTCAGATGGGCAGTCATTTCTACTATTTAAGCAAGAGCTGAAAGACAGACCTACAAAGCTAAACAACACTCCAGAAAAAACAGATGCAAGAAACATGCCTTTCCACCTACGCCTTAGATGAGAAGGTGGAGAGAAGTCAAGTCCCGGGTTATGTGAGATAGTGCTGGGTGGATATTTGCACAAACGCACACAAGTCCTGTGTGCAGCGTTTGCTGGTAGGAGGTAACCATGAGTTCAGTGGTGGGGTGAATGCGGCTGTGGCTCTGCTTTCCCAAGGGTTTATTTCCAGTGTCCAAAGTTTCAACGTTGTAGAGCTCTGGGAATACTTGCACGGGTCCAGGGAGCCTCCGCCCATGGGAAGCATTATGGAGAAGCTGTCCCAGAATTCTCACTTGACCAGAGAGCGACTGGGACCAGTGTGTTAATGAAGACTGGGTGAATATAAATGGGCCGCCCTGCACACCGCACTGACCGGAGGCTGCCGCATGGCTCTGCATCACGGAGAATGACTCACGGTTTCCGTTACCTCTTTTCCCGTCTTCTCCTTGTCTAGATGTGTGTATCTAAAACTCAGACAATCGTGTATCTGGAAGGAGACCAGAGTCCAGTCATTCAAACCCCCTTATTTTAGAGATGGAGAAACCTAAGTCAAAGTGCTTTAAAAGTCACATTTTCCAAAACCAGGTCCAGCGTTGTTTCTACAGTTGCAACCTCTGGTTGTTTCTGTGATTGCTCAGGTAAAAAGGTAATAGACTATATGAGCAGGACCATTATATTTTCCAAGGTCAGGGGCACCATTCACACTGGTGCATGAATAGGGCTGATTTATAATTGATTTATTCAAAATATCAAATGTGTATATAGTCAGGACATTAGGTAATTCACAATCCTACGCTGTCGCCACCAACACTACCCATTTCCAGAACCCCAAACTGAAACAGTGCCTATTCAAAAATCCAAAAACTTCCCGCTCCCTTCTACTAAACAAGCTCCTGGCAATCGCCATCCTATTTTCTGTCCTTAAATCTCACTGCTGTAGGCACCTCATGGACATAGAGCCATACAGCATTTGTCCTTCTGCGCCTGGCTGATTTCACTTAGCGTGACGTCTTCGAGGCTTACCCATGTGGTAGCAGAGGTCAGGACTTAATTCCTTTATAAAGCTGAGCAGTATTCCACTGACCCTTGAAGAACACTGGTTTGAACTGCTTGGGTCCACTTATATGTGGATAATTTTCAATAAATACTGTATGTGTATTTTCTCTTCCTTATGATTTTTCTTGATAACATTTTATTTTCTCTAGTTTACTTTATTGCAAGAACACAGTATATAATAAACACATCTTACAAAATGTGTTAATCGACTGTTTATCTTATACGGAAGTCTTCTGGTCAATGGTAGATTATTAGTTGTCAAGTTTTGGGGGAGTCAAAAAAATTTTTTTTAAGATTTTAAATTTATTTTTAGACAGAAGAGAAGGAAAGGAGAAAGAGAGGGAGAGAAACATCAGTGTGTGGTTGCCTCTCAAGCACCCCCGACTGGGGACCTGGCCCACAACCCAGGCATGTTCCCTGACTGGGATTGGAACCCATGACCATTTGGTTTGCAGGCTGGTGCTCAGTCCAGCAAGCCACACCAGCCAGGGCTGCGTGAGTCAAAATTTATATGTATGTTTCTGAATGCACAGGAGTCAGCGCCCCTCACTGTCGTGTGGTTCAAGGGTCAACTGTATCTACCGTGTTTTGTTTATCTATCCATTTGCTGATGGACATTTGGGTAGCAGTGGATTCTGAACCGTCTCACCAATTACGTGAATTATTCTTTGTGAGAGGATGGGAGCAATAAATGAAAATATTGTGCTTGGCAAGAAAAAAGTGAAGGCTTAAGGGTGAACCATCATGTCTAGCCGCACCTCTCCATACAGCAGCCGCATGTGGCTCCCGAGCACTTGGAGCGCAGCTAGCCTGAAATGACATGAGACGTAAGTGTAAAACACATGCTAGATTTCAAAGACATGGTGTGAATAAAAAGAATGTAAGCTAGCTTTTACAGCATTTGAAATGGTAATATTTTGGCTATGCTGGGTTAAATAACATGCATTCAAGTTAATTCTACCTATTTCTGTTTCCTTCTGCTTTTTTAACGTGGCTCCTGGAAAAGTTAGAGAGACAGGCACAACTCACGTGCCTTTACTGGGCGGCACTGCTGCGGGGCTGGTTCTTAGGAAAGCTGTCCTCCGGTTTTCTGTGCTGACCTACCCATTCTAATGTATCGCCTTCAGTTTACAGGAGACAAGGAGACTTACCCCAAGGATTTACTCGCCAGCTGGGGAGCAGCAGGCAGGGCAAGAGTGGGCAGCATTCTGAATGTCGGAAAGCCCTCCCCAAGTTTTACAGTGTAGGAGATTATATCCCTTTCCTGGTCATGAAGGTGCCATGATAACATTCCACGTGTGACAAATGAGCAGTAATGAACAGAAATGCATGAACCGCCCCCTCTCCTATTTCTCCCCTCTACTTGCATTTCCCCTCTTCGATGGGAGCTTTCTGTTCACAGGGACTCACTTCATTCATTAGAAAATGTTCCTTATGGTCCTGCCAGGGATGTGTTTACAAGGTCTCAAGGTAAAAAGGACACTGCATGTCCACCAGCTGCCTCTGCTGTTTTGGTTGATTGGCCTCTCAGAAAAATAATACCGGTCCGTAAAAGTGCGAAAGGAAACACTCGGTGTGAGCATTCAAATCAGCGCCATTGCAGAGCTGGGGAGCCCGCTGTCTCTGCTCAGCCCACAGGGCACTCTTTCTGCCTCTGGAGCAGGTTTCAAGGGTGAACAAGGTCAGGCCTTGCAGCTATAGCCGTGAAAGAAATTGTAAGTCATAATTACTTAGGTAGATGGAGTACGTCACATACTTTTTTCTACTTCAGCTATTTTAATACGGAATCGTATTGCACAGATGTGTTATGTTTTCCCTCACCAGACACTTGATCTGAATATGTTCGTCTTTCCAGCTAAAGTTCGGACCCCAAAAAACCCCTTCTGCTACTAGTAACCATGTCTGGTTTTACCTGAGAAAATAAGCTATGATGAAAAGGTTTCTTAGAAATTTTAAGCATTTTTTATTTAAATACAATTTTTTCTTCACAGACATATGCAGACTCCAGCATCATCGCCCAGCATGTAAGACATTCAAATGTTTGCATTTGCAATTTCCCACTTACGATGGTCCAAGCGGTGGCGTTTCCCTAGTGGATGAACAGAGGGGTATAGATCTAAGATGTCCATTCTGTTTTCAGAAAACTCTGTTTGTTTTGTTTTTAATTCTCACCTGAGGATACATTTATGGAGGAGAGAGAGGGAAGAGAGAGAATGAGAAACCTCCCGCACACACGCCAGGACCAGGGATCGAACCGATAAACTTTTGGTGCACAGGACGACATTCCAACCTATCCAGGCACCCGGCCAGAGCAAGAACATTCTGTTTTGAAAGAGATCAGTTCCAGGTGGGGAAGCAGAGGGGTGGGTAGCAGGAGCAGGCAAGGAGAAGGCAGGGAGCGAGGATGGTGAGTGGGAAGGAGAACCATGAGGAACGGGAGGAGGGAGGTGGGAAGTGGTGGAAGGTACAGAAGGAGACCAGAGGCAAAGGGGAGAGACTGACAAGCAGCTAGAATGCGGAGAAAAAGAGAAGGGAAGAGAACGAGGAAAGGGCAAAGGAGAGACCAGAGGGGAGAAGAATAAAGAAAAAGGAAGGGGGAGTGGTGGAGGAGATGATAGAGTCGGGCTTCCTGTGGTTTCGTCCTGTTTTCTAAAGCTCAGGGTTTTATTTGAAAAAAAAAGGAACCCCAAGGTGGAATGATAACAATATCATACAGGCATTTGGTATTTCAATGCTGTTGCGGAAATAACTTACAGGCTTTTCCCATTATCAAAGGATTAACCCTTGCTCCTTGTTTTTGATCTGTGCAACAGCTTACCAATTGCCTCACATCACTGAGACTCGGAATAATGTCACATTTTCATTTCTTTTGTGCTTTAATTACAAAAGCTTAAAGCCCGTCCTTCCTGTCTTCCACAGGGCTGGTGGGAAAAAGAAAAATTGTCACGAAGTCCAAAATCAGTTGTTCTAGTGGTGATCTATCCTCATCCTTAGAATTTTCCAAGAATTCCCAGATCTTGAATTGAAGAGTGGTCATTTTTCAGACACCCTAGTCAGGAGGAGCTCGGTGGCTGCCACCACTGCTGAGGTTGCTTTCAGTCCCACTGTGACCTGGACATGAGTATGAGCAGGACAGCGGCCACTGCCACTCCGTGGGAAGCAAGTCGGCAGGCCCCCTCACTAAGCATAGACTCCAGCCCAGCGCAAGGCTCTCCGGTTAGCTCCCAGCACCCAGGGGCACCCTCCCTGCTGCGGGGAGCCCCGCCCCCAGACCCAAAGTGTCGCTTTGCCTCAATTCCTGTGACCCTCCTTCAGACTCCAGGGACCCACCCCAGGACCGCTGCCTCTATCTTTTCACTTTTCCTTCCTACGGTAAAATTACACAAAGCCCAGCAATTCATCGTACACTTTTTCCCTCAATAGAACTTAATGGCTAATCAGCGAGTGCTTGAGTTCTTAAGAAGCCAAGTTTCAGACCCTAGCAAACACAAAAGAGCCTCCTTCCCTTTTCTTCTCACTGGTCAAGAGGGATTAGTATTTAGGAACAAAATATTTTGTAACTTCCGGAGTAAGGAAGTAAACTTCCCTCCACTCCAGGTGAGTCTAAAGCAGAGGAAATACAAAGGGAAATAATGATTTAATAGGTTGCCCTTCTATAATAAATGTTTTGCTAAATGAAAAAATGTTTTATATAAACTCTATTATTTAACGCTAAAAATCCTGCGAAGGTATTCTATTTGTTTATTTATTTGATTTACTTGATGAGAGACCTTAGTTAGGTTCAGAGAGGCTGAATAGCTTGATCACACCAGGAGGAAATCACAGGGTCTGGATTCCAGAGCCCATGGACTGTACGGCCACACATATCAGGGTGTTCTTAAGGCAGGTGAGATCCAGGTAAACTCCATGCATTTGCAAGCCTAGTGTTTTAAAGAGCAACGTTAAAACAATCGGAAATTATAGGCATACAAGTTAGAGGTCTAGATAGACTTAGAAACTTATGAAAGATCAAAGCCATTTCTTCTTATACATCTCTTAGAAACTGTTCTGTTTTAAAAATGAACTTTAATGTATTTGAAGATAAAGTAACAGATAAAAACCCAAATGTTCAAAAAAGGGTCATAGATGATGTGAAACAAACATCTCAAACAATAAAAAAATATAGTGCAATAACAAATGCCTGAGAAAAATAAGTAAAATTTGAAATAAACAGGCAAAATAATAAAGGGAAAATATAAGGAAAACAGATTTCATGTAATCAGGTCCATAAAAATATATTTGAATATTTGAGATGGCTTAGTAGAGAGTCTAATATATATATGCACACACACACATAAAAATATATAAATATATTAATGGATACATATATTTATCAGAGTATGAACTTTAATTTTAATAAAATTACTTTTATTTCCTATAACGAAAAAAGACATTCTGGGTTTTTTTTTTGGTGGGGGGGGTAGGTTCCTAGAAACTTTTCCTAGAAGCTATTTATTAGTGTGACCTGACAAAAAAATTGTCATAGAATGAAACTGTTGCCCTGGCCAGGGTGGCTCAGTTCGTCAGAGCATCGTCTCATAATCCAAAAGGTTGTGGTTTAATTCCCAGTCAGGGCACATACGTAGGATTCCGGTTCAATTCCAGTTCAATCCTGGTCTGGGCACGTACGGCAGACAGCCAATCAGTGTTCCTCTCTCAAATCAGTGTTTCTCTCTCCCTCTTTCCCTTCCTCGTTCTCAAAAAGCAGTGAAAAAATATCCTCAGGTGAGGATTTAAGGAAAGGAAAGGGAAGAAACTCTTAAGACTCTGCCATGCAATCAGCACCCCAGCATCACAAGCATATCTGAGATGGAGTTTAGAGTTTCTCTGCCGGTCCACTTCCCAGCTCCCTCTGCACCGGTGATTTTGTAAGTCACTGGATGAAGCCCCTGTCCCTTGTGGCACTTAACGCAGGTGTAGATTTATGTTTACTTGTGTAATTGTTTAGTTGATAACTTCTTCCTCACTATATGGTAAGTCCCAAAGTGGCAAAGATTGTACTTGTTTTTGTGCACAGCTGGAGTTCCAGCGCCTTCCACAGTCCTGTTACCTTTAGCAACTAGAACGCAAAGTTAAAAACCAGGTTTCTAATCTAGTTACAAATACCCATTACAACGGTCAGAACCAAAAAAAAAAAAATCAAATAACAACCAGAGTTGATGGGGATGCAGAGAAATCAAAACCCTCAGACCCTGCCGGTAGAAATGTGAAATGGAATAGTCACTTTGGAAAGTCTGGAAGTTCTTCATAGAATTAAAGAGAATTATCATGAGACTCAGCAACACTCCTAGGTATATAGCCAAGAGAAACAAAAACATATATCCATACAGAATGTGTATGTAAATTTATTGCAGCATTATCCATAATAGCCAAAAGGTTGACAGAGCCCAAGTGTCCACAAATGGATTAACGCCTAAGTAAAATGTGGTGTATCCACGCAATGAAATGTTACTCAGCCATGAGAAGAGAAGGAAGTGCTGACACGGGCTGTGATTTGGATGAACCTTGAAGAAATGATGGTGAGTGACTAGGGCAGACAGAAAAGTCCACATGTCCCATGATTCCATTCATATGGAAGTCCAGACAGGGAAATCTACAGACACAGAGAGCAGATTGATTAATGCTCAGGGTTTGGGGTTTGGGAGGGGTGACAGCTAAAGGGTATGGGGTTTCCTGTTGAGGTGATTAAACTGTATGAGGATTGCATGTACCCAACAATATGCTAAAACCCACTGAACTGCGCAGTTTAAATGAGGGAATTGTACAGTATATGCATTAGATCTCAATAAATCTGTTTGAATAAAACAGCTGGGTTTTGTGTCCTCTGGCCGGTGCTCAGGTTTGATGTGATGTACAGTAAGACAGTCCAATGTCAAGAACATGGGCTTGAGGTCAATTAACTGGCAACTGGCCCTGGAGCCAAGTGGACTCCAGCTGGAGTCAACTGGAATCAAAGGGAGTCTGACTCTCCTTTTGTAAATGATAAAATATAGTAAGAGCAACTCCCTTATAGAGTTTCTGGGGAAGCTCTGGTTAATGTATATTAAATACGTGGTGAACAGTAGGTGTACCATAGTATCGTGTACAACTGCCTATCCCATTCTAAATTGAAGAAGAGGAAATATTTGCCCATACAGAGTTTATAGTTCACGTAACAAAACTAATGCCTACTATCCAAGAAACACATTGATATATTTCAGAGAAGGTCATTCTGTCATCAGCCCTGTCATGGCAAAGCAAGTATATGCTGTGTCAAAACAGTGTTCCATATTTGCATGTCTGTTTCACAGAATGTAAATCGGAACTGGATTTGCTGCTTGGCATGAGGACACTTGTCACAGGCTTGGTTGCCTGTGTGAAGACTGTTGTGTTTCTATTCACACAAAAGTGTTCTCTTCTGCACTACTCATAATACTGAAGAATTGGAAATGTCCTAACTGCCCCAAAGTGGGGAAAGGCTAAGTTAATTATCCTCTTGAATCATGATTCCATATTCATTTGGTAGAACTTTTTGTAGAATTTCATAGAAAAATAGAAAAGGGAGCGAGATCTTTAAGAGAAAAATAGAATAATCAATATAAATACACATAACAGATACTATACTACAGCCTTCTAAAAAGTATATGATAAATTTTAAAAAAGAAGTCCAGGGGGGAACATAATATCAAATAGTTGCGGTTGTATTATGTTGGTGAGAATATGGCTGCTTCTTATTGTAAACATCTTACATTGTTTTCAGCTGGTTTAATAACACACGGAAACTGGAATAGGTTAAAAATATCCACTACTGCTTGTCTCCTATTTCATGGGCTCTGTTAATACAGATAAAACAAAAGTTAATTATAAAGGAAGCTAGTCGGACAGTATTGATGAGACTCCTAGCTTTCAGGGAAGGGCTTCCTTAAGGGTAATAGTTTATACTCGACAACGTACTGAACGCACATTTTTAAGGTTGAGGGATGACGCTGAGCAGCCGGCAAGGCTGCTAATTAGCTGTGTCCCCGTGAGCAAGCCATTTAACCTTGAAGGATCCCAGTTCCCTCGTTTGTAAAACAAGAGATTAAAAAGAGAGGGAGAAGCACTTTTGACAGGCAGGGACGGGGAAGTCGGTGGCTGGAGCAGAAGCTGCCATCTTTAATCTCAGAGGAAACGGGAGCCTTGGGGACACGATGTCATTTCCATTGCACACCGAGGACACGGGACCCAGAGTTCTGTGACGGGCTGCATGCAGAGGTGAGGGGACCCTGCTGGCTATTTTTCTGTGTTTAAGGACTGTTGCTTCTAGTCCTCCGTGCCCAGGACACACTATATGCAGAGATTTTAAAAACTCAGTTACAAAGGAAGGTGAACAGCAGAACTCCCCGAAAGACATCACAAAGAAATGTCTGTGATACAATTTTGCATGTAATGTTTCTTATCATAAAAAGCACTTCTTCAGTACATTCATCCAAATATCACACTGTATGAAGTAGAATGAAGCAGATTCTCTTTCCTATGGTAACCTACAATTTAAGGAATTGAAGACATCACTCAAAAAAAAAAAAGATTCAATCACTTCTAAGAGTTACGGGAACAAATCCAATGAAGATACATCGAGTACTTATTTAACTAATTAGTTGATACCTTAATAAATAATGAAGTTCTTTTTATACTCCTACTTTTGTTATACTCGACTTACATAGGTTGATAAATTTGTTTTAATCCATTAAGATCGGAGAATTAACTTACTTGAACAAATGTCTTAACTAAGCTGGAGAGCACACTCTGCCAGCCTGTATTGTGATATCAATTCACTGGTTACATATTAGGATTCCACAGTAATCTATTATGGGGTATGTATGTGTGCATGTGTGTGTGATATCTCAATATATAGTGTTATTTCTAGTTTTTTATCAGTAGTAGTTCAAACCCTCCAAGATCACAGTGTAAGTGGAGGAACTGAATCAAGTTCTCAAGAAAGGCAAACAATCGAGAACCTTTAGGTGGTGTCTTAAGTGACTGCGGTCCTACTCTTTAAGCAAGTATCTGAATGAAAAGGGAGAATCAGATTTCGACACGAAGGTGGTGGAACCTAAGTCCGTCCCTAACTTGGAAAGAAGCTTGTTAGCATTACATCTAAGTCAGCGGGCCCGTTTCTACACCACGGCTTTCTGTCTGCGTGGAATCCTAGCTGTCTATCCTCTTCTAGGTGAGTTTTTCTTCACCTTAATTGACATGCACCTAAACTCCTTTTCCTGTCTCTTATTTTGACTTATTTTCATCAGTTCCGATCTACCTTTTCTCTCACCTGTGGAGCACCGCTGTGTCAAGGGGAGGAACGGTATTCAAGACAGACCTATTCGCTCTCTTGCAGACCTTGTAGTCCAGAGGGGATGACCGAATGGGTAAATGGGCAACATCAGTGCTCGTGCTTGAGAATGGGAATCTAGCCTGCCTCGGGGTGGAGTGGGGGGCGGGAGTCAGGAGTAGCATTTCAGGGGCAGAAACCTTTGATCTGCGATCTGGTGGAAGCACAGGGGAAGAGCGTGCTCGGGGTAAAACAACACACGAGCAGCAAAACTGAGCAATTCGAGGAAACTCCGTCTCGCTGGGATGGAAAATGAGAGGATAGCAGAGCAAGAAAAATGGCTGGGGGCTAAACAATGACCCAATAATCTCACATCGTGTAAAAAAAGAGCAAAAGGTTGAACTTTTCCTCAGAACAACAGAAAAACTCTGAAAGGTTTAAGTAGGAAAAGTTCAAGACTAATTGTGTATTTTAGAAACATAATTCAGCCCCAGGTACCGGAAGTAGGTCAGAGGAGACCAGCCAAGGAGAGGTGCCTTGTTATAGGTGAGAAACACCAAGAAAAGTTCAGTTCAGTTTGGACCGGAAGAGTACGAAGTGGCTTTGGACCCATTAGTGCAGATCCCTGGCAGGAAGTTAAATGTATAGTTTTGAGGCTGATGACAGGTTTGAGAGTCCTCCCGTGGAAGTCAGGAGGTGGATGAAATCTCTTTAACAGCATGAGAGGGAGTAAAGAGGGTCTTGTAGAGAATTCTGGAGAATACCAGCATTCAAAAAGCAGGCGGGGGAAGACAAGCCAACAAGTGACCAAACTATGCTTTTTATCTGTCATTGCCCTTTCCTTCACCTGGCTACCCCCTCAGCCTCGGGAGGACACTTCCTCCCCTCCCACGGGCAGAGTTCATTCTTCCTTGTCCTGTTGCCCCTCACCTGCTATTCCGATATTTATTTACTGCATTGTACTGTAATAAAATTGTTTGTTGACCTGGTTGCCTTCCCTTCTAGATGACACATTCCTTAAAAATAATGATCGATCCTCTCCTTTCTTGATACCCTCCCCAGTCTAATAGTACTCACCAAAGCATTCTCCGTGATTATGGAAAGAGGGAATAAAACCGAATGCATCCCTTCTTATTTATAAGACTATATTTACACTCTTTCCCAGTGTACACGTGGAAAGCGAGATATCTGAAGTCAAAATTCACATCTCTCTTAACTCCAGTTTTCAAAAAATCTAACTCAAGTGATGCATGCTGCGAATGCTAAGGAAGTGTTCATTGATTCATTAAAATTGATCAGCGACCCTAGGATCTCATTTAACATGCAGAAAGTGGCCAGACCAGGGAGGCATGCTAGATAGATACGTTCTCACCCAAGGGTAGGATACAGGGCGGCCAAAAGAAACGAGGGAGCATTTGGTTCAATGTCCCTGGAAGGAAAATCACTAGCAGGCTGGTTTCCTGTGACCCTGAAATATTGTTCCCTAACAGACTAAATCTTTTATTTCGTAAATGCAAGGATGACTCTTCTAGACCAAGAAACTTTTTGATTTTTTTTCTCTTGTAAACCAGTGGCCCATTGAAACTAAATTAATTTGGGGTCACAAACAAGTCAAAGTAAGTATAATTGATTTTTAAGAGGGAAATAGAAATACACACACACACACACTATATGGTCAGTTAAAATAACATCTCTGGACGGTTAAGGAAATGATAGAGGTGGTAGAAAGGAAAGGTCAAATGTAAAGTGAAGGGAGAAAAGGAGTGAGGAAAAATGCGAAGGGAGAGGACAAAGACGAGGCACAAGGGAAAGGAGAAACAGACAAAAAAGGAAAGAGGCCTCAGAAGACTTTCATAATCATTGTAAATATTAGTTGTAAGCTACTTCCTTTGGGAGAGTCAACACCTTGATCCTCTGTTTCTCGTGGCAGAGTCTGCGTGGTGTTTGTTCCCGTTTTGCAGAGACGAAAGTTCCTGCCGTTGGCGGGAAAACGGAGTTCGGATCCCCGCCTGCTCACTCCAGCCCTCTCTGCCTCTCCGCCGTGGGACGGAGGTAAGTGGCTGGTTCAGCGGTTCCCCGGGTCTGAGAGCCTCGGAGTCAGGGGGCACGGTAGCTCCGCGCTGTGACCTTCTGACGACAGGACCTCCGGGGGCGCAGACCACCTGTCCTTGCACCAGACGGACACGGCTGGTCTGTTCCAGTGCCGGGCTATGAAGCTTGTTTTTGAAACAAACGTTGACTTTCCCACGGGCTTCTGAGCATTTCGCAGGTGTGTGAAGGAGTAACTCCGGCTCTCGGAAATCGCTTTGGAACAGTGGCGGTATCTCTCGATGTATCAGCTCTCGTCTGTAGTCCCCTCGGCATAAAAACTGTCAGGTTGCTTTGTTTTATTCTCTCAGTAGTCACCGTTTTTTCATTACAGGAGATGTAAGGTTTAATTTATAATTAGTGTCTACTTGCTTGGAAATAAAAGTTTTTTCCCTTTGTTTATTCGTGAAATTCAAAGTGTTTATTAAGAGGCGTGGGAAGGGCCACATCCATCCGAATAAATGCCTGCCCTGCCTTCACACAGAGGGTAGAAATATCAGCTCGCTCCTAATAATTCCTGTTGGGAATAACACCAAGAACCTCCAATCCTATATATATCCCAGGTTCCGCTGCTGTCTCGTCTCTGTGTTCACGTTCCCGGAGGCCAGCGTGGTCCCTGCCCTTGGATTCGGTGAGAACTGCAGAGCCCATGGATGAAATTTCCCCCTTAAAAAAAATAAAACTTTTGACTATAAAATATGTAAGGAAAGTAGGTCAACTACAATTGAGAAGTAAATTTTAAAAATAAAATTAAAATATACACAAAAAAGTGAGTAAATCATAATCAAACGGCTCATCAATTTTTACAAGATAAACACAGCTGTGTAGCCATCGCTCATATCAACACAAAGGCCACCACGCAAAAGCCCCTTTCGCTCCCTCCAGGCCTGGTCCCCATTTCCCTTGCCAATGGTATGTCCCAGCTTGTAATATCAGAGATTAGTTTTGCCAGTTTGGGGGTTTTAATTCCATGGAATCCTAGAGTACGTACTCTTTTATGCCTTGCTTCTTTTGCTTAAAGCTCTGTGTTGCTGCATGTAGAGAGGGGTCCGTGTTGCTGCATGTAGAGAGGGGTCTGTGTTGTTGCACATAGAGAGGGGCCACTCAGTTTCACTGCCACGTTGAGTTCTAGCGTATCAACACACTGTAACAGATGTCTTTTCTACGGTTGACACGCTTTCCAGTGGTTTCCAGTTTGTCACTCGGAAGAGTAAGGCTGCCACGAACACTGCTGAACACGTCTGGGGAATACAGGCACACATTTCTGTTGGCCATGTCGTTGTGGGGAAATCAAACATTCCCAGATTGCTACGTACAAAGTCCATGCCATGGAAACAATTACGCTATACAGTTAGAGGTGTTTGCTTTCATTTCTCTTGGAAACGTACTCACATACTGTAAAGATGAGATCTGTAGCCATTTGTTTCTGTAACGAAGGCGTTAATTGCTCTGGTGCAAAAGGATAATGAAACATCTCTTAGATTTATTTTCATTTTTAGTTTTTGCTGTTGTTGTTATTTCTGCTTGGGGCACATTGTATATTTTGAGTCTGTGGATTGACTTTTGAATTTGGAATTTTTTTAAAAAGCTCTAGGCTCTTACCCCAAATACTATTGTGTTCTATTCTCTTTCTCTCCTCTACTTCTGGAATTCCTATTATACTTTTCAGTATGTCTTCTATGCATCTTGTGCCCTTTTTCTGCATTTAATTTTTTTGCCTCTTTGTACTTCACCTGGAGTGTTTTCTCCGCACATACTGTCTAGTTCGCTACATCTCCAGCTATGTTTACTCTGTTGGTAACATCATCCATCCACTGACTTCTTCGAGCAGTTACTGTTTCTTTCGGGTCTAGAATTTCAGTGTGATTTTTGTTACATTTACTGTATCTTATCATTGTTTCCTGTCTTATTAAATATATTGTACATATCACCAGCATTTAAAAATCTTTATCTGGTAATGACAATATCTCTATCTTATATATTTTGTCTTGGTTTTCTTAATTATAGTTTTTATTTTTTTTAAAATCCCTGGTTATTTTTTAGTGTGCTTTTTTTAAAAATTGTGGGAATAATTTATGGCTCTTGGCCTTATGTTCTTCATTAAAGACTTCCTTTTGTTTCTGGCATGCAGTTGGGCCAAGGGCAGGCAGGTCACATTAATCAGAAAGTGATGAAAGTGACCCAAGTCCAAGTGGACCTACAGTCCTTGAAGATGGCCTATTTCCAGCACACCCCTATTCCTAAGGTGTCATTCTCTGCGCTGACCAGTGAAAGCTGGGGGTACCACCCAGGTCATCTCTCCTCTGTCCCTGAAGTTAGAGGCTCCCCTGCCCTGGGCTCTGTTGTACTATTGCCGAAAGCTCTGCTCGGCCTTTGAGCTTCTCAGCCTCTGCTTTAATTTTATCTTGAGTCTCTCAACTGCTGATTTATACCAAGTCCCTCATGGGAGAAAGTTAAGGCAAATACAGGGTACTTCTCTGAAGCAATCAGGCAGATTTTTAAAATATCCTCTAGAGGTTACTTAGCTATTCTCAGTGTGTGTGTGTGTGTGGGGGGGGGGGTCGGTCTGAAATGAGCTGGTGTGCTAATGCCTAGAGTGGAACTCGACTGCCGCCCCTCTTACTTTGCTTCAGCTAAGCCAGGTCCTTTTTTATGTTGCTTATGAGCAATTAGTGGGTTTAACGCAACCATAGGAAAACTACCAGGCTAACGTAAAAACCTTTCTCCTATTTTCTCCTCTTTCTGTGTGCTTTTCTACTGTCTACCTTCAGGAAACCACCTCCGGTCTCTGCCCATATCCTTGAACCCTTGCATTTCTAAGGTTCGATATCCATTTGTTTTCTTCTTCGTCTGTCACTGCCCATTCCAGTCAATTCAGGTTATTTCTCTCCCCCCGACCTTTTTCTGAAATTCAAGTTATTTCTCCTCTTTTTTGTTTGGGGATTATTATTGAAATTCTTCCATCCATTCTTAATCTTTTTGGATTTCTTAAGTGAGGAGATTTAAGACCAGAATACCTTAGAGTAGAATAGAATAGTAGAGTAAAAAAATTACAGTGGAATAGGCAAAAAATACCTTTACAAATTTCTGAACAAACATTCAGTGCCCCTCCATGTCGTGGTTGTGGTACCAGTCGGATTGAATAACTCGACAGACCTACAGTGTAATTGGGGCTTTCCACGCCCACCTCTGTCTAAGACAACAGGAACTTCAGGGCATCCTTCAATGTTGCTGACCCCACTGATGGCTCATAATGTAAACAACAGGCACAGTTATGGAAAGAAATACCCTACAGACTTACTCATTAATGCGAATAAAGGAAGTAGGTGGACAGCTCTCCTGAGGGAGTGCCAGCACTTAATACACAAGAATCACATCTACCAGTTCTCGGTGGTGCTGACAACATTACAGCCATTGACCGGCTGGAATGTTAACGTGTCCTCCCTGGGAGAGGACTAGTTAAGACAAGACAGATAGGCAGAAGCCTGGAGAGAGGAGTTGATGTTTGTCCTTCCAAACCCTGCACCGTTGCTAGTTTTCTGTCAGTGCCCTCTTAGTTCTTCAACTCAACATTCCCTTACTAGCTCCTTCCTTGATACTGAGAAGAAGTACCAATGCCCCCTTGAGTATAACAGCTATATTGCCAACTTGGAGGGGGAAAAAACCCAGAGATGACAAACAGAGAACTTTAGGATAGTACAAAGTTTAAAAAATATCACACAGAGTTTATATATTCATTTTCCCTTGTGGGTATTTTTTTTCTCATGCTAAGAGGTTAATTAAAATCCCCATTAGAATTCTTGCCTCTGTGTTGACGCCTGAGGTCGTGGAGTGGAGATTTATTGGGCACCTCCCTAGCATACATTTTTCTTTTTCCCCTGGCTTTGATGCCCCCCAATTTCCCAGCTGTGCAGTTTGGGCAGCGCTGACCCGCAGCTTCGAGCTCCCCAGTACAGATGGCAAACTGTATGACTGCCTTGAGTCAATCCGTGCATCTCAAGGCCTGGCAACAGTGATGGGTTTAGAGGTGGGACTGGGACACAATTAAGGCTAATGAGATACAACGAGGCATTGGTTAACATATTTTGGACACAGAAACTTTCTCTTCATTCCATAAAAGCAGCCAAAAAAAAAAAAGACACATACTCTTTCATTAGCGAGTCTTAAAACAGAAAGTATGAAGCTCTCGTTGGAAGGCTGCCTGCTGTTGGGAGAAGCACAGGGGGCCCTTGCTGGAGGCAGCCAGCAGTGTACACGGACGGAAGTTGGGTGTCTGTGACATTGTTGGTCTATGGTACCACGGAGTACCTGAACTGTCTGTGCACTTTGCAGTGTCGTAAATTAATACATTGTTTATCATTTAATATAGCTGGAATTGAATTTCATGCTGCTTGCAATTGAAAGAAGTCTCACTAATATTGGGGATTCGACAGAACATTCTCCCAGTAGAAGGTGTCAGTGACCTGCCCATATTTTCTTGGTCCCCTGTGTAGGTCACCAGCAGCTTCGGTGGATTCCTGTCTTAAGAATCTGCAATTCTATGTCTAAGTGATACATGGAGACTTGATCAGGTCACTGGGGAGCAGGCCACAGGAGGAGGTTGCCGGAGGCCATGGTGACCTGGCTAGGACCAGCCTGGCCAAGAAGCCGAATGCCTCCAGAGCACATGGAATTATGGGCAGGAAGATCTGTGATAAAAGGAGGGTTCTCTGGCCCTCTCCCTCAAGGATACCTATGTGATCGCCCTGCAGTTGTCTGCATTTCCCAACAGATGGTATTTGGGATGGAAAGGAACTCCAGGCACAGCCCAGGATCGGGCTGGCCTGGCAGGGTGGCAGGTTACTCTTTGGGTGTTCTAGAGGGGATGAGCTGTGAGGCAGAACCCGCTATTCTTCCAAAATGCTGTAGCTTTTGTACTTTCTGGTGTTTGAGTTTGTAAACTAACCCTACAGAAATAAGATAATTAAAAACGAACAGGGGAATGATAGGAGAACTCAGATGTTAACAACTTTAGCCTCAATTGATAGGTTTAAGTGATTAAAACTATAACTAAAGACTTAAAGAGTTAGCCTTAAAAGATAGGCTTCAGTGAGGAACCCCTGTGGGAAGCTCTTATTCCAAAATCCTGTAACTTCTGAATAAAGACTTCTTTCCTTTATCACCAACCTTTGGCCTCTGGGATTTTGCCCACAGGGTGGCGGCAGGCTGCAGGACCTCGGGTGCTATTGGGTAACAGAAGAACTTTGGTTGGTTGCGTGATCTGACTCAATGACCCAGTAGTCATATTTTAAAATGTACAATAAAAGCAGGCAAAGTTAAATTAATAATACAGTTTACTTGACCCCATGTAGCCAAATGTAATTTGAATGTGCAATCAGTATAAACATTATTCCTGATACATTTTACATTCTTTTTTTTTTTTTTACACCAAGTCTTTGAAATCCAGAGCAGTATTTTATATTTACAATGTATCTCATGTTTAACTGGCCCCTTCTCAGGTGCTCATGAGCTATTTGTGGCTAGTGGCTACTGTGCTGGGTATTGTAGCTCTGAGCATAAATGTCCTGTCTTTCTGGCAATTTAAAAAATATTTAAACACAGAGAAGATTTATAGGTACCATAATCTTTTGATTGTTTTCTATAGGCAGGGCTCTGCCCCCTCAGATTTCTGTGTGAGAGCAAAGTTTTGTCCTTTGACTGGAACTTTGTACTTTGTACTTTTACTGGAACTTGTGACCTGTTGTTCTGCTGCTTTCTATGAAAATCTGTAATAGTACAGAAATTTATTTGTTTTACATACCTTGAACAAAGTTAAATTTAAAATGAGAGTTTCTTGGGGGTAGGGAATATAAAATTAGAATTTATTTTGTTAATTTAACAAGATAAAGCGATATCTCAAGGCTGCTGAGATCGGCACATATTATTATTATTTAGGATGTGATCATTTCATTTTTTAAAAGTTTTTATAATCTATACTTTTTTCAGTGAATAGAGAAGACATTCAATTTTTTTTGTCATTTGGAACTGTATCTAAATGGCTGACAGAAATCTTGTTTGAGTACATACTTTTTCTGTCTTCTTTAACAGTCATTAGAAAAAGAGGAAATTGATTTATATATTTTTCATTAAATCACAAAGTACAATAGGAAAGGTTTCATATGCTTAAAAATAGTCCATGAAAGTAGGCACATTTTTCACAGTTGTATTTGTACTATGGAAACAAGAAACAAATCAATAGTTTCTAGGTTTCAAAACGGCAATTTGAATTGAGACAGGGTTTATTACATTGGTTTTTCATTCAAGAAAGCAAAAAAAATCCATTTTGCAGCTGCATCTATACAAACAAAATTATACCAAAATAAGTGAAAATAAGATACCTTTCTTAAAATCTAATGTAGCGAATACAATGTTCTAGAATGCTCTACTTGCTGTGATTTCCCTCCGATAACATTAGACATGCTTAATGGTATAAATATAAAGGTAGGGAATGAAAGAAATTGAATTTCATGGGGGCGAATAAATAAAAACTCCACCATTCTTCTCTATCTTCTTTCTCAAAGAAATTCGCCACAATGCCATGACAGCATTACGAGTTAGCTCCCTCGTGTCACAGACTAATTAGCACAGAAGTGATAGCTCTTCCCTGTCTCTTTTCCTCCCTGCCATGTTTCTGCAGTTGTGGCAACTGTAAAGTTGGCTGACCCAAAAAGAAGGCTAGGAAAGTGGGAGGGAATGGCTCATAGACTAAAAAAAAGAAATCCTGTAATAACAACAGTACTGGTGCAAGTGCCTGGGAGAATCCTTGAGACACAGCCCACCGCTCATGCTGGTGTGCTGCCAAATGTGTTTTAGCATACAATCTACAAAACATTTTGGACTTGAGTGGTTTTCAGAATTGTAGATAAAGGACAGTATATCTATAGGCAGAGAGTGATGCTTATATTCTTATTCTGAAAATGACCCACTGAGCCATCCTTGTTCAGGAGAAACAATGAAAACATAGGGAAACCCCTTTGGCCGTCAATTACATTCAAGTGTTTGGCACCTTTAGCACTGTCACTCAGTATATCATAAGCAAATGTGTATAATGATTCCTGCCCTCAGGTGACTCGGGCCATGGTGTGGGAGGAGAGGAGGTAATGAAAGGGAAATGAGAGGTAAATGAGTATCAAGAGAGAATGAATGGACTTCCAGTTCTGACCAGGTAGTAACGAATATCAGATGTACCCTACTGCTGTAAACAACCGTAACTTGACACAGGCTACGCCGAGCAACTGCTTTCGAGAATTTGACCACAGATGCGCAGAGTGTGGTGCTTGAGAGAAAGGAAGCACACACTGAGAGCTTTCTCCTGGGGCTGCTTTCCCAGCTGTGATGAAGAGAAGCGAAACCCAGACAGCAGAGGCCTGACGGGATGACGTAAGGACCGAGGGCTGGGGCTGGGATCTGCAGGCAGGCACGGGGCGGGGCTTGGGAGCATCTGGCTGCACCTGCCTGTGGGAAGGGCTGCAATTTGAGCGGATAACATCTTTTCTCTACTCCAAGTGCTTCCCATAATGCTTAGGATGTGTCCTTCACGTGTGTCCTCGGTACACATCTTACATTCTTTGTGATGTTTCAATGGGTTCCTGGGGCCAGCCCCTAAACAGATCAGGAATTCTCATGTTTAAGGACCACCCATTTAAATTTCCTGTGATCTCTGATTTTATCCCAAGTATAACTGTCTGCATTTCTGGAGGGGGGGGGGGAGTGGGGGAGGGAGTTCGACTTAAAATTACTGAAAACATAATGATTTGAGGGATGAACACATTTCTCACGTTAAAACTAATTTTTTATCTATTTTTGACGGTTTCTATTGAAATATGCAATTTTGATAAAAGCTCTTAAAAGCTCAGTAAATTAAACTCAAAACTATCCAAAACTAAAATAATGAAAAATAATGATCTCCATTATTAATTTTTGACACTGTAGTCTGTCTCAGCATCTTATTCATTCATGAACTATTTTACAGAAATTCAAAAGACCAGCTACCAGGTAGCAAACTACACCTCTCAGAAATCAATTACATTTCAGGACAACACTAACACTATACATCTTTTTATTAGGAAATAAAACCACAGGATATGGATAGTAATAAAACTGGAATTATTTTACTGGCAAAGTCCATAAAAATATCCAATAATTTCAAAATCAAAGAGAAAAACATATCCAAGGCCTGCTACGGAAGAATATTAGCTATATTATTTTCCCCAAACTCACATTAATTTCCTCTCTCCAATTCTGATATATTGCACAGCTTTAAAGAGCCATGTGTTATTTGCTTACTCCCCCGCTATGGAATGCTGGGAAATTTTCTCACATTATGCTGCTCTTGGTGTCTTAACGCTACTCCCTCTTAATTGATTAACGAGGGAGGAGAGAAGGAAACATGTTAGAGAAAATTTCATTAGGTGTAAATTGCAAGACATTTGTTTGAATGAGCATAATATCTCAGCTCCGTTTTGATGGGTCTTAGGGGAAGGCTTTGCGCATTACTGGGAGCACCAGACCAAGCCCTGAGCAATTTAATGGGGCCGTTAGAGCGTGGCCTTGTACGCGGTCTTGGCTTCAGAATGTTCTTGGGGAAAACTTCACTGCCTGATAATAGGGAACAAAAGAATTCCTTCAAGTTTATGTGCTACCAACACATATTTCAGGTGGGAGTAACTTCAGGCAAACCAACACAAAGTCTCTCAAGCCATCCGGATTTACCTCTTCCATAAAACAGGAAAACTTAGATATCTCAAAGCGTCTGAATTGAAGCCAGGTCCCCAAGTGACTTGTGACTTTTGATGGTATTGGCAACGACCCAAGATTTCCTCAGTTATTTGTTACTTCTTACACAAACATTGATGGTTTTAAAGTTTTAAGACCTTTAAAAGAACATAGAGTATAAAAATAACATACACTTATTTACTTTTTTCTGTCTAGAATTGACAAATGTCAGTATTTTATTATCAATCTGTTTTAGTATGTTTTTGTCTTAAATTAAACATTATATATTTAGCAAAACCACCCACAATTTTGACCTTGGAGTGAATTCTATGATTCCATTCCTCAAAAACAAAGAAACAAAACACACACAGATACCAGTGTATATACATTTTCTTTATTTGTGAATATGTGTGTATGATATGTGTGTGTCATATATATAGTGTATATCATAGCATTTTATAATCTGTCACTATCTCAGGCTCAAACCATGTTTACATATACAGATCTAGTTCATTCTTAAATACTGCTACAATGTATTTCATCATAAAAGTACTACATTTCATTTATTCTTGTTTATGTACAATTAGATTAGTTTCCTCTTCCTTTTTTTCTTGAGTAAAAATAAGCTGCAACAAATGTCCTTGAATATGTTCAAGGACAAATGTTCCCTTGAGCTCATATAGAAGCTTTTTGGGGGGAGGGGAGTTGAGGGGAGAAGTTATGCATCCAGAATTGAAACAGCGGGGGATCCAGGTCATGAGAGTTTCCCACGTCCCTGGACTCTGCCTGCCCACCCTTGGCCACGGCTGTCCCCCTCTCACTCCCGCCCACCGTGCACGGCAGGTCCTCTTCTCGCAGCTTCTCCAGCGCTGTGCAACGTCTGCCTGACTTCTGTTTGCCCTGATGGAGGAGAAACGGTTCCTCATGTTCACAGTCAGCAGCTGCTTGACTGCTGTTGAGGCTGACCAACTTTTTGGACATTACTTTCCAGGAGTATTTCTTCTTATTTATAAAAAATTAACACATCAAGGCTCTTTCTTTCTTCACAGGGGAGCGGCTGCGGGGTCAGAAGTGTCCGGTGCCACTGACAGGCTGTGCTGAGGCACGCATTCCTTCCGTCGCTGACGTTCTCGCAGGAATGAGGTCATGTCAGCATAAAAATCTGCTGTATCATATTTCCATAGCTAATCGTAGAATTATACATTTTTATTTTGCCATTCGTTTATAAAACTACGGGGTACATTCAACTATTTTTTCAGCAACTAATTGTACTTTTAGTTTTCTATTTACACTCTTTTAAAGATTACTCTTTTAATAATCCTATATGGGACATCATTCCATGATTGGGTTTACTATGACATCTCTTTACCGCCGATAAGTCCGATTGCCATCCAATATTTTGGTGTGATTTATAGATTCCTATAGTAGTGGCACTTCAGCGTGTCATATTATTGGTTTGACTAAAT
Organism: Phyllostomus hastatus; assembly: GCF_019186645.2. Classification (NCBI taxonomy): domain Eukaryota; kingdom Metazoa; phylum Chordata; class Mammalia; order Chiroptera; family Phyllostomidae; genus Phyllostomus; species Phyllostomus hastatus. The sequence goes on from NW_025334010.1 coordinate 1,626,028, forward strand.
ATCATGGAATAACTCCCAGTGCCTTGTATGTTATTTCTAGGGAGAAGAAATTAATGTGATGAGTTTATGGTGTCATTAAGTTTGTTTCTTCCCATTTACATTGTGGTTTTAAATTTCCAAGGTAGAGAGGATAAGAGTTCTTTAACAAATCAATGTCATTAAAATCACATTGACAGAAGCTGAACGTATCGGTAGAGCTCCTCTGAAGAAACATCCTTTGATAGAGGTGGAATGTTCATGAAGGAGATGGGTGACAATCACAACAGCGAGAACTTGGCTGCCGAGGATTTTGGGCCTGTAGCATCTTCCAAAGAATACATGGTTATGTCCTTATTATAAATAAAATAAAGTCAAATTAAGTGGAGCTGACCTTTCTCCCCATGGTGTGTGACTGTCGGGAGTTTGGCACACACCTTTCCAGACCATTGTGTAGGCACTGCGTACGTGTATGTACAATACGTGTTCATGCATTTTCCATGTTTATTTACCAAGATATGTTCAGATGATTAGGAGGACAGTGTCATCGGGTCCTGTTCAGAGAGGAAAGACAAACTCATGAGCTCTCCTTATTTTCTGCTCTGACGCTGGAAAGAAGAAGTGGCAGGGAGAGGTCAGAAGGGAGCGAGTTCTCCACGACTCAGGCCGAAGCTGACGGAGCACCGGGTCAGCGCTAACGGTAAATACTTGTGTTGTCCCAGACAAATCGCTTACCCTCTGTGACTTTCCCTTTGTCTAAACGCCGAGGTTTTGAAACTAGGACTTTTTCTATTAAGGCAATTTTCAGCGCCCAAATTACGATGGGAACCATGCTCAGAGGAATGGAGGAGCAGGGGGAGGGAAAGAAACTGGGTGCCAGAAGGACATCATGGGCAGAGCTGACTGCTGCCCCGGGCCACGCTGCAGGAACGATGCACGAAGAGGAATAAACGTATACCTTATTTAGGCACTGCACTGGGAGGCCTCTCTATTAGGAGCTTAAGTAACACAGCTGTCTCAAATCCCAGAACAGAAACCTGGGTCAGGAAGGAGGCTTATTCATGGCAATGGAGGAGTATTGGCCAGGAAACCTAGGCCAAGCAGGCCCAAATTCTCTTGCTAAATATCACCATGCAACTAAAGGGGAACTCCCTTTTTATATCGTGGAAATGAGTTTTTTGTTCTCTTGATTATACATGTAAGAGCACATAAGAATTAAAGAACGAAAATATATTGAAGCTTAAGATTTCGGCAATGCGGGGAGGAAACAGAGGGCCAGATAATTTAAGTAACCTCTGCAGAGTCCATTACCGGTCAGAGATCTGAGGCTAGCACTGAGGAGGGCGTTTCGACTCTCTACCTGTATTTTTATTTTTATTATTTTAACTTATTTTATTTTTTCCTACCCTGTATTTTTAAAGACAGTATTTCATATTACTTTCCACTGTAATAGTTACAGGATATTAAATTTGCTATGACTGTAGTGAAAGATTTATTTGTGATGTAAGCAGCCTTATTCTCCAAGTGTACTACAGAAAAGTTTGCCAGGACATGAATGACATCAGGATTTTTGCTGACTGCTAGTCATGTATCTAGTTATGCCAATCTAATCCACACAGTGCTATCTACAGGGGGCCGAGTGATGCTGGACCGAAACTAGGCTGTGCTCAGGTAGCTCAGCTGCACACACATAAAGGTACATGGAAACAAGGCAAATTAGTGAGGTCTGTATTTTAAGCTGACTGTAGAAAGAGCTACTTTTGCTTTATGTACTGATAACTTTTGTTCTGTACACTGGCCTCTCATCGCCTGCTGTCAAGCTATCGGAGAAAGCAGTTCTGAAAATGCTGGAGTAGCTTATTATATCTTAGGGATATAACAAGGCCAAGTCTGAAAGAAACTTAGACAGGTCATCTCAGGTCAATTCTTCACCTGGCAGGGTAGGATAACGAAGCCCCGTGAGGTTAAGGCAGTTGCCCAGGTCACAAAGGTCCGAAGTGGCCCAGCTGGCCAGCTCTGCCCAGGCTTCTTCCCACGATGACCACGGCTGCGCTGGCTGAGCACAAGTGAGAAAGGACCCTGAGCCCGACGTGACAGCGGGGACCGGAAGTCCCACGTCCTCACCCAAGTGCCCTGGCGGCAGAGGGGCTGCCGGGCTGGATGTCAGTCAGTGTGTCAGATGGGTCTGAAGTCAGGTTATTCTACTTGTCCGGAGAGATAACAATTCTCCAAGCAAGTGCCTTCCCAGGATTCTCTTCTTTGTAGTGCACTATTTTAAAGAGGACTTAAAATAGTGCAAAATTATATCTTTTAGTCAAAAAATTCTAATACTTTTTTCTGAAGTATTCTGGAGTTTGAAGGTTTCTTTTGTTTCTTTATCATTTTTTTTATTAAACAAATGAACAAACAAAAACCTTAGGTAGTTCAGTGATTTTCTAACATCTTGACTACATCTTAGAAATCTTAAGCCTGGTTTTCAAGATGCTCCCAAAGTCTGGCTCAGGCCTACCATTCCTCCTATATCTCCTACCGAAAACCTATGACCAAGCCAAAAAGGTCACCTTTTGATTTTTTTGATGCCTTACATTTTCCCTGTTCTGCTAATTTCGCAGACTGTTCTCAGTAGCTAAAATGCCCACTCCCCAGGCCCACGATCCCTTTCTATTAAAATCGTATTTATCCTTTAAGGCCCAGAGGACAGTCTCTGCTCTCCCTAGCCAGCAATGATTGCTATGAAATCCAAACTTCTCATTGAAAATTCCACTTTACATGTATTTGGATGGGCTTACCTGCCCTGCATACCTCTAAATGGCTGTTGTCTGGTGTTGGCTGGAGGCTTGTAAAGAGCACGTAATAACCTGATGTTCTTCCACTTGGTTGTGCCCCAAGAATGGTGATTTCCTGTTACTATAAACATGCTAAATCAGTATTTTACCATTGGGGCTGAATTTTCTTTGAGAGTGACTTTCCTGGAGTTAAATATAATTAAATAACTTAATCACTTTTCTATATAGCAGGGGTGAGCCATTTCAAGAAAATTTCTATTCTATTTTTATTTTAATGAAACTCTTTAAATTGAATACAATTTTCTGCATACATGTTACAACAAAGATTAAATTCACCCATTAGTCCAACAGTAGAGATGAAAATCGCCACTTCTACTAGTTTTCTTGTGTGTCTGTTATTTCCCACGCACCAAAAGCATTCACTTTTCTTGAGCCAAACTTTGCAGATCTATTGTTTTAACAAATTTTTGATACTTCAAGACTTTGTTGTCATTAGTAAATAATAAATGCATAACTTTAGTTTATTGCTTTTGTAGTGATTATTAGTGCAAATGTTCATTAGGAATTGGATACAAGATTATAAATAATTATTGATACAAAGAATAAAGAGAATTAGTAGGTCAAAGCTGTAGAACATGAGGTTCTATATGAGGACTAAATTTCTGAGTCAAAATATTCTGCTTTGCATAAGACCTGAACCTGTAAAACCCCTAGAAAAAAATATAAGGAGTTAGCTCCTCTTAAGCTCCCTAAGACATTAATCTTAGAAACAATTTGGGGGGGGAGGGAATTGACACCAAAAGCAAATACGACAAAAGTGAAAATAAACAGGTGGTGACGGGGGAACTCAACAGCTGGAAAACTTTTAGTTTTAAGTTATAGTTAATAAGCTTAGAAATTAATGCATGTAGAAAGCTATTGTTCTAACTGGGATGACCAGACCCACCCTGCCTTCAGGAGACCCATGGGATTAAGACGGTATCTGAGCCATTGTGCTCCAGGGAGAGAGACGGTCACTTGCCAGGATGTAGATGAAAAATCACTGATCAACAGATGAAAGGATGCTAGGAAAATGGCTGGACTGCAGCTTTTATCTGATTAATTTTTTCCCTGAATTCCAAACCCCTTACTTACACTTTTCTTCACCTTATAAAAAGGGTTGGTTTGAGATTGAAATGTAAGATGGTCTTTTAGGGTAGCAACCTACCATCCTCTCAGATCACCAGCCCTCTGAATAAAGTGACTGTGAAGATTCAGTCCTTGTCTCCACTCCTCAGTTCTGGTAGTGACAGGCAGGACAAATGCCGACTTTTCCAGTTTCAGTGGGACGACATCAAACTGAAAAGCTTTTATATAGCAAAAGGAAACCATCAACAAAATGAAAAGGCAACCTACAGAATCAGAAAAAATACTTGCAAATCATGTATTTGATAAGGAGTTAATTTCCAAAATATATTTAAAAGCTCTTACAACTCAACAGCAAACAACGATACCACCCCTTCAAAAAAACAAAAACTCAACAATCTGACTGTAAAAAAAGCAGAGAATGTAAGTAGACATTTTCCCAAGAAGACATAAAGGCCAACAGGCACAGGAAAAGCTGCTCGACATCACTGGCCATCGGGGAATGCAAACCAGAGCCACAGAGAGTGTCACCTCATGTGTGCTGGAACGGCTATTATCAAAAAGATGGGTGATGACAAGTGCTGGTGGGGATGTGGAGGAAAGAGAACCCTTGCACACTGTTGTATGAATGTAAATTGGGGCAGCCACTATGGAAATAGTATAAAGGTTCCTCAAAAAGTTAAAAATAGAACTACCAAGTGATCCAGCAATTCCATTTCTGGGTATTTATCTGAAGGGAACAATATCACTAATTGAAAAGATAGGGGCACCTCCATATTTACTGCAGTGTTATTTACAAAAGCAAAGACAGGGAAACAACCTAAATGTCCATTAATGGGTGAATAAAAGAGGAAAATGCTTATATAGTGGAATATTATCCAGACATAAAAAAGAAGGAAACTCTGTCATTTTCTTTTTTAAAAAAGATTTTATTTATTTTTTAGAGAGGGAAGGGAGGGAGAAAGAGAGAGAGAGAGAAACATCAATGTGTGGTTGCTGGGGGCCATGGCCTGCAACCCAGGCATGTGCCCTGACTGGGAATCGAACCTGCGATACTTTGGTTCTCAGCCCATGCTCAATCCACTGAGCTACTCCAGCCAGGGCTGGAAACCCTGTCATTTTCAAAATCCCAATGGACCTTGAAGGCATTAATTCACTAAGTGAAATAAACTGGACAGAGAAAGACAAATCCTGTGTGATTTAGTCAAATGTGGAATCTAAAAACCAAACCAAACCAAACCAAAACAGAAAAACCCATGGGCTCACAGATACAGAGAACAGCTTGCGTGTTTCCAGAGGTGGGGGAGAGGCTGTAGAAATGGGTGATGGAGGACAGAGGGTCCAACTTTCTGCTGTAAGAGCAGTAAACCCTGGGGATATAGTGTACAGTCTGGGGACTACAGTTAACGATACTGTATTTCGTATTTGCAAGTTGCTAAGAGAATAGACCTCAAAAGTTTTCATCACAAGAAAAAAAATCTGTAACTGTGTGTGGTGATGGATATTAACTAAATTTATGGTGGTGATCACTCCTTAGTATACACATAAATTAAATCATTATGTCGTATACCTAAAACTAATGAAATGTCAGGTGTCAATTACATCTCAGTTTAAAAAAATTCTGTTTGGGGAATAAACAAGTGAGTAATTAGATGAATACTATATAGTAATTACCAACCAGTGAAAAGATGCTCTCTCCTGGAGCAGTGCTTCCTGCAGCTACGGAATACATCTCGATTTCGGGTGCGGACCGTTAGCCCCGGGCTTTCCCTGTTTCTCAGCCTTCCCCCTGCTCAGCCCATGCCACCAGCTTCGGCCCCCTTGTTCTTCCTTAAACCTCTGCTGCCTAGCTTGTCCGTTCTAACACTGCTTATACATTGTTTACTTTATTTCACTTATTTTTCTCTTTCAATCCTATTCTTCTCTCCCACCCTCTAGTTTTCTACCTGAAATAGGCATATTCATTCTATTTTTTTAAAGTTACATATTCTTGGAAATGTATGCATCTTTGTAACACTCATACTCTAATTTTGGGTTGCATGTGCTTTTAAATTACAATAATGCATTTGGCTGAAAGTCACTTCCTGTTTTTCATTGATAGAGAACATCAATATCATGTTATGGGTTAAGAATATGATTTTTAGAGGTAGGTGGCCTCTAAATATTTTCTTGATCACTTATTACTTATTTAGTCTCGGACAAGTCATTTAATCTCTCTGTGCTTTAACCGGCTCACATGTAAACCCGGGAAGGAGATTTTGAAACAAAAACTCCAGCCCTACAGGCATGAAGATTTTTAAAAGTATCCACTCTTTTGAAGGAGCAATCGCTGAAATTTATAGCCAGCTTCTCTGACCTGTCCCCTTGTGCCCAGCCTCACCGCCTGCACTTTCTCCCCCAGGGCGTCCAAGAAGCCTCTCTTTCTTTCCAGTTTCTGGGTCAGTCCTGGGTCCAGGTTCAGTTTGCCCACTGGGCACTTAAGGAAACGGGTTATTTCGTTTGCCCTGCAGCCACAAGTTTCTCTGCACCTAGCTTCTACGACTCTTCGAATAGTTTTCTGGTTCACGTCAGAACCTCCGGGAACTTCAGCTATCGGACTGGAACACTTATCTTGGGGAAGAAGCTAACAAGGAAAGCTGCAGGAGACGCAGGGGATTCTGCCTCTGCTGGCTTCCCGGACACGGATCTGGGCTGACTAGTAACCGGCACAGAAAGTTTGGTTAGAAGAGAATAAAATCACTTCTCTGGGCCCGAGAGCCCTCCCGTAAAGAAGAATGACCTGAGGCAGAGTTGGGGAGGGGATGATTGTTATTTCCCCGGAAAAACTATCACACTGAACTACAGGAAAATGAGAATCCTCGGAAAGCCAGAATTCTGGTGTTGTCTCAGATTTTTCTTTTCTTTTCTTGCTTCTTTGACTTGCGTCTTTGATGATCCCAGCTGGGCAAGTCCAGCCGTCTGGGCTTCTCCACACCCATTTGTGACCACACTCTCGCCTGCTGCCTCTCCTCACCTGACTGACATCTAGTCTGGACCCTACTGTCCCCCTGTCTGTCCTCTGTCCTGCTCTCGCCGCTCATGTGTCAGCTCTGTCCTAACGCCAGCGGTGACTCTGAGGTCGAGCTCACCCCTTTCTGCAGCCAAGCAGAGCCTTCCGGCCAGGACGTTTCTCTGTATCTTGTTCTTGCTTTAACCGTGTGCTGCCTGCTTTCCTTCTAGGTCAGACGCATTTGTATACATGAATTTAAAAAAAATCATTGCTAAAATCAATGTCAGGGCATTAACCCCTTAAGTTTTCTTTCAGGAGCTTTACGGTTTCAGGTCGTATGTACAGCGGAATATTTTGACTCCGAAATTTAGTCCCCACAGTGCCTCATGTCCTACAACTTTGACCTACCAATTCTCCTTAGTCTTCGTGCCAAGAATTAAATGTTAATCTTGTATTTGATTCATAATCAATCTTTCTTTGCATTAATAATCACTACAAAACAGAAGTGATAACTGAAGCATATATACACAAAAGTCCAGAGCTTGACCACAAAGGTGTGACACAGTGCAGTGGAAGTTGAAGATGTTGGTCTGAGCAGATCACAAACCACAGGTCCTGATGGCATAAAACCAAATAATTTCTCTTCACTAAGCCTAGGTTCCTCTCCTCTATAAATTTCTAGAAACTTCCTCAAATAAATCTTCATATTTATTCATCGCACTCTCTATGAATGAAAGATAATTTACAGCTCTTCAGTAACTCTAGCCTACTCATAAGCACTGCTCCTAGTAATTAAAAATTTATTGCAGAACTGTTCAAAGAAAAATGAATTGGATTCCCCCCCATTCTCTCTGCAGACGTGGATTGGGGGTACGGAGTGGGTTCAAGGCGAGCTGAGCCTTTCTAGACAGAGAGTTTTAGTACTATCACTCATCAAGCTTTATTAGGCTTCTGATCAATTTCCAATTAAAGAACACATGAATCCTCATATGACAAGGGAAAAAGGTGATGCCTAAGTAAGGTACTGAACGGCTGCTCTCTGGAGTTCCCAATTCATCAAAACAGATCAAAACACTCACTGGCAATTTTAATCTGAATTTGTTTTACAGGGTTTACTCTTTTTTTAGGTATGAGAAATCCTGAAAGTTCTTCCTGAGTTTTCATTCTATTACTTCAGATCATTTTGGGAAAGAAATATGCTTTAGATTGTTTGGTGAAAAGATAACTAATGTTAATTTCAGACTCTATAAATACAATTCTATATCATTCATTTAAGATAGATTTATTATTTTCAGTTTTTTGCTCTCATATACCACTATAATTAATCTCATATTTCTCAGATAAACCAGTAAAAATAAATCACTGTGATACAGTGTAATTCTATAGGAAAAGGAACTGTTTGTCAAATACTAAAGGAAAATTTATTTATTCAAATTCGGTTGGAAGGAGGGGGAGGAGGATGATTATGGAATACTAATAATAAGACCAAGTTCATGTCAATGACCAATGAATGGAAATGACATTTGTCAGGTGACAAGTGTCTCCACTTTGTAAAACTAAGTCTGTTTCTCAAACCAGACTGTCATAAATAAACTCCGGATTTATTTTATTTTCCTTCTAACTATATTTATGCTTGATCTTTCACAGAACTACCAAGCTGGCGGCAATCTTAAAAATAATTCAGCTAAATTCTCATTTTACAAATGAGGAAACTGAAGAAAACAATAGACATCATCTTGGTGTCCTCTGTTACTCTGCAACCTTCTCTAGTAGTTCTTGCCTAATTCGAATTACACAAATGCTATAGGAAAGCATTTGTGAATGCTTCTCCCTACGTGAATAAGATGGAGACCCAGGAAAACTATACCTGCTAGTAAACCACTGCTCTTTTCCCGTGAAGATTTTGTGAGTCTGGTAATCCAGCCCTGGAGGCAGGTTGAGAATGACCCACCCCGTCATTACTGGACTCCCCTCTCCTTGGATAAGATCATCAAAACTAGCAGGTGGTCAGCTGATTCCCATTCCAGTCTTTCTTTTTTATTACAGCATGTTATCTCCTTTGCAACACATATTTGAATTTATGCTTTCCATTTATCGTTCAAGAAAAGCAACAGAAAGTGTTGAGATATATAGGCCAACGATATGGCCCCCACATCCCTGAAGGGCGCATGTCTCTGTATGAAGTCACCTGAAGAGGGATTTAGCTAGTGGAGAGGAGTTCAAATGAGGGCTGAGTTCAGCGGGCGAGCTATGCAGTAGAAGGGGGCCTGCCTAGAAGTGGGACCTGAGAGCCAGTTCTAGGTTTGCCACTAGTTATGTGATGCTGGGTGAGCCATTTAAACTGTCTGGGACCAGTTTCCTTAATCTCGAAATGAGAAGTGGGGTGAAATTAGTAGTTAGTTGGCTACCTCAAATTCCTCGAAGGGCCATGGACTTAAATGGAGAACATGAAATGGCTGGGCATAAGGCAACGAGGAGTTCTATGGACTGAGGAAGGTGCATGCACACCTTAGACAAACTCAAATGAAAATGTATTGAAAACACTTGACTGCATATTGGTAAGGATGCGGAGTGACTGGAACTCTTATTTTGCTGGCGAGTATATAAACTAATTCGATGATTTTAGAAAACTTTGTGGCAGCTACAAGCACATTTATAAACTCTTTGTAAGTTGTGACCTAGCAATTTAATTCCTGGTTGACACCCAGAGAAACGAGAGCTCACTTCACATCCATCCGAAGACGCGTACCAGACTACCGACAGCAGCTGTGTTCGCGCGCCCAGGGGTCGGCACACTGTGTGGTCCCACTGGGGCAAGAGCTCAAAGCAAGCAGAACTGGTCTGTGGGGACAGATACAGAAACAGTGGTTATTCGGGGCTGTTTTGGTTATTTAAGAGGGATGGGGGAAAACTCTGGAAATGTCCAGTATCGTGATTGGAATGTGGTTTACACAGGTATATGCATATACAAAATTCACTTAGGATCTGGGCACTTTATCTTCAGTCATATCTTGATTTTAAAGTAAGAGATCAGTAGAAATGAGCAATAATCTTTAAAAAAGAAAAGAAAGAAAAGGGAAGAGAAAGAACAATGCTGTTGGGAGAAAATTAACCATCTGTGCATGGACTTCTGCCTGGAGACCACCACACTGCGAACTCTGGGTTTCATAATCTCTATAATCCTCTGCAGCCATGACTGTTAACAATTGTTTGAATAAGAAAAAACTTCGGGTGAAAATTTAGGAATGGCCAAGTAAAGTTAACACCGACTTTTACGGCCCACTATTACGATTGTCAATGGGCCCATTGACAAGAAAATGATGGCAACTCTAAAAACTCTGAATTGCTGGGCCACGTCCCCACTTCCCCTGCCTGAGAGTGAGGCTGCCGGTGCCTCCTAGGAACACTGACAGTGAATCAGAAACCTCCCTTCACTCCCTCCCTCTGCAGAGACCCGTGCGTGAAGAGGGTGTGCTGGGATGGACTGCGCCATTCAGATTCGGTTGCACCGAATCTTACCGCTCTGAGCAAAGATAAAAAGCTTCCTCTGCCTTTATAATCAGAGCAATAGGCTTTGTTTACAGATTAGCCTAGGGAGCCACCGTGAGGAGAGTGATTCAAGTTAAACTCTGATTCAAACCTCTAAACAATTGAGGGGCAGGGGAAGTCAGCAGCCGCTTCACCGGAATATCCGGTGGGAGGGAAGGAGTTGTCATCTCTGCACAGACGCAAACTGTGACTGAAATCCACAAGGTCGTGATTTACAAGGAAGGACTGAGCTGTCATCCATGGCGCAATTATTCTTTCATTTGTGTAAATATAGGGCCTTCAAATTAAGACAAAACTCTTCACATAAATGGAGGAACTTACATGTAGTGAATTAGTAAAAATATATTGAGGATTTTAACTACCAACCCTCGTTAATTCTAAACCCCCATTCCCACTTTACAGATGGCTAATGTGACACTTGGGGAGTATAAACACCTAGCTCTTGGGGGGACACGTAGGGCCATCTTGGGTGCGTCTGACCTTCAACTCCACCTTTCTACCACTGCGTCCTTCCATGGTCCCTTTAAAGCAAGGGTCCTGCCACTTGCTCTGTTTGGAAGGTCACCCTGCAGCTATAGCTGATTGCTAAGCACTGACATAAATACAAGGTCATGCATTCAGTTTTGATTCATGTCTTGTGAATCTAAGTTATTTTATTTTTGCCCTCATTCTTCTGTTTGGTAGAAATTTGACCTCAATCAATCAATCAATTCACGATGTCCATAGGTCTTAGGAGGTTGATGAGTGTAATGATTGGTTAGTACCTGATCAGGTTGGCTTTGGTCTCCTCCCATGACCCCACACCGGTGGGAGCTATGGCATCCAGGGTTCAGGACATTCTCAGGTGGGACTCGATGTCTGATAATTTCTTGAGCCTCTCTTGCTTTTCTGTATACTAGGTCGACGGAAAGCTGGAGGCATTTTTCTCTAGCAATGTAACACTTCAGGGGTGCATGTACTTGTCTGTCAGAGTGGGGGTTGTGAGAACAGGTGAACGACTGGAAACCTTGCTCTTTTTTGAGCCCTCCTCCTCTCTTGAATATTTAAACTAGTTCTGGGTATCCTGTTCCTTTTCCCTCTTCCTCCTCAGTGTGGAAACTATATAGTCTGAGAAAGGAGGGTGGGTGGAGGTAAAAGAGAGAAAAATATTATCTCTGTTCACTAACACATTTTTTTTCAATTAATGTTCATATTATGTGGAGACTCCTTTGTCCCTAGCGGCAGTGGGTGCCCAGTCAGGGTTACGGAAACTCTGGTGGGGTGGGTATTTTATACACCGTGGAATGTTAGATATACTACCCCTCTATGCTAAGCATATATTCAACACTCAGTAAATATTTATTTAAAAGAAATAATATAAAAGATGCTATATATTTGCCAGAGATTTCCAAACCTGAATCAGCATCAAATTCACCAAGGAAACTTTTAAAAAATTCAGATTTCTAGAACTTATACCTGGAGCATTAAATTAATAGGTTGGAGGAGGATTGAGAAACTTTTAAAAGCACACTCCTCCTCAGATGACTGGACAAGTTTGAGGTCGACTGGTTTAGCTGACCTGATTACTCAGGTTTATCCAAGCAGTGTCCTAAAGGAATGAGACATCAATACACACATTTTGGTAGGAGAAAAAGTGGGAATTTGAAACCTATTAGAACATGCATGAAATACATAACATAAAAATTCTTTTCTACAAAATTTCATTTGTCTCAGCACCAAGAAATGGAATTGGGGGACCAACCAGAAACCCCATTTCTTTTGGGACTCACTGCCTTCTCGATTTTTAATTCTCTCCTCACACCAAAATTTGATACAACTTACTTTAGTAATTAAAGTAATTCACATGCATGGGGTAATTTCCAGGTCATCTGAACTGAAGCACCTGTAGGCCCTCCTGTCAAAGTGACAGGCCTGCGTCTAGTACGAGGCCCTCACGAGTTGGAGAGGAAAGGCAGTCGGAGGCACACGTTTCGGGCTGGAATAGCCTCCTTGCTTCAAAAACCAGACTGTACCTGAGACCTGCTGTGAGATGAAATCTACTCCAGGAGTTTTACTTTGTATGTGGTGGAGGAGGAGGAGGAGGAGGATGGAGGAAAGGGGCTAAAGATGGCAAAAGCCTAGAATTACCTTGTTTCTTCCCTTTATGTCAGTTAATAGTAATTTCAATCATTAATTCATTTATCCAAATACTAATTGCTAGTATTTATAAACCAGAAGATCAGTCAGCTATGGTCTTGGCAAAACTCATAGGCTCGTGAACGAGACATATGTAGACACACATTTCAATGAAATCGAAGTGGTATGCTAAAGATCTGAACAGAGAGCTCTCTGTTTTTTCATTTGGGGTCTGTTTCTTTGTCTCCCCATTTTGGCTGCCTCTTTGTACTGTGTTTCTATGTGTCAGATATATCTGCAATGACTCTGGTGCAGTCCTGCGTCAGACACTGCCTGTGACTGGCCCTGGGTGTCCCGTTCGGAACTATCAGCAATCACAGCTATGGCTCCTTCTGCCGGGCCTGTTCGCATGCAGGAAGGACCAGGCTGCACCCTGAGGCAGCTTTTACACACATTGGGCTGGGGGAGGGTCGGCTAAAGTCTCGGAGCTCCCAGAGATCTGCCTCTGCCTGCGGGCTTTCTGTCAGGCTTACAGAGTGAAAGTCCTCCAGCAAGATATGGAAGCAGCCCAAGTGTCCATCAGTAGATGAGTGGATAAAACAACTGTGGGACATTTACATCTTGGAATTCTACTCAGCTTCAAAAAAAAGAAGAAAATTTTACCTTTGTGACAATATGGATGGACCAGGAGAACATTATGATAAGTGAAATAAGCCTGTCAGAGAAAGACAAATACCATATAATTCCACTCATGTGGAAGCTATTGAACAAACTGAACTAACAAGCAAAATAGAGACAGACTCATAGAGAGCAGGCCGACAGCTAAGCAGGGTGGAGGGACTGAGCAAACAGGACACAGGACTCATGGGCATGGACGGCAGTGTGGTGACTGTGGTGAGGGGGAGGGGGTGTAAGGGGACTAGATGGTAATAGAAAAAATACACCAAAAAAAGATCTGAACAGAATTTTACATTACCACATAAAACATATAGCCATGTTAGGGAAACGAAGGAATGCTTTTTAGAGACAGTGCATCTGAATGGGGTCTTAAAGGATAAATAAGAGTCCCTGAGGACGGGAGGCACAGAAAGAGGGAAGGGTGCACCAGGAGGAAGAGGCAGTGTGTGCAAGCGCGAGTGTTCTGAAAGTCAGGGGCGGGGTTTCGGGAAAGTGTAGTTATCTCAGTGTGGCTGGGCGCCACGGAAAGAATGTCGGGAGATGAGGCCAGAAATGTAAGTCAGTGCATATGTAGGGAGGGCCTAGTAGTCCCCATCGTCACTAGGTCGCCGGCATCCAGCAGTGTGGTTGGAAAATAGAAGACTCTCAAAAAGTAGTTACTGAGTTAAATGAGTGAATTAAAGGTGGCACACGCCATAACAGTAGGGGAAGAATCAGGAAGGCCTGGGTTCAAAACCCAATTCGCTGTATTTCCTTGAATGAAATATTTAAGTGTTAATTCTTAGGACTCATGAGATTGAATGAATGAATGAATGTATAATTATTTGATACAGAGAAAAAAAATCCAAAGTAATTATATATTACTTCTATTTTATTTATTATCACAACTCTCAAATTGTAAGTATACCTTGATTTCAGGATATCAACTTTTCTCTTCATTCTGTCCCATTGCAAAGGAAGGCATGTATTAAATTTGGCTTTTTAGCAGATGACTCCTAAATGTTATAATTTTCTCCAGTGAAGCAAGAGTAAATTATTGGGACACAAAGAATTTTCCATCTTAAGTTAAAATATGCATGCCCTAACCTGGCTGGGTGGCTCAATTGGTTAGAGCACTGTCCCGCACACCAGAGGTTTGCAGGTTCAATTCCAGGTTCAGGGCACATGCCTAGGCTGCAGGTTTGATCCCGAGTCGGGGCAGGTATGGGAGGTGACCAATCAATCGAGGTGTCTCTCTCACATTGATGTTTCATTCTTTCTCCCCCGCCCCTCTCTCTCTCATCAGTAACTGTGTCCTCAGGTGAGGACAAAATGCATACTCATATTTTCTTATCCTAATAGAATTAAATACGGCATCTGAAGTTTAAAGGGAGGTTATTTAATGTTGTTGGATTTTAAAACTTCCCTAAATGTTACCCAGCGCCAGGAGGGGTAGCTAATATCATAGAAATAGAATTAATATACAGCAGGTTTCTGAGAAATAAAGGAAAGGACATAAATTGACAGTGAGGCTTAATCAAGATAAATGAAAAGAAATTCACCAGGGAAAGGCCAAATATGAGGGAAAAAAAAGAGTGAAAGACAGAAAATGGTTTGGATTGATTAAGGAGGGAAGAAAAAGTGGTAAGGAAATAGTCTAAATTACATCGGGAAGAAGTTTATTGTCCCAGCTACTTTTCACCCACGTGGCCCATGAACTGGAGTCCCATAGTGTCCGAGCCATTATTACCACGTCCCAAGGGGAGGAAACCAGTTCTCAGAGAAGTGCGTGCTGTATGGTGTGGGGGCGAAGGGTAGCGGGGAGATGGATGGGTAGGCCGTCTGTCTATCAAACGTCTGTTCACTTCCATCTAGTATGGATGCTTCTACCCTGAATACCTGGCTCTCTCAAAACAGAAACAAATCAGAAAATGGAAGTCTCCATTCTCAGTAAATACTGCCGGTAAGGCTCCTGCTGTTTCTCTCATGGCCCACTCCTCAACCCCCGTCTCGTAGAAATGATGGCTTCCAGTTTTCATCCTACTATTTATAATTGCCTCACTTTCTTTTTATCTTTTTATTAGAATTTGAGATTGTAACGGATTAAGTAAGGAATAGGCCATTGGGTAAAAGCGTATCTAATCTACCTTTGATCTCTATAGGATATGGAGTGATTTTTGGTTTGCTTCAAGGCACAGACAAAGGGAATGACAAGGAAGACCATTTATCCTTATTTCCTCGTGGGTATTATAGCACGTCTTCTATCCAGTTCTTCTGGCCTCGTGATGGATGGCGATTTACTACAGATTTAGTTAGCTCTGACTCCTCATGTACAATGTTGCGAGTCTTCACCTTTTTATTTTCTTACTAGTGTGAAAGTGGAAGTGAGGCTGCTGTTGGGGTCTCCAACAGTAAGCCATTTAAAAGTGGATATCAATTACTATAATTTATTGACCAAACATTTTATTTTAAAACAGATATTTACTGCCCTGGTTGGTGTTCACTTGGTGTTCACTTTACAGCTCGCTTGGTTGGAGCATGGTCCCGTAAATTGGAAGGCTGCAGGTTTAATTCCTGGTGAGGGCACATTCCTGGGTTGTGGGTTCAGACCCCGTCGGGGCACGGGAGAGGCAATCAATTGATGCTTCTCTCTCACCTCCAGTTCCTCTCCTTCCCTTTCCCCCTCCCTTCCTGTCCCTCTAAAATCAAAAAACATGTCCTCGGGTGAGGATAAAAAATAGATATTTACTATTTTTACTAAAGAGTCGCTCCGTGTACACATAAAAAGACAATGGAGCAATGAGCCCAGTGGAAGGCTTTGATTACACCTTTGGACTATGGAGTTTGTTGTCCCTTTAATTTACATCTGTGGCAACTGCTTAGCTAACTAGGAAAGACTGCTTATTTTCCTATTGACTTGATTTGGTTTTCTTTATATTTAATTTCTGAATAGTAGAGTACTTTTAAACATTATAATTAAAAATAAAATAGGATAAATAATTCAAAAATCTATGTATTATTAAAAATAACCAGAATATCCATCTGTTGTGGTTAAATACATAATTTGTTTTAAACTATGAATATGAAAATACAGTAATTCAGAAAACCGGCATGGGAAATAACTGAAAACATAATTCTTAATAGGCTTTCCCACCTGACTACTATTTTTGAAAACCTAGCTGGATACAGAAGGAAATTAGTATTTAATAAATAATTGCAAAGAGTGGTTGGAGATTTATGTAAGTAAACCAAGTAGATGACTTTGACATGTAAATGAATAGCATCAGGGGTAGTTTGTAGAATAATGTTAATACAGTCTACTAAGTAAGCTCTAAAGCATTCTGTGGATTTTCAGTACTGTTAGATCTTCTAGGAGATGATACTCCATTAAAAGAGTCAATATCTGAACAACACAAGATTAAACAATAGATTGTCTGAGTTGTCCTTGCTCACTTGACCTACAAGGTAATGTCCCCTGAATTGATATTCATTTTGAGTTCTGAAGCACTAAATTAGGCTACAAATGCAGACTAAACATGGTAATGCAAATTTGGAAGCACAAAAACCAATTACGGGGTCAGGACACAAGAAGGAAACCCCCACGAGAGCCAGCAAGTTTTAACTTCAGTTGTGCCAGTGGAGGAATGGCTGACCATGGGAACAAGGGAGCCATAACAGGGGAAAGCGGTGGGAGCTACGTGACAGAAGGGGACATCAGACAAAGCTTCGACAGACGGGTGGTCTATTCAAAATACACAAAGTTGTGGAACATCATAATATAAGAAACAAATCTGAAACCACCACTCAGTCTCAGCAAAAGACTTTTACCAATGCCACTGAAACTCCCACTATTTCTCCCCACCAAAATGCCTCGTTGTCCTCTGTCCCAGAGGACGGAACCGAATGTAGTGATTACCGTTCTCTTTGCTTCTCTTTCTAATTTTACCACATATCAAGGTGTCCCTAAGCAACGCATGATTTGGCTTTGTAGTTTCTGAATTTTTAGAAATCATTTCATGTTATATGTGACTTTTAAAATTTGCCCCCATTCCTCAACATTTTAAAGATTCATTCATGTTGATGCATGAAACTATAGTCCAATAATTTTCACTGTCGGGTAGGAATCTACCTTATGAATATCTCATTAAGTTGTTTATCCAGTCCTCTGTTGATGGGCATTGTTTTGTTTTTACAATTAAAAAAAAATCAGGGACAACGCTCCTGTGAAAGTCCTCGCAGTACGTGTCCACTGGTGCCCCGGCGAGTCTCCCGAGCAGCACCCACAGTACAAGGACCGAAGGGTGTGAGTCGTCTGTCCCATCTGCAGTCATTCTTCTCTCGTTTCATCAACAAGTTCTTATTCTCATTCTACATGTTAGTTTTATGGGTTTGGTTGATGGGACTGCCCCCACCTTTGTGCTCACAAATCGACACCATCAACCTGCCCGGCCTTGGGCTGGGGAAACTTGGTTAAAGGTTTGCCATCCCATAGAACAGCTCGGGAGCTCGAAAGGGGCTTTCCTTAGTTTATTCAACTCTGCTCCTTCTAATCTATTGTGATGGTTGACACAGTCCTTACCCGCTTGAGATTCTGAACCTACAATATGAAATATAATTCCAAGGGAATATGATTTAGCTCTGCCCAATTGATGAAGGAAGGGGATAATGTTGTAAAGGTTTTGAAAATAAGTATTCAACAGATAAAAATGCAAAGTCTTCCTGAATCTCTGTTCTGCCTCAGGCATTAATACATAAAAAAGACAGCGTTGGAGAATAAAATCAATACGAGTCTGTGAAAACCCCAAGTGAGAACATCTTGAATGAAGTCTGGCGTTCAGCAGAAAGTTCACAGTTACAGACTTCTGAGTGTCCAGTGAACGGCTATCCGGCTCTCGACCTTCTTTAGATCACAGCCTGCAGAGGGGTTCTGTAACTGTGAACAAGGAGGGAAGGATCAAAATGACAAATTTAAGGGCTGCCTAGAAAGATACCGAAAGAGAGTGGACCCAAACAATGTTCAGAATAAAACTCCAAACATATCAAAATACTAATAATTTCAAATACATATTGCCTAAAGAGTAAGCACAAGAATAAATTACTGTTACCGTGTTCAGTCAGTTCATATTATATAATGTCTTAAGGGACTTGCAATTGTCTTGGAAGTGTGTGCAATGTGGAAAGCCCCCCCACACATTAAGGGGCTTTGTCTTGGAGAGTCCCTTAGGGTTTCAATTTGCAAAGGGAATTTATAATTTTACTTATGTCAAAGTCTTTAACAAAACCTTTTACTACTTCCTCATATTTTTATTGAGATGACTTTCAAAAGTTTATCATTATAATTTTTTATTCTATCCCAATTATGTCCGACTTCCTTTTTCATAACTTTTTACCTGGCGTTACCTGCAAAATTTAGTTCAAGGAATAAACTAAATTTCATTAGCTTAATATATACCTAAAGAAGAGGAAACCAGATTTTTCAAAATGATAAAGTTGAAGCTTACCACATCTTGGTGAGGATATCAGAACATTGGGAAATCATTTATGGAGCATAAATTGGTAAAAAGAGTTTGCAAACAAAATTTGTCAATATCTATCTCAATAGCAAGACTGCAAATGACCGGCAATTACATAATTCATGGCCATGGGCATGAAGAGATATATGAATACAGAGGAATATTTATTACTATGTTACTTGCAATTAAACTGAAAACAACATAAATATACATCAGTAGGAGACTGGATAAATTGTCATAGGTCCTTGTAAGTGAACAATAGTAGTGGCAGCTAGAGCGAATGCACCATCACTATGTGTATTGCTGCGTGTAAATCTCAGCAACAATTAAGCCAATAAAGCAAGTTGTATAAAGCTATATAAAGAGTGACACAATTTCTATGTAGTTTGGATCCTTGTAAATGATACTTTATAGTTTAGGATACACACTTTAGAGTCAAAGTATAAAAACACAAAATTGATGAATAATGTCAAATTCAGGGTAGAGATTACCACTGGCAAGGAGCGAGGAGCAGCATTTATACCTATAATATTTTGCTTGTTGATTTTGGGGGCATACCTAGTTTAAATTATGTTTCTTTTTACATATTTTGTGTAACTGAGAATATTTTATAATTGAAAAAAAAACATTTTAGGCTATTACTTCTATAGGGCTTGTTGCCCAAAGTAAAACTATTTGCTTCATAGGAAGTTAATCCTCTAGCCCTTAAATATGAAAAACCTACTTTGTTAGGATATTTATCTCAGTTGTCATTTTTATTTGCAGTGAAATACACAAAACTTAAACACGTGCTAATGTAACTCTGAAATACCACCACTGAAACGTATTTTATAGTATTCCAATGGTCCTCCATCAATTTGGGTACTAGAAATGCAAAGAGGGTGCATCTTTTCATCACTTTACCAATCCCTACTTTTATTGCTTGGGATGCAGAGGATTCTAATATACATATGTGCCAAGGCAGCCTCAATATATTATTTTTAAGTGACATAATGCAAGTGAATTTAGAGAATAGCCAAATAGGTGAAGTTTGTCTCTGTGTCAACATGAGGCAGTAAGGCGGCACAGGAAGGACTCTGAGACTGCGCTGCTGCTGCCGGCCAGTGTCTAGCGTCCTGGATGCCAGAGAACGCCTTTTAGCACTTCGGTGGGACGGATAGTAAACCAAGGGAAGGAGGAGGAGGGAGGCATGTCTCACCCACTAACTCAGCAGCCCTGGGCCTGGTTCGATGATATTGCCGGGTGTTTTCAACATCACAAGAGATGCCGTGCTAACACGGGAGGAGGGAAGCCCTTGAAACTCTGTGTATTATTTCCACTATCTGGGAAAGAAAGTATTTGAAACTGTGTGTTCACCCCCAGGCTTGGAAGGGGGAAGAGAAGGAGGGTCACAGTGCTCAAAAGAAGAAGCCTATAAGTCAACTTTGGTTAATTAATTGCCTATTTCTGGTCACTATCTTTTTTATGAGAGTGTCCCTAATGCTTCGGAAAGAGCCCATGAACAACTTTGGGTAACTGCCCCAGCTTTAACTAACTGCCTCCTGTCACGTATCTGTTTTACAACAAGATAGACAGATGTGGTCTGGAGTAAGATAAGGATTTGAGGCTAACAGACCACATACCTATGTCTGGGTGGACACCTCCCCCTTCCCCGGGAAAGCTGGCACCACCTTTACCTGTCAATCAATATGTAACTTCTTCACCCCCATCCTGCCAACTATATGGTCCTCAGGACAAAGGACCAGTGGCCTCTGGGCTGCTCTTGCTTTTGTCACCCAGGCTCTTGCCTGTCACCCCCACCTTAGCAAGGCCTGTTCTCTTCCATGAGAACGTTATCACTAATAAACCCTGCTTGCACACCAGTAGGCTTGCTAATCTATAATTCTTTACTGTGTTGGCAAGAAGAAGCAGATTTCTCCTGTTAACAAATATTCTTATTTTCTCCCCCTCCACTTCTATCAAGCTCTGCCTTTTCAAAGTTTAAGTACTGCGAGTTCTCAGACTTGCATACTTTCAATATTCCAGGTTCTAAAATATTCACCCCCGACTGGGAAATGAGGCTCAATGGTCTGAGTTCAGTGGGAAGATTTTCCAACAGGACAGATGTCAATTAGCATTGCAAAAAGAATTGTGTACGCTGTATGTGAGGCACAATACCTTAGGATACATCCTATGAATTTGATGAATTTAACAAACTCATTAACATGACAAGCAATTTTTCTCTTAGTTATAAAGCTGGAAATTCGACTAGGTAAATTCTAAGATATCTTCCAGCTCTAAAGTTTGCATAATTCTACTTTATTTATTACACTGGAATATTTTAAGATACTACCAGGTAGGGGGAAGTAAGCATGGCAGAGAAGACAGAGATGTAAGAGTATGAGTCACCAAATCTTTTTTTTTAAAGACTTGCATGTAAAACAGGAAATGAAACAAAAGATACAGAATGACAATATGTGTACACTGTTAATTCTTCAAAGTGATTTGCAGTTATTAGTATCAAATACCAGTAATAGGCATCTTATATATCACATAAGCCTTGGAATACCTAAAGGCACATATTAATTACCCCCATTTCATGTTGACAAAATGAAGACTCAGACACATTTAAGAAAACACCAGTTCCCTGGATGACAGGGTGCAGAGCTACAGGTTAATTCAGGTTGTCCGAGCACAGAGGGTGCTCAGTTCACTATAATACGCTGTCTGCATGACACACATTATCAACCTCATCTTTTAAAATTATTTTTAAACAGGTAATCTGAGATTACGTGACTGGCGCTAGTAACGATGAACAAGAACCAGCACAGGGGTGAAAGCACGCTTGCCCCTCCCAACCCTCACCTCACATTCCCATGATGCTACACAGACTCTTCTGTGACCCCTTTTTAATGGGAGAAAAATATCTTGGGAAAAATAGTCTCAGGGAACACCTATTCAAGATTTAAAAATAAGGCATACAAAACTTCTTAAATATTTTAGATACTCAATGATGATTTTTTTGTTAGTATCATAAATCAACTTTTAAGATATATAAAAGAAAGGGCTGTATAGAAGACCTAAAGTGCATGGGGGGAGAGGGAACGCAAAGAATAATAATTAATACAGAACCCCTCTCCCAGAAGGTTTCAGAAGGAAGCTAGCCCAATAAATGCACTTTAAAATGTAGCTAAGATTTAGAGTGTTTAGACAGTGAAAATCAGAGGTATTAGTTTCAAGCAGACATATTGAATTTCTCCTGTTTTCCATCGTGGTCCCGAGGGTGAGCCTATGAGCCTCAGAGTCAGGTGCCCTAAGTGGTCTGCTAAGCACAAAGAACCAAGTATTAGCGCGACAGCCTCAGAGACGAGAACAGGGCAGGCGTGATGAGAACACGCACGTTTAGGATGAGACCCAGAAAAGAGAAGCTGGTAGGGGCTGTTTACTCCTAGGTTTTGATATATTTGTGTTTGTTCCCCCCACACATTGACCCATTCTGGTGCATTAATGATCTCTGTTGATAATTTATTAATCCGGCCATTCGCTTTAAATACAGTAGGAGTCTATGGATTATTTCTGGTATCTTCTAATTGTCTGGCGCTTCTGATATTTTTCTATTGATTCACCTTTTTCCATTGTGTGTCCCAAAGGCAGAGAAGGGCAAACAGCAATCATGAAATATGAATGAGATGCCTCATTAACCTTTGGGCTTTCGAGTACCTAGGAGCATCTCATCTATGTCATCAGCAAGAAAGGCCTGGGCGCCCCGCGGAGGGCTGAGGGGAGAGAGGAAGGGCAGGGAGCTCCGTGGTTGGTAAACTCCTCCCTGCCAAGCGCTGGCGGGCTGCCTGCTCCGCACAACAGGATCCTGCATTAAAGCCGGCGGGCTGCGACTTCAGTGAACGTAAACCCAATACAGAAGGCTTGCTGACATTCAGAGTAACGGGCTCATCTCTGGAGACTCTGACTGAGGGCCCAGGTGACTCCCCGGGCAGGCGATCTGTGGACCACACTTGGAGGGACATCGCATCAGACGCATTTAATATGAAGGGTTCAGCTGACAAAATTTAGATTTCTTGTGGTTTTTTTTACCAGACCATGTAGAACTGTTTTTATTTTCACATATTTTAAATTTAAAATAAACTTCCAACCAAAGTATGTGGTATTTGGATTCTGTTATTATTTCCATATCATCAGAAGCTACTTTGTCAGCAAAGAAGTTGCCAGTTAAGACTATTTAGGACATTTTTCCCCCTTTTGGAATTTACAGTTGCCTTGCAGCTATGTACTCCAAATTATGTAATGTATATAATAAATAATGTAGTGCAGGGAGATAGCTCAGGGCTAAATGTTTTCATATGTTAAAAATGCTACACGAGCCCTGGCTGGTGTGGCTCAGTGTATTGAGTGCCGTCCTGAGAAGCAAAAGGCTGCAGGTGTGATTCCCAGTTAGGGCACATGCCTGGGTTTCAGACCAGGTTCCCACTGGGGGCACACGAGAGGCAACCACACACTGATGTTTCTCTCCCTCTCTTTCTCCCTCCCTTGCCCTCCCTCTCTCTCTAAAAATAAATAAATAAATAAGATTTTTAAAGTTGCTGTATGACTTTGGATTTGGACTATTTATACAATATCAAAGTAAATAGTAGCTAGCATTATGATTGTTCTATGAGGTGCTTTGTGGCCAAAATAACAGCACCGAAATAACAGCACCAGAAGACAGGAAGCCCCGTTCTGCAAGGAGGAGAGAGAAATGCTTACTGTGCAAGTGAAAACTGCTGCCAATCACTTGTGCTGAAGCCACCTTGCCTCTCCCTCTTGTTCCCCGACACACCACCCACCGCGCCCTGACCTCCTGCTGACTGGGGCGGTGAGTGATCCAATTCAGTGTCTCCTTCCCGCCTTCTCTTCTCCTGGTCCTGACTAGTCCCACGGGTTCCACTGCTTCTTCTCCTTTTATGGTCAAAACATAGTGAATCCCGTGTGTAATAGTTACTTTCTCACACCACCACATCCTTTGTTAAGGTTGTCTAGTCGAGATTTAATTGCCGTCTTCCCTGCCCCGCCCCCCCATTCCACTCCAGCCTCATGCCTCAACCCCAGGGACGGCTACACCCGCCTCCATTGTTCCGCCTTTAATTGAGAATGCCAAAGAACAGCTTGACACGCTTGTTAAACACAAAAGTCAGGACAGAAAGGTGTGTTATAACAAGAAAAAGAGAAGTCACACATTTTGAAATTAGATGTAATAATAATAGTAAGGCGAAGAGTGTTGTCGGGGTATGAGAGGCCTTGAAAATGCGCAGCACGTCTTCAGAGCTCCTAAGATACTTTCCATCTACCTGCTCATTCTCCGCTAATTACAGTTCTCTTGCCTCATGGAGCTGCTTTCAACATAAACGATGTGCAGTTACTTAGGCTATGTGCAATTCTATTACTTTCCAGGTTTATTCAATTCCAGGATTGTATTGTCTGATTTCTCT
The DNA here is from genome assembly GCF_019186645.2 of Phyllostomus hastatus. Taxonomy (NCBI): domain Eukaryota; kingdom Metazoa; phylum Chordata; class Mammalia; order Chiroptera; family Phyllostomidae; genus Phyllostomus; species Phyllostomus hastatus. The sequence continues at coordinate 1,650,200 of NW_025334010.1, forward strand.
CTCTCTCTCACACACACACATTTTGGTTTGTTTATATACATTCAATTCAGGATAAACCAGGTTTTCTTCGTTCATACTTTTTACTTTTGTTGAGAGATTTTGCTTCATTTGAAAACAATGACTCTGCTGAGGAAAACCTTTCTAATTCTAAGAACTCCCTTATAATGAATTTCTGAACACAACCTAGGGAAGAGAGTCTGAGAGGTTAGGAAAGGACATGAAGAATCACCTAACGCAGCTCCTTCATTCTACAGAGATTGAAAATCGGGAAGGTTAAGGTCATCTCACTAATTAATGGCAGAGCTGGCAGTAGACCCTGTCTCTCCTAACGTGCTTTCTTTATATAATGCCGTGCATTTGTACGTTGGGTCTGTCTACAGAGGAACTGTGTTAATTAATTATTTAATGCATACAGCAAACTTATTGTGGTGCTACAGTGTGTATGGCTCCATGCTAAATATCTGAAATACCATGATGGGGAAAATAAAATAGATTTTGTTTCATTTTTCACAATGTGATTAATAGTATCATTTTTTTCAGATAAAAAATAATCTGTTTCTGAATTTATTTGTTCCCCAGCAACCACTCCTAGAGTCTGACAGTGAATGAATCCACATTCCAACAAAATTATAACAGAACCCTGTGCCTTAACGCTACTGGAGGGCTTTCTGAGCTTCCTCAACAGCCTCTTCTGAAAATTATTTGGCCAATTAGTTAGCAATTTATCTTATTTCAAAAATGCTATAGTTGCATACAAGCCAATTTCTTTCTTCATGTTTATAAAAGTCTAGTGTTGCCTGGGTGACATGTGGAGGAACTAGCTCAGAGGGCTTAGTATAATAGTTTTTGAGTTCAGTCATTTTTCTAATAACTAATTACCAAATGCCTATTATATTCCAGGGATTTTTCTGTTTGTGAAGAAGATAAATAACCCCTGCATCCATGGAACTTGTATTCTAGAGATAGAGGTAGTTCACAAATAAGGAAAAAATACGTTAGTGAACATAAGAGATAATTTCAGACTCTGATAATTAAGTGAAGTGACCAAGCAAGGTAATGTGGGCAAGAGAAGGAAAAATCAGTGAGAAATTGGCCTCATATTGGGTATTAAGAATGGGTCAAGTTCAAAAGCGAAGGATAAGAAGGAACCAACCAAAAAGAGCCAGGATACTGCTGTTGCGGGACTGTGAAGGAAAGCGCAATAGCCTGAGATGGGCCGGAACATCGGTTACTAGGACCCGTGTGGGGCTAACTTAGTGAGCAGTGAGATGAGGTTGGAGACAGATACGAAAGAAATATTATTCAAAGTCTTATGGGACATGGAAATAAACTTGAATTTTATTTTAAGTGTTGAAGTGGCTATTGGAAAGTTTTAAAAAAAATTAGATACAGTAAAATATACTCTTGTGCTGCACAGTTCTACGAACTTTGGCACATGCGAAGTTGTGTGTTGGCCGCCACAGTCATGGAACAGAACCCATTTCATTATTTCCCAGGTCCCCCACACGGTCCATTTGTAGTCAGAGTCTTCCTTCTCTTTCAGCCTCTGACTGCATTGACCTGTTTCCCCGCCTCTAGTTTTGCCTTTTTACAGAATACCATAAAATGGAGCCCTCCCTCCCTTCCTTCCTCCTTCCCTCCCTCCCTCCCTCCCTCCCTCCTTTCCTCCCTCCTTCCATGTCTCCTTTTCTTCCTTTCTTTCCTCCTTCTACCCCCTAGAGACATTTCCCATCTGATATTTAATTAAGTATATTTTGGAGCCACTAATATATTAGTCATAGTTATTTTAAATTCCCTTTTAGGTCGTTCCAACATCAGTGTCACATCTGGGTATGGCTGTTTTGATCACTTTCATTTTTAGCAGTATGTCGTAGGAACCTGCTGCCATTTTCTGTGCCTCATAATCTTTATTGAAAGCTGGATATTTTGTTAGGACAGTAGAGACTGAGACAAGTAAGCTGTATGCCTAGTAATGAGTATGCCCTTCCTTTCACCCCTGCTGGGTTCAGAGCCCTGGATGTGACGTTCGTTTATTTATTTATTTATTTATTTATTTATTTATTTATTTATTTATTTATGTGAAATATGGATGAGAGTGATGCTTTTTTCCAGGTCATGTCCTGAGAAGAAACCTAGAAATCCTCATGTGGGGAACTTCTAAGCGGGAAAACTATGTGATTTGACTGTTTGATATTTCGAACATTATACTGTCTCCTGTGTATTGACTGGAGCAGGGCGAAAGTGGAAATAGAAACACCAATTAATTGAGGAGACTATTCCAGTAGTTAAGGTGACAAATGATCATCATTTGGGCCCAGCAACATATTGTTTGCAAAATGTTGGCCTATTTATCAAATTGAGTTAAAACGCTGCACGGGACTACCAAATACAAGCCGGTTGAGCGCTGTGGGCTGTCGGCCAAAACACCACGACTCCACCTTTAGAATAGCTGATCTGTAGCCTTTGTCCACAACAATAATTACAAGAGTCTGATAATATCATTCCTAATTCATGAAAATCAAACCATGTCACCTGCCCCAAATCAGATCATAGCCGTCCTTCCTCCGTGTCCCTCCAGGGGCTGCCCATGGCCATTCAGACTGTACCGGGCACTGTGTCCAGGACTCAGCCCCTGTCTCCGTCTCTGCATGAGTTTCCTGTCACTTCCTCCTGCTCCGGAAGCTCTAGTCACATGGCATTCTTTCCAGGCTTTCAACACCACAAGCGGATTATTGCTGTGGGGTCATTGCTCTAGCCCCTTCTTTTCTCCAGGCTATTCAGACGGCTCACTAATAGTGCTGAGACTTATAATCACTTCCTCCCTTTCTTTTTTCTTTCTCCATCCCTCCCTTCATTTAATATTTATTGAAAGCCAACTACATGCCAGTATTTGAAGGTTCATAAATGATAGAGTACTCACCTTCAGAGACCTGGTATCCCCCTTAGGAAAAGGCAAGTGAGTGAAGAATTACAGTGTGGTGAAAATAACAATAAACACTAGAGGATGGGTAGAAGAGTATGGACCAAGGAAGCAATGGGGCTTTGAAGAGTGTGCAGTAATTATGCAAGAAAGAAAAGGTAAATCTAATGCCCGATACTCCATGTTCCCCAGAAGCAAAGGATCACTTTTATGATCAGAAAACAGAATGAAAATAATCTTCCTTATTTTCCTTGTGTTTTATTTATCTGCTAGCTTTATTGTTTTCTTATTTGTTTCGTCTTCTGGACAGAGATATGGGGTTGAATGAGATGATTGAGTTGACATCGAGGGGCTGAAACTTCTCTCATCACAGATAAATGTGTTCACCTTCTAATTTACAAACAACTTATGTTTTGGTTTTGTTGTTGAGTCAATGAGTCCATGAAGTCCAACTTTGTGTGTGTGTGTGAATTAAAATATAGTTTCTACATGGGCAAAACTATAGGTGGAATTTTGGGTACAGGTTGAACATTTGATAGCCAAACAGGTCTCTTTTCTACCTCCGAATATTTACTACCTCCTTTGTAGACTCCAGCATGATTACAGAAATCCCCAAGGAAAGCATGCCTGCAGCACAGAACAATAGAACACTTGATCAGCGTGGTAAAGGACTCTGCTATTCCATCAATAGCTGAGACAAAAAGAAAACGTAATCTTTTGCCAAGAGAGAGAACTGAGAGTAACAGGTTGAAAAAAGTCTTAAGGGAGGAAAAAAATTTGTAAACTAAAAATAATTCTATTTCAAATCCCGTGCTGAACAGTGAACAGATGTAGAAAAGGCAGGAGGAGTGCTGAACAGGGAGGCCATGGGAATGAATACTTTATAAGTTTTACTGATCAAAAAGGGAACTCTTCATTTCAACATACTGGTAGAACTGAGAATATGGCAATCCAGAAACAAAAATCTTATTTAAAGATATTGGGGCTTCAGGAAAATGGAAGACTTCTCCCATTACAGTTCTCTGTTAGGCAGGTAGGTGGATTCACCTGAACACAGCCTCTTATTCTGTAGTTTTAATGTCCATTTTATTGGGCAAGTGGTCCTCAGCTTCCAGGCTAAAAAGATCAAATAGCGATCTGCCACCTTTAGTCAGGAGGTTACACAGTACGGAAGAGGCACCCTGAATGCTCCGTTATTTTTTCTTCTTGAAGCAATGATGCACTGTAGAGGCGGCGTTAGTAATCAACATAATCTGCCATGGTGCTTGGTATATAGTGACATTCAAAGGTTTCTCAAATGAATAAATATGCAAATGTATGCTAATAAAGCACAAGTTTATTTCTTTGAGTTAATTATCATTTTCATCACCCAGAAACTTTCTCTTTTTATTTAGGTTCATAAAAAAATTGTTGGAATACATAAAGCCCAATGTAATATTCTGGGGACTTTATTAGGCATTTCACCTTATTTAGAGCCTATCATTTAAAGTTATATTGCATTTAAAATAATTGTTTTAATATTTTCCAGGAAAAGTCATGCAGATGACAGATTATCATCTTTCCTCCAAGTCCCAATGAGCATATGGCGTATCTATTTTAATTTTGATATGTAAAATAAATTTATACTAATGTTGATATATAAAAGGAAATATTTTTATTTACAATTTGTTGAATATTTATTATGACTTGGATTCATTTTTCATTAGGCAATTAGTGAAGGACTCATTGTATTAGTCATGCTTCCTGGTGAAAGGTCACTGTGATGAGTGGACTCTGTAGGTGAGCCGTAATTGGTCCAGGCTCTTTGCCTCACAGATGTAAACAATGACATTCCATGTACCCAGCTGGTCTGAAGATACTGGTTTGAAAGTTCCATTGATTCTTGTTTTAAATAATAGCTTTACAAAAACATAAGTCACATACTATAAATATCATCCCTCTAAAGCGTACCATTCAGTGGTTTTTAGTACAGTCACAAAATTGTGCATTGTGAATACTGTTTTCACCCCCAAAAGAAAAGCCATAGCTATGAGCAATCGTTTCCCATTTATCCTTCCTTTTGCCCTCTGGAAACCACTTTCTGTTTCTATGGATCTGCCTATTTTTGAAATTTCATATCAGTGGAATCATATACTATGTGGTTTTTTGTGCCTGATTGCTTTCACTTAGCAGAATGTTTTCAAGGGTCACCCATGTGGTAGCATGTGTAAGTACCTCATTCCCCTTAGGGTTGAATAATAGTTCATTACATGACATTAACAAGGTATGAAGGGGAAGATTTAAAAGAAGCTATAATCCCAGCTCCAAGATGAGAAATGTTGACTCTTGTTTCTATACCCTATATTTCTCCTTGGAGTTGAGGGGACAATGATGGTCTGAGGTTTTCAGAGTCAGGAGGGTGTGATACACAGCACAGCCGGGGAACTGGAAAAATGAATGGGAAAATACCTCATCCCGTGCGAGGGAGAGGAGTGGGTGGGAGGAAAACACAAGGGTAGAAATTAAAGTGATTGTACCTGATGGTGTCTGTTTCTCTGTGATACGGGGAGCTTGGTGCTGCTCTGGGGAGGCAAAAAGTAGAATTAAAATAATTGTTGTGTAAAAAACTTGGACAGGCTGACTGAGGCTATAATCCATATGTTTAAAGCAGAACGAACTCGCCCAGTGTTTTGAGTTTTTATCCAGCAAAGCTCAGCAGGCACATATTGGGAGCAGAGAAGGAATATTGTTGGGTCGATTCTTTGACTATTTTTGTTGTTTGTGGTTTTTATCATAGTGTTTGGGAGGACTTGAGTACAGAGGTTTGAGATAATCAGTAAATAATTATTCCGTGGAGCTTTATGGAAACCAGGCTAAAAGAGAAAGAATGGAAAACATTGGGAAGATGCAATCGGGGAAGGAAGGGAAGGAATTAGTGACTCAGAGATGCTGGTCTCCTTGAGATCAGACGAAGGGGTGGTAAGGGACTGGAAGCTGTGAGCATAGGGCTGGGGGTAGGGCTAGAGCTTGTGGAGCAGTTTTGAGTGATGGCGAGGTCAACTATGTGACCACGGGGGTGGATGACTGAAGGAGAGCACACAGTGTATTCGGTGCGGGAGAACAGGAATTGTTTGATAAACAATGCTATGCACTTATTATGTGGCTCCAACTGGGCATTATGTTGTGAAAAATGAATGATAAGATATGGTACCAGCTCTCAAAGAATTTCTATTCTATTTACGTTAGTTAGGTAAAAGAGTTCAAGAAGATATTAGAGATTGTAGAAAAAAATTTTGGGGTGTTTTTCCTGCTTAAAGTGTTATCCATTTTTTTTTTCTGAAAAATTTTCTTTATTCACAGGGTTTGAACCCTGGCACTCAGGCTGTGACTTTAGCTAATATTGGTTGGTCCTGGCGTCCACCTGATTGTAGCCGGTTCTACCATTCCTCAGTATGCCTCTGCCTGTGAATGCCTGCACGTGACTGGAGTGTGAGAATTACCACTAGAACTGTGTGGCAGCCATAGTCCAGTGTGTGGCCGAGGAAAAGACAAAACTGGCCTGAAGAGATAGAAAATAATCAAACAAACGAAAAAGAAGTCAAGATGAGAAAGAGACTTTAGCATTTTGTTTCCAGCTCAAGTCCTATTCCCAAGGATGGCTACATTTCTGCTTTTTCTACTTTTATCATTGCCCTTTAAAATTTGCTGGAGTCGTTTTCTCACAGTACAGTCAAAGAGCCTCAAGTAATATACACTAGGATGAAGGGCCTGTCCTGGGCAGAGAAAACAGCAAAAGGGCTGCTCTTGTTGATTTAACACGAGTGAGGCCTGAACGATAAGCGAGATTTCATCGACCTCAGCTGAGGTTCCAAGGCTGAGTAGTGTTTATCGGTTGGACAGGCTGGGAAGTTGGGAAGAGAATTCCCAAGACAGTTGGATGGAAAAGCAATGACCCAGAGCTTCATGTATTGATTTAGTGACTCAGCATTCTTCTATCTGCAAATCCTTAATATCCTGAACCTGAATTATTACGTTCCTGGGTGTGTAGACAGGGCATCGAAAAAATGGTTTAAAAGAAAAAAAGGTCCAGTCATTCATTACATGGAAGTCCTGGCCTGAACCTGAATGATGGGTTCACGTGAGGCACGAAATCCGGCAAACAGATCGACTGCCCATAAGCCTGGGAAGTTGAGTGGGTTCACATCGATGTGAGTGGGGAAAGAAACCTCACAGAGGCATGTTGCACTCATGTCCTCGGCTGATCTAATGTTCAAGATTTGAAACATCATTTCATAGTGAAGTAACTTTGCAGTTCGCCCCATTATTGTCCTGGCTGTTGGAGGCCGAAGTTCCTCTGGGGGGCCCATTTGCCTCCGAGAGTGAGCGCTGTGGCTTTGCGAAGTGGGTTCCCGGCTGTATCCCTGCCTGACTTTCTGTCTCGAGTCTGCTGAGCTGTTTCTCTCCAGATGAGAAGGAACTCTGGCAACGCTGCAGCAGTCCGCAGCGGTGTGGTTGCCAGAACATCCAAGTCCTTGCCCTTCCAGGGACGGCAACGGCATTCCAGGGTCGCCCGCAGTCCCAGTTTTCCTCGGCCCGCACCTGGCTCAGGTGCTAAATGGAAAAATATGACTGCGCTTTCAAGGGCCCACGTGATTTTTGTTTTTAAAGAGCAGGAGCTGAACTACAGAAAGGCAGCCAGAGCAGGACAGCGAGATTTCGGTCTCTAACGTATTTTACTGTCCTTCAGAGTATGCTGTGTGGCAAGACAAGGTTTACCTCACCTCTCCCCTGCCTCACACGCATTCCTGAAGTGAGGGGCACCTTTGGAACAGGCAGGCAGGCAGGCAGGCACAGTGTGTCAGCAGGATAATATAGTTTATGGTTGGAAAAGCAGTCAGTCAAGGTTTTCTGTCGTGCCGACGCTCTACTCTTAAGAATCCGAATAACTCACTCTATCCCGTGATTTACGGAATGGATCCAGCAGCAGAGCCCCTCCAAGATAGAACCCGGAGTTCTACAGCCAGGAGCCTGTAGTGAAAAACTCAAGGACCACGGAGGAGGGAGAGAAGGCAGAGGATGGTGGGGGTGAAGTGGATACCACTCAGGCGTCAGAGGTGCATTTGTAGGGACTGAGGGACACAGCTGAGCATGCTCAGTCCTCTGTGTTTCCACGACCAGACAGCCAGGTGTTTGGTCTTCTGGTCCTGCGCTCTCTGAGGGTCCTTGCAAATATTTTGGGTCTGAAAAGAGAACAGACCTCTCTTCTTCCATCACACAAACTCATTCCTGTGTGTGTCTCCAGTCTTCTGTTTTACCCCCGCCTTATAGGAACCTTCATGCTCTGACCAAGCTGACTGGCGACCCGATCGGTAGTTCCTATGGATATTAAGTTTGATTTAAATTGAATTTACCATTAAGGGTTGCCCAGGAGAGTATCTTGGTTTTATTGCCATTTTAAAGGTATGCGATTGCAAACTATAAATAGTTTACCAATCTGATAGTCATTCATTTTTATTTGCATTTCTTTAATGTCACAGTTTGAACATCTTTTCATGTTTATAGGCCACTTCTGGTTGTCACTGTGTTTGACCTTTTTAGTTACCTTTTCATAGTCTTTAAAAGGTTTCCTGTTACAGTCTGCACTGGTTTGTAAGAGTTTTTTATGTTAAGAAATGTGTTTTTATCGATCATTTTTGTTGCACATATTTTTCTTCCTAGGTTGTTTACTCTTTCGACTTCTAATGGAGATACACTCTGGTGTGAATCTACCAAGATTAATATGAGAAGTTAGTAAGCTAGCACGGTAACAAATAACCTTACAAAATTCCTTAGGTTTTATCTACAAGAGTTTGTATTGAAAATGAAAACAAAATGAAGCAATGACAAAACTGTAACATTCTCTGGAATAAACTTAAAAAGGCAGTTCAGCGTCTCCACACAGAAATGTAGGCATTGCATGAAGGGCCATGAAAAGCTCTGAATACAGTTCAAGCCACACTCTGTTCCAGGATGGGAGAAGTTAATTTTCTATCTCTAAATAGATGTGTGTATCTAACAAAGTGCCACTTCGCATGTTCTTCTTGGAAATGGTATACTAAATCTAAAATTTAAATGGACTAATAAATATTGGCTAATAGCTCCCCAAATTAAGAAACAATCAAATAGTGAAAGAGTTTTGGCCTAACAGACATTAAAGCTGACTTCAGAGTCACTGCAATAAAGAGGCAGTATAATAGCAAAGGAGTAAAATGATCAGCAGAAAAGAACATTACCCAGAAATGTATCTAGCATATAAAAATTGTAGTATGTGACAGATGTAGTATTTTAATTCAGCTCTTGAAGAGGGTGATTTATTTAATAAGTGGTGTAGGCAAAAGTGCCTATTCATTTAGAAGAAGACAAGCATAGATTTCTACTTTGCTTAAAGAGAAAATGAAATGTAGAATAGTAATAACTTTAACACATTGAAAAAAGTATGGAAGAAAACATACAAAAACATTTAAAAATCTTGAGCGTGAAGGCTAACTTTTCAAGCAAAAGAGCAAATCCTTTCCAAACTCTTCCAAAAAATAGAAGGGGAAGGAAAACTTCCAAACCGATTTTGTGAAGCTGGCATCGCCCTTGCACCAAAACCAGACAAGGAAGCTACAAGAACACTGCAAGCTGATATTCCCCATGTACATAGATTTAAGGATACTCAAACCCCAAAACGTTAGGAACACGAGGTATATTGGACTAAATAAACGAAATGTGATGCCCCGGCTTCATTCTTTCTCCAGACTGCTCTGGCTGTTCACCTGGGTGATGTAATTTTAAGGCTGCGTTAATACCCCCCTCACACAAGTATCCCTGCAGGCGCTTATCACTGATGCCTGCCACCCCTGTTGTCAGCTCATCCCTTTAGGTTTCTAAAATAATTGTTTCTTTTTAAGATGCACCTACTCTTGAGAAATCATTTTAATAACCGCAAGACATTTTGAATGAGACATAAGGATGAGAACTACGGAGAATACAGGAAAGAGAAGAAAGGTCATTTGTCCATGAAAATGAAAAATCTACTGCAATACTGCATGCCAACAGATCCGGTAGCTCTAACGGCAGCCTGGGGTCTCTGCGTTCTCTGAACGTGACCCCTGGTACTTACCTGTATGCAATATTAGTCAGTCACACCTGCTGCAGCATTTAGATTGCAAGAGAGAAGTACGTGCTGATCACTGACACGCCCATAGCTCCAGCTGCAACCTTTCTCCTAAACTCCGTACCTGCATTTCGGTGGGTCTTCAGGGTACCTCTCCTGGGACGATGACGCACAGGTATGCCAAACTCGCATTTCCTTCCACAAACATTACATTTCAAATGTTCACTTTAATACTTTTCTTACACAATACTTCCTTCATAAACATTTTTAAATGAGTGAATGAAGGTAGAACCCTTATTTAAATCAATCTGCCTGTGCCACAGGTTTTTATTCAACGCCACACGGACCAGGTTAATCACAGATTGTCAAATCTAGCGAAGAGCATGGCGATCATCTAATTCAACACACTCCTCTTATTTGCGAAGAAACTGCCCCCTGTAGGGGAAGTAAATGTCACCAAGTGGCAGATGTGAGCATAGAACTCAGATCTTTTGACTCTAAATCACATGCACTTTCAAGTCTTCATTCTACATAGCAATTTAGATCATTCATTGCCTAATTACTTTCCAGTTTAATCCTTCCTTCAAACTCAAAATCATTATTCAGCTTCATAGCCACTTCATATTAATATCACCTTAAGTTATTAATCCCTTCGCTGATTTTAGATTCAATTTATGACATGGAGTTTTATTTTTTACACTCTTCCCCTTTTCACAAATAGCTCAACTGAAATTATTCAAAATGTCTCTTATTTAACATAATACAGTTTTTGAATGCCACGTAGTCAACAATCTCCCTAGGAAACATGCTCAATTTAAGCGGTACTGATTTCATCTCGGTGAACAGAAGTCCTTGTCACTTTGTAAAATATCTTGTGCACTGGGAATCACTTTTTAAAAAGGTCAAAAATCTTTAGGGTTTACTGAATCAATACCATCAATTCAGGGATGAACTAATGCTAGCCCGTTCACGGCAGAGGATGGACTCCTCTGTACAAGCAACGGAAGACACCTCTAGGAGAGAGGTGGCACATTCACATTTCATGTAGAATTGGACACAAACTCGCCACACTTGAACAGGTGAAGAGATAAAAAGTCAGACTAAGAATTTTAGAGACCAGAAAGCTTGAGGCCAATAGCAACATAGGGGAGAATGTTACAAAAGAGAACAAATTAAAAACTCACTTCTGAATCTGTGAGCACGTCTTCTCTTGCAGCGAACCTGAAGTTCTAAACACACGTTGGTGCCAGACTTTGTAAACACTACGGTGGGTCATTGGTGAACTCTGAAAAACATGTTGACGAAATAGACAATAAAGTCAGAATGTAAATGATTCATGACTAGTTCCTGGCTAATTCTCTGCAATAATATAAGAAGGTTTACCTCCTTTCAGTGTATCTCAAAAGGGCATTTTCAATTATTTTTATTAAAAAATAAAGTATTAAACTTAGAAATGTTTGATTTTATTTTTGCGGTCTATTTTGTACAGGGACTGTTATTTTAAAACTCTAAAAAACCACCTTGCTTTTTATTCTTTGTATGGTTATAAACAACAGTAGTATTTTGGCAAGAACTTTATTCATGCTGTCATATCCAATGCTCAACCCTTCACTGCATTAGACAGGTAGGAGAGAGAATAACACTCAGAGGTCAATGTCAAAGTTTAGAAGTAGTTATTTCTTTACGGCTTAGAGGTTTTGCTGCATGGCCATCTCAATTCACCTAATATTTTCAGAATGTCTTTTCAGGGCACAAGAATTACACTCTGAAGGACTCAGGCAGGCTCTTATTAGAAAAAGAATGAACCAGGGTTCCGTGCTACACAAACAGTAAATTGGAATTATAGACCAAAACGGAGCCCAACACAGTTTATTTTGTCTATGGTAATGTGAAAATCCCCCCAACTTCTAGAAGCACAGAACATGTGGGCTGACAAGGCTTCCGTGGCCAGCACCCGGTCTGTGATTTTCTGGGTTAGCTGTTGTCCAGCCTCTGCCTGGACACCTTTCATCATGGGGAACAAAGGATTCCTAACAGGCTCTTCCTCTTCAGGCAATTTGCATTTTAGAAATGTCTGCTTTTATCTTTTAAAAAAAAATCATTGACCAGTCAGCTGTCTCATTGGGGTTTTGTTTAATCTCCGAGGCACATCAGAGATCCTGTTTCTTCTCTGGGGCTGAAATGAGGTGCAGCAAAGGGAAAGTCTTGGGCCTCCCTGAGGAGGGGGTGCAGAGTGAACATTATGCAGTAGGAACACTGCTAAGTGAGGCCAACAGATCAGCCCGAACACAGCTTCCTTCCCCCAAATATAACACACAACAGAACACAATTTACAGGTAAGTTTCTGTCCTGGTGAATTCAAGGACACCCGTAAATGACCAGGGAGCCACTGCTGATGTTTCCTGGACGCCTCTTGTTCTCTCCTCCTAAACACAGCGCTCCCTGCCTCCTCACCAGGGCCAGGCCACGCTCTTTGCAGGCCTACCAGGCAGCCCCCCGCGGTGGAGCTCTCCCGTCTCAGCCCACGCCATCTCCCAATTCCGGCCTTTCTTGTCCGAGGTGGAACAACTTCTCTGTTCTTCAGCAGAAAAAGTGGAATAATGGATGTTCTCACACTCTGAGTGTTACCCTACTTTTAGGATTATCCTCCTCTTCAGGTTTACAGTCCCCTTGTCCTTCCCGGGGCAACAGAGAAGTTCACAGAAGCTGGTCTGCAAGAGCTGGGCAGGCAGATGGCACCCTAGGAAGCACAGGCAGGGAGATCAGTCCGCATTGACATGGGCTGCCAAGGGGCAGGCTTCCAGAGACTCCGTGGGAGTCCCCTGGGTACAGGAGGGGCGCAGCGGGTGTGGGAGCTGCAGAGACAGTCGGGGTGTGAGGCTTCCGCAACACTGGTGCCTTTGGAAGGGTGCAGGTTTCCACAGAAAGGTCATGGCAGGTGGAGGCCAGAGGGTGGCTGAGTCAGGGCTGTGGGTCGGGGTCTCTGAACCAGGTCCTCATGTTGGCATTATGGATTCCAAGCTTCCACTGGAGACAGCAGGAAAACCCTTCCTGCAGTGAGCGTCCCACGACCTTGTGACGCTGTCCTCACTTTAAAGGAGAAATGGGGAAGGGATTCCATCACCCGTCACAGAGCAGTTATGGAGGGGTGCATCGGGAGCTGAGACAATGACACAGTAACCGGCGAGGAAGATGGGACAGGAGCACATCCAAGCGGCCTTCTGGCTGTGCAGGGCAACTGGGCACAGAGTCGGGGCTTTCTGCTGGAAGCCTGGCTTCCTGCAGAAGGTAGGAGGGCCTGGCCAGGCTAGAACTGGACACAGGCAAACAAGATGGAAGAAATGTGAAGGTTAGAGGATGACATAGGAGAAAATCTGACAGGCGTTTAACTTTGTTGTTTGAATACATCATAGCGACAATTTGTGCATTCCTTTGTTTTCGAAAGAGCATCACCGAAGACCTTAATGATAGCAGACGGGGCCACGACAGCCTCGGCGGTTACACATCTATCTCTAGTTTAATCTGACTTTGTGAGTTAATCTGTGAGTCAACTATAAGTAACAGTGTTACTATGAGAAAATAAGTTGTATGCTTAAAAATCATCCACTTATAAACAGAATAGTCAGCTTTTAGGCTGGAGGAAGCCCTTAGATATCAATTAAATATATGGTTGATCTAGTTCAAGTTTAAATCAAAACCACCAGGTTACGATAACAACACATGAATCTCAAGTTGTTATTCATTGAGATTGCATTTGGGGGAATATAAGTTATTCCGAAGGTGCAGGTTCAAATAGTAACATAATTACGACGACTGACCAAGGGCACCACTGACACTTCAGAATGACTTTTCTTCACACAGTAAAGGTTTCACATTTCTCTGTAAAGTGTTGTTATTGTTCTGATGACTACTGCCACCATTTTAACAGTCTCTAGCTCAAAACAGTAAGAGGAAGAAAACAATCTTCCACAAGGTAATGAAACTATATGACAAGTAATAAAGAAAAAAATGCAAAATTCTAAGATGCCATATTATTGAGTACAGATATTCAAGTTTAAAGCATTTTTTTAAAAAGAAGAACCCACCATTCAGGAGGAAGTAAAGAAACAAAAAAGAGGCACAAATTTAGAAACTGGGACTCATCCAAGTAAACTCCAAATTTGATATAAAACTTAGGGTACCTAGACTTTTGAATTGTATAAATGAACTTTACCCTGGTAACAAGGAACATGATGTAGTGAGATAAACATGATTTGCTTCTACCTGGAATCTTGGGAGTTTTATTACCTCTCTCCATTTCTAGATCCTATAGAACACAATTTGCTCACAAGTAGTGGTATATTTCAAATAAATGTGTGAGGTCTAAATTTCAGGTATGTAAGTTTCGATTGCTCCAGAAAAAATGATTTCTTTATTCTTTAAAAATATTTTTTATTTTAAAATTATTATACATTCCTGGCTGGCATAGCTCAGTGGATTGAGCGCTGGGGGCTGCAAACCAAAGTGTCACAGGTTCGATTCCCAGTCAGGGCACATGCCTGGGTTGCAGGCCACGGCCCCCAGCAACCGCACATTGATGTTTCTCTCTCTCTCTCTTTCTCCCTCCCTTCTCTCTCTAAAAATAAATAAATAAAATCTTTTAAAAAATTATTATACATTCACAGCAAGTTACAAGGATATTGCAGAGTGGTTCTGGGTACCCCCCACTCTTTCCCCTGATGGTGCCATCTTACATAGTTACAATACAATACCCAAACAGGAAACTGAAACTGGCGTACTGTGTGTACAGTTTTATATATTTCTATCACATGTGTAGATTTGCACAACCACAACTGCAATCAAGATGTAAAACTATTCCATCACCACAAAGATCTCTCTCTACCTTTAGAGCCACCCCACCTCCCCCTGCCCACCCCTCCCTAACCCGACAATTACGAATTGTTTTTCATCTCTATAATTCTGTCATTTTGGGAATGTTATAGAGATGGAATCATATAGTCTATGACCTTTTGGGAATGGCTTTTCTTGCTCAGCACGATTCCCTTGAGATCTGTCTAGGTTGTGTGGCTCAATGGTTTGCTCATTTTTATTGCTGAGTAGGGATTTACTTTTTTCTCACAATGGCTTTGGGCCAATCTAGAATTTGGTTCCTGGCATGGTATTCCTTGCTCTAATGAGGTGTAGGACAATTTATCTAGAGATCCCTAACTCCCCAGAGAAGTACAGTAGCCAGCAGAACTGAACTACTAGGGGAAGTAAAGACATGCTTCAAAATCTTTCAGGCCTGTGAGGCCAAAGAACTTGGAGGGTAAAAAGTCATGTGTAAATATTTAAAACAAATCAGGCCTTGATATTTAGAATTCAGGAAGTGTTAGAAGGATTATTCCATATAATGTAAGTACAAGAACAGGATTAGATTAAGCTGGTTTTACAATAATAACAACCAAAGATTAGTAAGAATGATGTCACATTTCCTTTAGAAATTACTTTTCAAAGAAAAATGCTCAAGTCATGTTATTCATGTTCTTTGCTATGACATGAAAATACGAGGTCTCTCCAGAAGGTACCCAGCCATGTAATCATGTAATATGAAAAACAGAGACATTTACTGAAGAAGATACAAGATACAAGAAACATTGTACATAGATCAATGATGCCTCAGTCCCCTTCAAAGTAGGCATATTGGGACCTATATCAGCTGTCCCATCGTATTTTTCTGAATCTCATTGATGGTCAGGAATCTCTTCCCTTTCAAAGGCGATTTTAGTTTTGGGAAAAGCCAGAAGTTGCAGGGCACCAAATCTGGGCTGTTGGGGAGCCGAGTCACCTGGGTGTTTTAATGTTTCACCAAAAAACTCTGCATGAGACGTGATGCATGAGTGGGTGTGTTGTCGTGATGAAGCTGCCAATCACCAGTTGCCCATAGCTGCAGCCATCTGAATCATCAAATAGTTTCCTTGGAGAAATGTTCAAGCTTCATGCAAAATTTGATGTAGATTCATCACTCAGTCATTTTGAATGTGATGGCCACCCAGCGCACGTGCTCACTCAACAGTGTCTACCACCCCCACTGACTAGTACAGTGACGTCTTCATTGTTCACGTGTGCACCTTCCAGTCCATGCTCCTTGGCTGCCAGGTCACAGAGATGTTGCACAAACTGTTCTCATTATATTAACAATGGCTGGACTTTCTCTAGACAGACTTCATATTTATATTCTTTAATAAAGTATTTCTATTCGTAAGTAATGTGAATAGAAACATGATTGGATAAACCTTGAATCTCAAAACATGCAATTCATAGTTGAGACATCAGAGGTGATACCAAGAGCTACCACGTGGGGGCAGTAGATCCTAACTGCATACTCAAGTGGGTGGGTGTTGAGAGTGGCAGTGCTGCGAGATCTAAGCCTGCTAAGTCTGGGGAATGTTCAGACTTCATACTAGCTAGTGGTGGTTGGCTAGGTGGTTCCTATCTGTGATTAGACAAAAGGTGTTGGAGACATAGTGTGCTTTCAGGCAGAAAAAAATTTTGAAAACTATTCTGGTCCATAATTGTTTTCCAAATTACAAATGTTTACGCAGTGGGATAATCAGTTCAAGTAAAACTAACATGGCTCTTTCTATACAGCATTTCTTAACACGTAGTTATGGCACCATGTCAAAATGCAACACTGTAAAGGAACTTCTAAAGTGCACAAAAATAATACAGATCCTCCTACCCCAGCAAAAAAATCAACTTATTTTCTCCAGTGGGTAAAATGGCGGGTTTCTGAAGTGGGGGACACCAGGTACAACAGCACGTGGAGATGCCGTGCTGAAGACAGTTCGATTATGTCAACGTAGGCGTACACGATAATCCCGGGTGCTCTTCTCGTACTCCGCTCCTAGAACTCAAAAGCCAGTCTTTCATCCCTAGAACACATTGAGTTTGAAAAGACATTCTTAGAAATGTTAAGTCCTCAAATATTTCATTCCGGTGCATCCTATCTTGGAAAATACTAGAAAATATTTTCTATCAAAATAAGGAAGTAGTCTAAGAATAAGGAAGGCGTAGAATCAGAAAAAATTAGGAAAGATAATACAAAGGAGAGAAAAAGGGAATTTGTAGGAGGGGATAAAGACTTAGCAAGCAACCGGGCCCTAAGGAAATATCTCAAATGACCCCAGGAGATATTCCTTAAGAAGGTGGATACGCAAATATAAAAATATGCATTTGTTATTTGCTGAGGAGAGTTACAGGACTGGCAGAAAATTTAGTGTTGGATTAGTGGTTATTACCTATAAAATTAAACAACTGTACAATTATTAAATCCAGGAAAACCAAAGAGTTGTATAGTGAACTCGAGTAGTCACACTTTATTGCATAGCTCAGTTGAGAATAGTGTTTACACAGCCCTATAAATGCACATGTTGAATGTTGATCTATTTTAAATTATAACTATTACATGGAGAGATGAGGAAGAGGCAAGTATAGAGAGGTAGATGAGGAAATGAAGCTTTATCTCCTCCATCTTCTGTGATGGGTATTCTTTTGAAAAAATTAAAACTGAATAATCAAGATTCATAAGCATGTTATTAAATAATATCAAAGCATTAAAAAATGTCACCTTTGTGAACCAAAGTGTCGCAGGTTCTATTCCCAGTCAGGGCACATGCCTGGGTTGCAGGCCACGGCCCCCAGCAACCACACATTGATGTTTCTCTCCCTCTCTCCCTCCCTTCCCTCTCTAAAAATAAATAAAAATAAAATCTTTAGAAAAAATGTCACCTTTGAAAGGATTGAATCTGGTTGCCTGTGGAGAGAAGAAAATAAGGCCAAGGGAAATTGGTCAGGGAAATATCTATTTTGCATGCCAATGTTATGGAAATGCTTACCTTTAAAAAACAGGCATACATAATTTGGATGAAAATTAAAGTTTACATTGAGACAAAAAAATGAGAAGTGGGGCCATCTGAGGACTACCCACGCCCAAGCTCTGCATGCAGTTCCAACGACCCGCAGGCCTGAGAAGGCCCGGGGTGCCGTGTGTGAAGGAGGACAGCGGCGTGTATTTCAGACAGATGTAAAACAAATCAATGCGTCCACAGTTCTGGCGGGAGGAGGTAATGAGTTGCCCTTTTAAGACTTGGGCTGGACTATCCTTTGCATCGAGGTAGCTGGAACTACACCAACAGTGTGGGTAAAGAGAAATGAGCCACCAGTAATCAAAGTCCGCAGTTCAGAGAGCTCTTAATCAGTTCTTGGGCAAGGCACTCTTCTCCAAGTGTGTGGTTTTTTGTTTGCTTGGTTTTTATTTTAGTATTTCAAATAAAATTGTATAAAATAGAGAGCACTGCAGAATCTCAGAAAGCAGCTTGCATCTATAAAATGGAAAGAATGTGCAGTGTGTCTGTTGAGATGAAACTATGCATGCTTCATAAAATCTTCTCTCTTTGCAATGTGACAGCTTCTTGGTAACTAATGAAGGTGCAATTTCCTTTAAGGTTAATTGTTTAGGAACTATGAATCTTCTCAGTGATTTTGGTACTATCTCAAATAAATAAGTTTAGTTTTAGTGACTGTGCATTAGCTGCTGTGAGTATAAGTAGAAGTTCTTTCAGGTTGTTAGGAAACAATTTAGTAAGTTTTGTTTTTCAGGGAGAAAATTCAGTATCTTGGTCGGAAGCATGAGGCGAAGGGTGTGGACTGAACCCATGGACAGGTCGCTTTCCGTCCATGTCGCACTCAGCCATTTACTTCAGGGGGGAAAGTGGAAGGATGTAAGTGGATCAGCACAAATATACCGATATTCTTTATGGATCCGGGATGTTCTGTTAGCAAGTGTGTTCCTATGCAAATGAGGATAACTCTCTGAGGTCGTTGTTATCGTCGTGAGTGACTGGTTCTGTGAATTCAGCAAAATTCTGGGCCTACGTATAAATTACATTTTGTAGGAACTGGCCCACTGAAATTTTTGCAAAGCTATTTCTTTTTGCATTCTATTAAGCTTAAACTTGTTTACATATAGAGTCAATATTTTAGCACATTGAGGCATTTTTTTAAAAAAAGGGAAAGTAAGATCTATTCATTACATTGTATTTTAAAAACAAACCCTGGCTGTCTTTCCATATAGAAGATTGCCAAGGCTTTATTCTTCAGAGGCAACGCAGAGAGCACAGATTCCTGCCCTGCCTCTACGGTGTTTCCTAAATACTCAGTGAAGTTCCTGCAGAGCAGACTGTGCCCTGATCACTGCACACGGGAATGAGTGGTGGAACTGGAATCAAGCCGGCTTGCCGTGCGATTGCGGACACATGTTACCTCGCTACATTTTTAAGGAAGTTAAAAGTCACAGAGAGAAAACTATATTTTCAAAAAAATAACAAATTATTTGTGTTAAGAATATATTTGAAACTTTTACAACTCACTAAGATGACCCCCCCAAAAACAACACAATTTAAAATATGCAAAATATACATGACCAGATGCTTCACCGAAGAAGATGCACAAATGGCATGAGCACAGTAAAAGATGTGGAATGCCACTGGTCGGTATGGAAACTCAAGTCAACTGCATGATCACTAACTACATACTAGGGCTCCACATCAATGATATAAAGTGAGGAAAATCAGAAATAATTTGATTCTCCACTTGTCTTTCAGCAGTTCTGTTCTCCCCAGAACAGAATTTCTACAGTGTCCTGTAGGAAGAGCAACCTCACTCAGATGCGATCTCGGAATTTTCCTGGCTGGGGAGGGTAGGCCTGGCTCCTCAGTGCAGACACACACACACACACAGGGACGGGCTTTCTGGTAGCACTACTAGGAAACAAGGATTCTTCTGTTCATTTGCAGAACCTGTTGCAGAGAACTAACCAAAATCAAATTACCCGCTGTATCTATGGAAATAAAAAGTGTCCACAACTGAGGGTTTGGTTTTTTCCCCCTGAAAACAGTGGATGGTAGAAAGAATGACAGAACTATGGTATCAGGATAGTGCTGTGTAAGAAACAGTCGGTGGAAGCCAAACCCGCTGCAGGAAAGCCACATAAAGAAGGCTGTACTGTATGGCGCTGTCTATTTCAGAGAACACGCCCTTTCTGAGCCGGCCTGACCCAAAGCGAGCCGTCCGTGCAGCTGCCGTCCAGCAGCTCGGGCCCTTCCATTCTTCCAGGTCCCTTGGTCCCCGGGGGGGAGCCCCTCTCCGTCCGCGCTGTGGGTGTGGGGCGCTCAGTGCCCGCTGGCCTCAGTCCCCCGCACGTCTGCCCCCCCTCCAGATGGGGGCTCACGTGTGCCGTCTTTTCCACTTTGGTATGAAGGAGTTTAAACATCATTGCCTCAACTCTATCTTATGACATCTGTTTTTGTAAATAAAACGCGTGTTTCTGTTAAAGAGCTCTCACTCGGCAGTCAGCAGCTGAGTTGAGCAGAGGGAATTCAGGAGGTAAGATGAAGGGCACTTCCATGCACCTAAACCTAGACTTCAAAGAGAGCTTGGTTTGTTTTTTTTATGAAGAAGGCTGCCAACGCGATGTTTATTCTCTGAAAAACAAAACAAGAAGATATCAGCGGATACAAAATGCGCCCGTGCACACACATCCGCACACACACTGAGTAGCGGATCTTCCAGATGGTTTGCACAGAGACTTACGTTCAGTAAATCATTTAGTTCTTTGGGTCACAGAAAGCTAGCATGGTAGGGAGGCGAGAGACTTTGATGAAAAACTGTCTGACTTTCACTTGGCACCATATTTTGATTGGTGTGTTCAATGCCAGCATATACTCCTCTAAACTGAACTGCTGGAAAGATTCTCAAGTTTGAAACCTGTCTTAAATGTCGCGGCAGCAAATGGTACTTTGAGGGAGACACTCCTGAAGCACTTGACCTTCGGAAACTGGGTTCACGCCCTTGCTCTGCGACAGCAAAGCACTGGACCCTCTCTGCGGTTCTGCCACCAGAGCCCTCCGGGCTGAGCAGAAAGGAGTCGCCCGCACGCTGCTCACAGAGCAGGGCAAACCGTGCGGAGCATAATTATGACGAAATGTACAAAAAAGAATAATATTTGACTGGCAATAAAAAAACACCGTGGAAACAGATTTAGGAGAATTTTATCATAAATGCATACCTTTGTTACCTGGGATTTTATAGGAAATACCTCTGCCTGGGGCGCATTTGCTCCATTATGCTCTCCCCCATCAGCCCATGCACACGTTAACTCAGCTCCTATTATTGTATCAGTACATCAGTGAGCTGGGTGTTTCCCTAAGGCCCTTGTTCCAGGGCCCGGGCTGTGCTCGAGACTGGGGGCCGGGGGGCATTTTAGAAAGTCAAACAATGCATTTCCACGGAAGTCAAATGTCTGCTGAGGAAGAAAAACCCACTACCCTACTCAGGTTGGATCTTATTTTGCATCCCCACTTTTGGAAACTTTGCGATGTCTCCGCGGCTCTACATACACAACTGTTCCTTGCCCAGGGCAGGTGGGAAGGTTTGGGGAAGCGATCTGTGAATTTCCCAGCATCCCTGTTACCAGAGTTCATGGTTACCTGGAGGGAGAGCTGTGATTGGCTTCCTCTCAAAGGTACTGTTTCCCTCTCTTTGCTGCTGAGACCCAGGGCGGTTTCCATCAGGTGAAAAGAAAGGCTGTGGACTGAATCTCCTTTGCTTGCACACTTGGGATTCCTGAGAAGTGTTGCGATCTCTGATCGTTATTCTGTGAGGTGCCTTCAAAGGATCACATTTTGGCTATTTCTCTCTGGTGCCTCAGCCTTTCCTGGTTTTAAGACAGCAGTTGTTTTCTAAACTTAATTTTTAAGTTATAGTTTTCCATCCCATATTACTTTGTATTAGTTTCAGGTGCACAGCATAGTGCTTAGACATTCATATACCTTACAAAGTGTTCCCGCTGGTAGACACAGTTATTACACTATTATCGACTCTGTTCCCTATGCAAGACAGCAGTTCTTAACATATGGTCTGTGGGTTCCCGGGAGTCTCTGGGGCCCTTTCAGGTGGTCCCCATGTTCCAACTATCTTTACAGTAATGTGAGGTGCTATTTGCCTTTTTCACTCTGTTGATGTTTGTACCAGCGATGCAAAGTCAACGGTTGGCTGTGCTGCTGGTGCCTCAGCACAGGCCAAAGCCGCGGCACCAGCCTGCACTTGTCACCGTCCTGTTCTCCACCGTCACACACGCGCAGCAGAACAGAGTGTGGGGGGTGGGGTGGCTCCGTGCAACAGCTTAGAGACTTATGGACATCCTGATGACACGGCAGAAGAACTCACTTCTGATCCTGTAAGGTGGTATCGCTCTTTGCACTGGTTTTTGAAAATATATTTATTTTACAGAAGATGTTATTTACCTTCATGGGTAATGAATATTTTTGATATTCTGTGTTACCATGGCAGCACGCCAGAAGGGCTCCTTCCGCACGCCAGAGCGCGAAGCTTCCCCAGGAGAAGTACTTGTGGGACCGAGCCAGCCCTTTTTCGTAAGGTATCATTTCACCTGGACAGATCGACTGACAGGTGAGCTGTGGTAATTCAGACCTGGGCCCCTGGCAGACATATTTTCTTGAAAATGAAGGAAGTGACTGTGTCACTTTGAGGAAAGCAACTGACAGAACTTGTTGCCGATGACAAAATCCAAGCTTTTAGGCAGCAATTAGAATCCTGGGACACACTGAACCACACTGTGACTGTGACAGCTTCTCAATACCTAGGGACATTTCTGAGGGCACTGGCAGCGATAGTAATGAATCTAATTTTTTGATACTGTATAATGAAATGTGACAGCATTTGGAAGATGTTGTAAAATCAAGAGTCAGTCAAAACATCCACAGGGCCAGACAGACAGATAAGTTTTTAAGCAACCAAGTAGGAAAAGTTCACCAATGTGGTTTCGGGTTGCACAGTGCACCCAGCATTTGCACTGCTTCTGGAATTGTGGTACAGTGTCGAAAAACCACCACCACAGTTACCTGTGTATCTGTATACAGAACCCTTCTGCCGTTTTAAATTGCACATCTGTGTGAAGCAGGATTTTCTTTAACCACTTCGCCTGAAATAACAGATTGCAACAAATTTACAGCAGAGGGAGATAACAGTGCGTGTCAGGGACTTCCAGGTGGTCCTTCCTCCCTTAATGGCCCTCGCCGTGCAGGTCCGGGTTTGGTCAGACCCCATGTGTATCCATTCCAGCCACACGCGGTGGGGCTGGGGGAAAGACCGCAGAACAGGTCTGCAGACCCACTGACCCTCTGTGTAGCCTTCTTGGGCCAGCGTTTCACTGATCCTCTGGCCTCCAGAACAAACGATTCTAACGGCCAACATGGCAGCCTCTGAGGTTCCCAGGCATTGTCGTCAGACTGGGCCTAGTGCCCAGTGACCTGTATGATTGGGCATGTGCATTGTCCAGGTTTACAGTCACTCTGGGAGATGGCTCCAGGCCCCCTTGGGGGAAGGATTAGGGCAATATTAATGTTATACACTTTACATGCTTGTAGTAACATTTATAGGCTCTTTCCTTAAAGAAACAGTGTCTCTTTATCAGTGAGCAGGCTCTGTGAACTTACTTAGGATTTGGAAACTGAATGAGAGATCACAAGCTTCTCATGTGTTAGACGACATTAATGTTCTGTTAAACAGTTCTACGTTTTTTCTTAAATCAGACAAATAATTGTTTTCACAACTTTTTAATACCCAGGAAAGCTATGGTCTCTTATCCTTGGTCATGGACCTTTGTGGGTCAACATACTCCAGCTGCCGTGTAAGCCTTGCTGCCCATCACTGTGTGCATGTGCATCTCACCTTAGTGGGTTCAAGGGTCCACCTAGCCTCTGCCACCCAGAACCCTGTAACTCCCACTGACACTCTGCAGAGATCCTAGCTCTAGGACAGCCGTCAGCACACCGCTGAGTGAACCAGCCACTCACACCTGTGCGTGCTTTATTGTGTTGGTGACAGGCCTGTTCTCTGCGCCCTCCTGGGGAATGCTGAGAAGGCAGGTTCCTCAGTCTTAGATAATTAATCCATTCCCACACCACTGAGTTGTTCCTAGGCGCTCTGCTACAGCAACGCTGGCATTTCCACAGCACTTGCTGCAGGCCAGTGTTACGTCCTAGCTTCAGGGAGCTAGCTATCTCTGAATCATGGGGGAGTATTCGCATGTCCATACACATTGCTTGTCTTGATTTCACTCTGTCCTGGTCTGATACCCTCCAGAGACACGGCTACCCTGTTCCTGTATTTGCTGTCAGCGCATATGCAACCATGTCTTCTAGTTTTGGTGGAGCTCTGCTATTTCCCTGTGGAGAAAGCACTGTATTTTCCTGTGTAGGCTGGGCTACGACCCACCCCAGTTACTGGTCTGGAGGTGATGGAGTCCCACACGGGCAGCTCTGGAGGACAAGACGCCTTCCTCAGGGAAGGCATTTTTAGGGTGTCCAGAGAAGGTGACACTTCTTCTGGCAATGGGGAGGGAGTTGATTCTGCTGACTTCAAGGGTTCGGGGGATTTTAGGGGTTCAAGATTCCCAAGTGGTTCCAACATCTCAGACTCACCTCGGGGAACAACTCCTTTCCTGTCTGCTGTTGAGCTTACGAATGCAGCTTCCTTTGTAGTTCTCTACCCTCACGGTTCTGTGCTGGGCATGACTTTCAGCGGAGTCTGACTCAGGACTCTGCCAGATAAAAGTCTCCTTTCATACTGCCATGGGAGTTTTCCGACTTTCACGTTATGCCTTGAGTTGTAACTAGGCTAACTTTGACTTTATCAATTCCTTTTTCAAGGCTTCTAAAGTAGTTCAAAAAGCAGCCAACTCCGCAGCGCTTAAAGTTACTTTTGCCCCATACCATCCATCACCACGCAGCTACTGCATTCACCTTCCACGTCTCCCTTCCCTACCTCCCCCCCAACCCAAGACAATCTTTGCACATAATACTGGCTGCTCCGTGCCAGGGGTTGTCACCACCCAGCCTACTACCATCTGACCACAATTCCCTCTCAAGGGCCTGCTCTCTAGGACCGACTCGGACACCAGTTGTCTTAGTCGGGGTTTCTGTGGGAGACTGGGAAGAGTAAGATGGGGAAATTGGGAAAGTCATTACAAGGTATAGTTTGCCTGTGTTTCCTCCGGGGTACACTGAGGTGGGACCATCCCAGCATGTTCTGAGGAGCTGTGTACAATGAGCTTTGAGGATTTTCCCTTGAGGAATGGCACCCAGGATCGGTTATCCGCAGCCATGCCCCCTGGATGTGGACTGCCCTGCTCCTGGTACTATTCACACAGCTCCCCAGGCAGCAGGGCTCCAGTTCTGGGGCAGAGCGGGAGAGCAGTGCAGTTCAGCCAAGGTGCTGCCCAGGCACCCACCCTAAGAACGGTGGCGGTCTTGTTCGCGGGAGCACACAGCGGGATGAGAGGCTGTGAGCAGGGGCCCAGCGCGTGTCCCCTACATGACTGCAACCTGCCTGATCTTCAGTTTTCCTCCACCTCCGTCTCCTGCAGCTGAGGCCTCAAACTGGGCATTGCCTTCATCTGTAACTGCCATTCTCTGAAATATTTATCTCCCATTTCCTACCCTCTGATTATTGCAAAGTATTTTTAGCCAATATTGCAGAGAGTGTAATGCCTCTTGATAATAAAATGAGAGGTAATAAAAAATTGACATATACAAGCTGGCATTAGAAGCTTTTTTGGAATCATATTTTAGAGCTCCCTCATGCTATTATTTCCAAAGCTATAATTTAGTGAGCCTGACTTTATTCATTCACCACATTTTTACTGTGAACCCAGTGTCAGCTGGGCACTATGCCCGGCGCATGAAAGCACGAAGACAAATATTAAATTTTTTTTTCAATGCTGACAAAATAGTAGAGGATGCAAGCATACACACAAACTATTTCAGAACAGTGTGAGAAGTTGTGATACAAACATGCCCAGAGCTATGGGATTAGAGAGAAAGGAGACACCAACATGTTCACAAACATGGAAAGAAGGTGTCATGACACAGTTAAACTTGAAGGTGGATTTCGAAGGATGAGGTACCTGAAGAAGGAATGATGATATTTGCCAAAGCAGGGAAGCATAGTACACTTTACCATGTTTATTGGGGGGATTGAAGCAGCATTTTAGGGGTGGTGTCTGGTGAGGGTAGAAATAAGAGACTGAAGATATATAAGGCAAGACAGGTTACAAATCAATCGTGACAGATCTTAGCTAGTATATCAAGGAGACCTTTCGGTGTCAGGAAATGACAGATTTAAATTTTCGCTTTGTGATAGAGAGCGAGATAAATTGGAGAAGGGGGTTGGAGCCAGGAGATTGGTTAGCAGGTGATCATAATAAGTCAAGTTGGAGAAGATCTATGAACTGTGGCAGGGGCAGAGAATGGCGGAGGGATTTCTGAGGTCACCTGCAATGGAATCAACAGGGTTTAATTAGCTGACTCTGACTCTCCTGCATGTCCTTATCTTGCCCCTATCTCAATAATTTGGTCTTTAAGCAAGCGCCAAAGTTTCTATTTTGAGGAATGGTAGGCAGTACCACTAACTAAGATAAAGAAGTGAAGGGTTAATCCATATTTGAAGGTGAAGGAAAAAATGAGTCATTTTTGAGAAATGTCAAAGTGCATTTGGTGAACCCCTATGATCCCCAAAAGGGACTACGGTCTGTTTCTAGAAGTGCTCATTTCCTTCCATGAATGGGGTTACTGACTACAAGATTAAGACCACCACATTTGTATTTCTAGGGCAAACTGCCCTATTGCTTCAAAACAGTGTCTCATAAGGGTCTGACTCATCATATCCAAAACCAAACTTATCTTCCCCTGAATCTTCTCCTCACCCAATGTCAATTACTTTGAAAACAACATTACCATTCAATACTTCATTCTTTTTATAAATTTATTCAAGAAATATTACTACCATATGCCAGGCTCTCGTTTGCAGAAAAAAAAAAGAAAAAGAAAATGAATGAATAATAGGTTCAGAAATGAAATTAACAATTAAGGAAAATAAAACAAACTGACAGGGATAGAGAGTTAGAGGAGTACTTCAGTCAAAATGGTCAGGGAAGGTGCCCCTGATGAAGTCAGGTTTGAGTGGAGCTCCGGAGAAAGTGGAGGGGGGTTAGCTCATGGGGTACCTGGGATATCACCTCGACTTCCGTGACTTGGAACAACACAATCGTGCTCTCTCGCAGCTCTGGAGGCCCGAAGTCCAAGGTGGCCCTGATGGGGCTAATGTCAAAGCCCAAACAGAGCTGCACTCCCTCTGGTGGCTGAGGGAGAATTCGGTCCTTGCCTCTTCCTTTTAGACACAGGCCACATTTGTGGCCTGTTTGTTCTCCTCACTCCCTCTCTCCATCCTCACATTCCTGCCTCTCTCTTACAAGGACTCTTGCCATTGTATTGGGTCTGCTTAAATCATCCACGGCAATCTTATTATCTCAAGATCCTTCCCTTAACCACATCTGCAAAATACCTTTGGCCGTGTTAGGGGCTCGCAGGTTTGGGGGATTAGGACGTGAATGTCTTTTTGGGGGGTGGTGATTCTTTTGTCCACCGTCCACAGTAACAGGCCCTCTGAGGGGCGGGAGAAGGCCTGTCCAAGCTTTGGGGTAACAGCGTGCTGCGGTGCACACGAGGGATCGGGGTGACGTATATCGATCACTAAGTCTTTTCAGTTAAAACTTCGGAACACTTCTTGATGATGTATTATTTCTCTCCACCTTCACTGCCCAAACCCTTGATCAAAACACAGCAATCTTTTATGCGGACTACCGACTCTGAAACCATCTCCCAAGTCCATTCTTGACTCTTTTTAATCTATTCCCTCCAGAGAGGTAAGATCTTTTCAAAATGCAAATTTAGTCATGTCAAGTCTCTGCTTCAAGTTCTTAAGTGAATTTCTGGTTGTTCCTACGTTAATTGGCCATCTCTAGCCAAATTTCTTTTTTTTTTCTTTTTAACCCTCACCAGAGGATATGTTTATTGATTTTAGAGAGAAAGTCAGGGAGGAGGGGAGGGGGAGGAGGGAAGAGGGGGAGAGAGAGAGAGAGAGAGAGAGAGAGAGAGGGAGAGGGAGAGGGAGAGGGAGAGGGAGAGGGAGAAACATTGACTGGTTGCCTCCTGTATGCACCCAACTGCGGATTGAACCTGCACATTTTCTGGTGTAGGGGACAATACTCCAACCAACTGGGGCACCTGGCCAGGGCTCTATCCAAATATCATTGTAGATTTCTTTAAAATCTTTTCAAGTGTACAAGGAGCACACACAAAAAGCCACTATAAATAACGAGAGAACTATCTCCGGAACCACGCCGCCGCCACCAGCCTGCGTACATGGAGAAAGCCGGAGGGTGAGGTGAACGACCGCAGATGGGAGACTGGGAGCAGAGGTCAGAGACAAGCACAGTCAACAGCGCCTGCAGGAAAAGCCCAACGCTGAGCGTTAAAGCCTGAGGCACAGCTCTGGCTCTGGGGAAGGGTCTTAAAACGTGTGAGGACCCGAGTGGCTGCTTCAGAAAAAACGGAGCTTGTAACAGGAGAAGGGAAACAGAAAGGGGGCGGTGTCCTTTGCAAATGTGTAGTGGAAGGAAAAAGAGAAATTCAAGGAGGAAACCAAGGCTACTGCAGAAACAATAGAGAAGGAACTCGTCCCCACGCGAACCGTGTTTCCAAGAAGACACTGCACTTCACTCTAACAGAAAGGGGCACTTTGGAAGAAAGAATTGTGTCTGGAAAATGAACTAGTACGGGGAAAAGCAGATCACATGCAGGAAGTTACCGTAAGAAGAAAAGAAAATGAACATCAAAGCGCTACAGCTGTAGAAAACTTCCCCCACTGAACGCAACCACGAAGCAGAAGAAAACAGCAAATACTCTAAACAGAATTAAATAGGCTCGAACAAGCATCTCTTGATTTTCATTATAACTAAATATAGCTAAGAAACTAAATAAAGGAAAGGAACAGCTCCTTTTTTAGTAGAATGCCAAATAACAAACACATATTGAAAGATGAAGTTAGAAAATTTCAGGTTCGTAATCACCATCCTTATAATTCAGGCAAGAATTTTTAACACGTGCTAAGGAGGAGAAGAAGGAGGAGAAGAATCTTTGCATAAAATCAAGATATTGCTTTACACAAAAGACAAATAGTAGTATCATAGTAGAGAGACCTCTCGGGTTCTTCTTCAACCCAGTGATGTATATCCTGATGTGATGTGATTAGGTGACAACATCAGCTGTCCAGGACTCTAGTGCCAAGTGCACAACCTGACCCTTGACCTTGAGGAAACACCAGGCAAACTCGCACTGAAGAACTCCCCTCCAAAAATGTCAACTTTGTGACACTGATAGAAAGCACCTTATAATAAGAAGGAAAGTTAAGTTCATATTCAGGTTTGTTTTTTCAGCTCATAGGTAAATAATGCCTTGTTTAAAAAAACCAGAAATGTTATTTTGTCCAAAATATTACTTAATATTCTTTAAAAGTGGGATTTACACTTTTTTTGTGCAGGTACAGGGTGGAGGCAAAAGTAGGTTTACAGTTGTCCATATATGGAAAATAATATAATAATAATACAAGAGGAAAGTCTATCTCATGTACCCAAACTATAAACCTGCTTTTGCCCCACACTGTATCGTAGAAACATTCCTCTTATTGCAATGTGCTTTCTATAAATTATAAATATAACTTAATGTGTAAAAGTTATGAAGAGCCCCCGAAGTCCGTGGAGACTGAGCAGTAAACACCGAAGTACCACAGGGTTTTGAGTATCTGTCTCCTGCTCACTGTGACTGTTTGGGGACCGTAGAGAAATCTCCCTCTGACAGAACACCAGTCCCACCCTGAGGGCTATGACCTCTTTTCCTCACTGCTATGTGCGCTTCAAAAAACCCACTGGCCGGGGCATCTAAACTGCCTGCTGAAATCTTTCCCAAAGATGCTTTGGTTCTAAACTGCATTTAATGCTGAAGTAAAACAGATTCCATGTCTAGGGAAATGGTTCTGGTGATGCAACCACCCTTTGAAGCTTAGACGAGTGTTCAGGAAGAAGCCCGCCTGCCCTCCAGAATTGGAGTGTGTGAAGGTAAGTGAGCCAAGTGCAAGTTCATCTCCACGGGGAGTTACTTCCACTGCACAGCGCACGAGGCGTCCGAAGACCCCTCTGACACTCCTGACACCTCAGCAGTGACGCTGACGTTGGGTGACACGTTTGGCAGACGGGAAGGACCATTTCTCTTTAGAACACCCTGTATTTGTTAATTAAACGATCACTGCTGGACGCATCCCCTCGTGAATATAAAGCACCAGCCCAGCAGAGGACTTGTATTTGTACGGCGTCTTTTATTAGGAAGCATTTTCTGGGGTGCAATAAGCCCGTTCTGCATTGGCAGTTGGCGTATTTAGGGACTGCTTTCCAATCCCCACTGCAACGTTGCCCTGAAGCAACCGTGTCACACTCAGGATGTAGTTCGGTAAATCTGACAGCTCTTATTCTGACTTGTGGGGGTTAAATTTTTTCCCCCTTAACTAGGTACATGGTGCCAGCAGAATTCTGCACGCCCAAATGCTTTGGTGATGGGCTATAATAGTTGCCCATATTTCTTTCAACACCCTGTTGGCAATTCCTGACGTGTCATCTGTTTTAATTTGATTATCATTGATTTTCATTTCCTGTTTGGCACGGTTATTCACACTCGGGGTGATTTCTGAGTAACAGGCTGCGCTCCACGGGCCAGGCTTCTCGTTGGACTGCAAGCTCCAGGAGGGCAGAGACTCTGGGTTACTTCATCCCCCGTGTGTCTCCGTGCCTCAGACAGCGCCTGGCGCACAGTAAGTGTTCAGTAAATACTGGTGACTGCCCGAATCAATGGCATAAATAAAGACAACGCGGATACTTACAACTATATATTTACTGAAATAATACTCAATGATAGACTAATTCCAAACTACAAATTAGCAGCAATATGATGACAAATGGGGGATAAATTTTAAAGGGCTACAAATGACTGGAGAAAACCTAATACCTTTCTGACTTTAATGGGCATTTCTCATGCTTTTTGCCACCCATTTTTTTGACTCCCCTTTTATGTTGGGAACAGTCTCATACAAGAGTCTCTTTTCTGATTTTCTACAATTTGAATTCTATATTCCCCTCTTTTAGCCTATTTTTCAGATATATCAGAGTCATGTTTTATATAGCATACAATGTAATGAATGTTACACCATGTGCCTCATACATAATATTTTGAAATTTTAATATTTTCATTATTGTTAACAGGTTTTGGTATTGATTTTATGTTTTCTTTAAAAAATTTTCTGCAAAAGTTTGTGTAAAATGTTTCCTCAAATAATTTATCTAATTAACCACTGAAATCATCTGGGTCTGCAGTCTAATTTTTGGAAGGTTTTTTTTTTTGTCTTCCTTGGCAAACGTATTACATGTGTTTGAAATGCATGCACATTCTGCATTTCTCTCAACTGCTGAGAAAGTGGTGTTATATTCGTTTGCTATTGTGGAATTTTCAATTTCTCTCTTTAACAGTTTTATTTTTATCCTTTTTAAATGTGTAGTTCTTTTATTAAATATACACATTTATAATTTCTATGATTTCCATGTAAATTTCCCTTTTATGATTATTAAATATCACTTTTTATATTTGGTATGACCCTTTGTACTAAAGTATATTTTATTTAATATTAATACAGCTACTCTAGCCTTGTTATGTTTATAGTTTGGATGGTATAATCTTCACCTATTGTTTCTTCACATAAGTAATATGTGTGATTTCAGTGTGTTGGGTACTAATCACTGTCTCTAGGACTTTAATTACATGTATGTTAAATCATCGATACTGTCCCACAGGTCCCTCAGACTTTATTTATTTCATTATGTTTTCTCTCCCTTTCCCATGGAATATTTTGGTTTTGTTTTATCTTCAAGTTTACTGCTTGTCTTTGCTGACATGTTCATCCTGCAAGTTTTTAATTTCAGATGTTTTGTTGTAAAGACCCTGGACTGAGTTGTAATCCTCTGGATACTACTGAAATGTTTGTTTCGGCAGGTAATCAAACACAGGCGAGTTTGTGTAGGGAGTTGTACCTCTCATTCTGCGTGTGGTGTTGAAACCTCAGTTAGGCTTTCACTTTTTTGATTTGTGTCTGTCTCGTGCATTTGCAGCCGAGAGTGAGACTAATACTTCTACAAGTTATATATAATATCGGGGGATGTTTTTCTCCGGCCCTATCATCTTGGATGTTTCCTTCTCTCTCTCCTGCTCTCAAGGGTTTCCCTGACTTCACTAACAATGATGGTGAGTGTCCGCCGACTGGGCTTAATTCTCCATCACCGTGACTGCCCTTGGGGAAAAGTCACGTCAAGTTCATCCCCATGCAAGTTGCTTCTCTTCCCCAATTTTTGACTCCTATGAACAACCTTAATACTCTTCTTTTCAGAGCCTTCGGGTAGTTTATTTGGGATTTTGTCAGAATGTACAGCTGAAATCATGGGGAGGAATGGACCATAGGAGGTTTATACCACTATGGCAAAAATGAACGAACTCCTATGTCTCACCTCCTTAACCTCTGACATATCTGCAGTTTTGTCTCCTTTTTAACTAGGGATTTTATATAGTTATGCTTTTTTCTTAATTCAACTTGTATGTTTTATTTTAGCAATTGTTTTAAAAGCTAAGTTTATTTCTCAATTAAATCTTTATTTCTGTAATTTCTGACCTTATATTTATTATTTTCCTTCTATCTTTTTTGTTTTTCCCTAAATTAAAAAATTAAAAATGAGAGTTTAATTAATTTTAAGCCACATTTATATTAAAATATAAAGCAAAATTTCTCCATGGTAAGCAGTTGTATTGAGATATAATTGACGGACAAAGAAGCGAAAATATTTAATATGTACAGTTTGGTATGTTTGGGCAAATGCCAGCACCCGTGATGTTGTAATGTCAGCACAATCAAAGTGACAGCCACATCCAGCACCTCCCAGAGTTTCCTTGCCTCCCCTCTTCCCCCTTGCTTTATGGTTAGAAGACCACAGAAGGAAAAATACTGCACGAGCTTACCAACGTGTGGAGTCTCTAACAGTCAGACTCATCGATGCAGAGAGGAGAAAGACCGCCACCAGGCGGGGAGGCGGGGAAGTACGGGGACATTGGTCAAAGGGCACGAACTGCATTCACGTGGAATGAATAAGCTCCAGGGACCGGCGCACGGCACGGCCACTGTGGTGACTGATGCCGCGCTGTGCGCTGGGAAGTACCACACACAGACGCAGCCATGTGAGGAGATGACCATGTCACTGAGCTTCACTACAGTAATCATTGCACTACATGTGTGTCTATCGGAACATCGTGTGGTACACCTTAACAGTTTTTATTAAAAATGCATAATGGAGAAAAATAGCCCCTTCTTGCATTCATATGGAGGGATGTTCTGAACACCGCAGACCACAGCGAAGCCTCCGCTACCTGTGGAAGGGCAGAATTCAGGAGAGAGTCAAGGCTACTCTGATACTACTTCTCGGCTTACTTTTGTTCCAAGAGCAAGGCGACACCAAATGGCCAGAGGAAGAGAATTTCTACACTCTCTACCAGCTGCTTGAAATGGTGTCCTCCATAACACTCTGGGAAGAGCCTCATCTGCTTCGTGTAGCCACTGAGCCCCAGCACCTGGGCTCCCGCCAGCATCAGCCTGACTCAGACGAACGGGTTAGCCTTGGCACCCGAGAATCTCATCCAACACATGTGCAGTTGGCACAGCGAGTTACTCACTAAATACATAAGACCTAGAGATGGAAAATGTATGGTAACTACAGAATTACACAGTAAGTATAGAGTCAAACTCTTAGGACTCACTGAAATACACAAATTATATTTGTATATATTACATATATTATATTTGTGTCTGTATATCTATATCAGCATCTACATGTATTTG
The DNA here is from genome assembly GCF_019186645.2 of Phyllostomus hastatus. Taxonomy (NCBI): domain Eukaryota; kingdom Metazoa; phylum Chordata; class Mammalia; order Chiroptera; family Phyllostomidae; genus Phyllostomus; species Phyllostomus hastatus. The sequence continues at coordinate 1,684,177 of NW_025334010.1, forward strand.
CAAGGTAGGAAAGAAGAAATAGTTTTTTCTCTTCTCCTCCTGATGACAAGAGAAGTGGCCCAGATGTGTGCATCCATCTCTAATCTGAGTGAAAGATGGGAATATGTTTTCAGGAATAAAACATATTTTATCCCAAAGAGCAGTGCCTTATCATTCATACATTTGTGCTAGAGAAAATGAATCTAACTTCCACTTAAAATTCAGTAAAAGTGATAAAAATTTTAGAATTGATGATCATCATAATTTCCTGCAAATTGTAAATCTTTCTGTGGAGTCGGCATGCTATTTCTGGCCATTACAGCCACTTCCTCTTCTTCCCCACTTTTTTTTAACAGGAAAAAGATTTGTGGAGACATATCTGACTGAATTCCTCATTCTGGAACTGTCTATTGGACAGACTTTCTCTGTCACCATGAGCACATCTCCTAAAAGGTCACCTCTGTGGCAGAGCACAAACTCCCATAAGCAAAAATTCCTGTGACCGAGAATAACTCTAAAAGTCCTGATTGTATAAAACCATTGTTTTTCATTTATTGACAGTTCATATGTTTATCACGGCAATTTTGGCACTGATCCGAGGGATGAGAAACTGCATTTCTTTTGCCCTGCCAGCACAGAGTTAAGCACACAATAGATGTCCAATATAATGTTGAATGAGAAATATTGTTGTAATACTTGTTTTCATCAGTGATGAGTGTGTAAAGGTGAAACCACATGAGTTGTGTAACACCTCCCTCCCCACCCTGGGAGAAAGCAAAACCCATTGTAGTTTCCAGACAAGAAGACTTTCTCGTCTTCAGAAGCACCATGTGGTACAGTTCTGTCTGAGGACGCACACGTGGAAGATGTCTGAGTGAAGTCTGCTTTTCTGCTTGCTGCAGTGATGTATGGAGTGAACGAAAGTTGCCAGTTCAATGGAATACACCGAAAATATATGAACAAGGGAAGGGGTTTCTTAGTTAAGCATCATCTTGTAAAGACAGGAAAGAGCTAAAGAATATTTTTAAGAAAAGAAGGAATGAAAAGGATAATGAGATAGACATCTTTGGCTCTTTGGGGTTCTTGGCTTTACTTCTCTTGGCTTCAGGTACATCGGCTGCACAATGAAAAGACTTAGACTAAGTGACCTCCTAACTTCCCTTTATTTCTATAAGTCTGTGATTATATTAACAGCTCCCTTCTTCTCGGAGTCTGGAAGTTGTACAAATGCAGGGGCATTGATTCTTGGAGGTGAAGAGAGTGTATATGGCCTTAGTTTTCTCCACGGAATCAATGCAAGTTGAAGAGGAATCACCGGGAGCCAGTGAAGGTCGGGTTGAAGTTGTACAATGTGAATTATTCATGGGTTAGGATTGGAGTGTTCTGGTTTTCCTCCAGAAGTGCTCTTCAAGGAAGACAAAAAGTGGAGAGGTGAGCTACATAGGGAATTTCTTGACAAACTCGGGTGTAAAGAAAAATTAAAGTGCAGGATGCAAGGCTATGTACACAACAAAAATGAATAGAAAGCATTAAAAATATCTGCAAACAGTGTCTAAAGTTTTAAAAAAGTAAACAATTTCATATTAGTGCTTAATGCATTAAGATGAAGAAAGGGTAGATAGCATTGCATTTATAGATATATTTTATTTAACGCAAGTATATACATAGTGCTTAACAAAAGCTCAAAGCTACTGACAAAGAGAATGGAAAAGTAATCAATTCTGGTTTTGTTTCCCTTTTCTTCACCAAAGAAAGTGATTTTCAGGAAAGTTTAAATCCTACATCAATGAAAAGTAATCAAACAGTAAGACCACACAAAATATACTGAGTGTATTTAATTACTTTTAATTATTCATTTTTCTAAGCCTAGGTCCATTATATATATAGGAGCAGTCCAAGATTTTAATCACATTTTCTCAAAAACTCTTGAAATCTGAGAGATTAATCTGAGAGATTAGAGAGATTATCTGAGAGAAATGGGAATGCTATTTTAATAGTAGAAATAATTAAATGTACTAATTTGTAAAATTAACAACTCAAATTGGAAATGCCATCAAAATCATGAAACTCACCTTGGGAAATGCAAATTAGGAAACATTAAGATCAATATCGACCAAAATTACATGACAGATTATCATATAAATGCTGTGAAAGCAGATGGAAAATGAAGTGAAGATTAGGAACCACCAAGTATGTGTTAACAAGCTAATGTTGCCCTGGCCGGGTGGCTTAGATGGATGGAATGTTGTCCCGTGGACCAGAACTTTGCAGTTTGACCCCTGGTCGGGGTGTGTGCAGGAAGCAAACAACTGATGTCTCTCTCTCTCCCTTCCTCTCTCTAAAAGTAATACACATCTTTGGGTATAAATTTAAAAAAATGAACACATAATGTCAAGCTCACAAACTTATCTTTTTTTTAAAGATTTTATTTATTTTTATTTTTAGAGAGGGAAGGGAGGGAGAGAGAGAAAGAGAGAGAAACATCAATGTGCGGTTGCTGGAGGTCATGGCCTGCAACCTAGGCATGTACCCTGGCTGGGAATCGAACCTGGGACACTTTGGTTCCCAGCCCACGCTCAATCCACTGAGCTACGCCAGCCAGGGTGACAAAGTTATCTTTTTAATGATACAATTTCTAATAGATTGGCAAATTAGCATTAATCCACACATTTGGGTAATATGTATTGAAGGCATACTGTATGAGAACTTGGTGCTAGCTTGGGGAAATAACAAACACACTCATTCTGCCTTCAACATCATACTACACTGTAACTATAATTACATGCAGGAATAGGTCTAGTTATAGTGAGAGAAATTGCTGAAGAAATCATATGATACTTCAGAAGAAGAGAAGGTTAACGCTGGAGAAACTATGGAAGGCCACAATGTGGTCAGCAGTACAGAGAACTGGGTTTTGAAGAGAAGGGCCGACCCCCATCTACTACGACTCTGTGTAGCAGGGGGGTCACCTCTCACCCCCAGCCCACAGGTGCCGTGCCTGAGGCCTTGGACGTGTGCTCCAGAAATGGTGCAGTGAGCCAGGTGTCAGCCCCGGAACAGCCGAGGCCTTCCGGGGGAGCCTCTGCAAAGCCCACCTGGGGCCGTGGTTAGTCATCTCCAAAGGCCAGGGTGCCTCCAACGTCCTGAGACACAGCAGGCTTTGGGGGCAAAGCCCACCCAGAAGAGAAGTCCTTGTTTTTCATTCATGACTTTGAAGAGAAGGCAGGACCTACCACAGAGAAGAGTGAACTCCTGATGAGATCAAAATCTGAAGACTCTTGACAGGTGATTCCTAAACACACGCTCCTTATTTAAAGACGACTACATAACTTTATTCAAATGGGCCGAAGAGACAGTCCGACTCCCCTCCGACTGAAAGGGTCAACCCACGGCAGCTCACGTGGCTAGAATGCTCCGTGTCCTGGTTCAGTGGAGGCCGCAGCGGTGGCCTAAGGACGTGGCCCATGTAACCCTTTCCCTGTCCCCTCTCAGTGGGACAGAGAGTGTCAGGAAAACAGAACCAAGGAAGGCCCCTTTGGAAGGCGTTGTGGTGGATGGGTCAAGTTTGGCTTCTGTGTGGAGAAAGAGTGATTATTTTAACTGTGTCATCCTCCTTTCAATTTAGACTGGCCCCTTCGTCAGCATGTCACGAGAGGAATGCTGAAGAAGCGCATTTGCAGAATTCTGGGCTCAGGTCGTGGGAAGTCCTACAGCTTCCACTGGCTCTCTTACAAGCACAGCTTTTTCCGCATTCTTCAAGTTTGATATATTTGCATAAGCATTCAGTTAAAAATACTTTCTAATTTCCATTGTGGTTTCTGGGATAACTCATGAGTTATTTAGAAATGTGCTTGTTCATTTCTAAATACATGGACATTCTGCAGTTATGTATTATTAATTTCTAACCTATTTCTCTGCGATCAGAGAACACTGTGCAATTTAAATTCTTTGTTTAACATCCCAGAATGTGTTATGATTAATGTTCCATATGATTTGAAATGAATGTGTTTTTGGCAACTTATAAACAGAGTACTATATATAATTTCCTTGAATTTTGTTAATCATGCCATTCAAATCTTTGATATCCTTACTGAAATTGTGTTTCTTTGAAAAGTCTCCCAGTATGACTGTTGGTTTTATCATTTTCCTCTTACTTCAGTCAATTTTTTGTTTATATAGTCCAAATCTTATGAGGTAATGCAAATTTGGGACTATTTCCTCTTCCTGTTAACGAAAACCGTTATCTTTAGGGCGTGTCCACTTGACCTCCAGGAAAGCCCGCTGTGTCTCCTCCGCAAGGACCCCAGGGTGGGACTGCTCCTCCAGGTTGGGCTGTGAGGAACCCCAGGGTCCACTCATGTGACTCAGTCTCACCGCTGGGCACCTACCCCCCACTTACGCCTACCCACGCTCACTGATTTCAGACTGTTCTCTGTTCTCTTTCTCATCTGTGACGTTGTTTTGAGAGGACCCTTTCCTACCTCAAAAATCCCAGCATGTATTTTGTTTTGTTTTGTGATCGAAAACGTTTTCCGTTGCCCCTTCACAGATCATTCTTCTCTGAATCATGTTTAAATGGCTTTTTGTATATGGAAAAGGCAATCTTCTACCTATTCTGTTTCCAAATAAGCATACGTTTTGCATGAGTATTTCAAAGCATTAAGCATATGCTTTCCCTGAGGAATTAACTGAAGCGAAACTATGGCCCAATCTGAAGCTGCAACAAAGCACGTTCACTCGGGGAGTGAAGTATTAAACCCAATTATTACTTTCACACAACTAAATTATAAATAAAACTAAAAAACCCCAAATCCTATAAAATTACCAAACACTCCTGGCAAACATGAAATTGTGAAAGTACAATGTGACTGTCATTTCACCCGGATCAAGGCATTCCAGAGCTACTTAGACCTTGAGTATATTATAGCCTTAGTCTACTTTAAAAAAAAATATTTTCTAATTGTGGATAGGAGATGCTTCTGTAATTTAAAATGTATTTTTACAGCATTTTGGAGAACATTTCATATTTTGAGGATTTGTAAGCTTACATATTTGAAGGAGGCAATTATGTACCTTTAGCTTTATTGTTTTCCCTCACCATAAATGTCGGACGCGATAATTAAAGTAGGAGTACTAAAATGAACGGTGTGTCTCCTTCAAGTGCAACTTTGACAGAAAAAAAGACCCTTGAAGAGCAAGTGAAGGCAGTGCATGGTTCTGTGCTCTGGGGCAGAAACAGCGCGAGCATGCTGGGGATTACAAATTTGCTTGCTCTGGCAGGAAGGATGTGCCTATTAACAGAAACCAGCTGTTTGGAAAAAACGCTATGCCCAAAGTAGTGAAAGGATGTCTTAATTTAGCTCTGGGCCACATCTATTACTGTCGGGAAAAAATTACAGAAACTATCAACTCTCTTCAATTAATAACATTCTTGTGAACTTATTCAACAAAAAGAAAATATTAAGAATAGCTCATTTTAAGGAAATCAATCTCTGTGGTTTAACGACTCCTTTATTTCCCCACACAATGTCTCTAGGCTTTTGAACTTACTATTTTTCATGCAGGCCTAAGCAAGGAGGGAATTTAATCAACTTGGTGGGAAATGTTTGTGCTTTGCTTTTCAGAGTGAACAAAAGCCTGGACAGATTACTCAGAACTCTCGCTTAGAAAACTTGCACACTGAAAAGAGAATTTCATTTAAGATTAATTGAGCATCAACTCTCTACTTGTTACACTCTGGCTTTCGTGCAAATATCTGACCTCTTTCTAAGTTTGAGTGAAACCATGTTGCTACTTTAAAAAATATGGTTTATGGAAATATTTAAATGCACAAAAATAGAGAAAGGTCTAATTGGAATATACAGGGTCCAAAATATAAAGGTCTTACTTGAAGCTCTGAAATTTCATCTTCCCAGTGATTGCTTTGAACTTTGGCATCTGTTATAATGTAAGGATTTTTACTGAGAACCTATTAATGGCCAGATGAACTAGTAAGTGCTCTTGGTAGGACGTTCAATAAAATAGATTTCCTCTTGAAACTGGGTTGAGGCAAAACAGTCAATGATTACACACCTACGTGATGAGCCCTGTGAAGCTAGTTCAAGGATTGTAAGAGTACAAGGAAAGAGCACTAAAAGGAGGCAACTGGTTCAGACTTGGGCACAGTGTGTGCGTGTGTGTGCCCGTGCATGAGTGTGCACGCACATATGCACTCTTCACAGGAAGGAGACACCGACATCAAGAACGGAAATATCGGCTAGACTTCCTCAGTTTGATCTGGTGGATAATGGAGGGGAAGGCATAATCCCAGGCAGAGGGATTAGCATGGGCAGCAGCTTCTGAGGAGCCAAGCACGTCGTGCGGCTCCCTCAGAGGGCGGAAGGACGGAGGTGTGCCTGAGACCAGGGGTGCGCAGAGGGTGAGCCAAGGGGGCTTTGTGAGCAATGCCAAGAAGTTTGAACTTTATCCTGAAAAGGGCGGAGGGGGGGAACCCTGAAGGATTTTAAGTGAGAGAGTGGCATTAGACTTAGGGTGAGAAATTTCAACTCTCCTGCTCCCTCAGGATAGCCTTCAGTTTAGGTCAGAGCTCAAGTGAAGCTTTGACTTCACAGGATCCTCGAGGTCAAGGACTAATCTGTGAAACACTGTTAAATAGCTGGAACTGAGGATATTTTCTGGAACACTGGATGACTTTGAATGGCTGGACAGCTAAATGAGTAACATCTCTGTGGTTATCGTATAATCGCCTCCTTCTCCGGACTTAGTTTAGAGGCTGAGACGCTGCCTGACCCCCACCTGCAACAGGTAATTTGCCCAGTGCCTCAGAAATGTGCCTGAAGAAGCTCTCAAGTATCTCAACTCCTGCTTTTTATCATCACAAATTCGGTTCACTACAACGAATACTTATTGAAATCTCACTGTGTGTGTCAGTGTGCCACATGTTGGTGACAAAAAGGCAAAAACGCAGGGCTTTATCGCCGAGCAGTTTATAATCCCGTCTCTCTTCCTCCATAAGCACAGCTTCCCTAAGTCTTGTATGGAACTTTTCTAACTGAATGGAATTTTCATTGTAATCTTCTAATTGCATTGGAATTTTCATTGCATTGGGGTAATTAAGAAACTATCCTCTTTATTTAATATTTCATTGTATCAATTTTCTAACCACTCAAGGTGCTTGATATTTTATTCTCATAAGTGTTTGCCAAATCTCAGTCTTAATTAAAGAATATTTCCCTTTTACTTTATGAAAAAGTCAGTCACTTAAAAACTTGATCATGATTTTCTATTCATAGCATAGCGCTGCACACTCAATATTAGTTCCATTATTTGTACCATATTAAATTTTTATTTTAACAGATGGCAATTGATAACTTTGAAATTGCAGAGAGAAAAGCCTATTTATTTTTGGCATTTTAATATACACAGACTTGGTTGGCTTTATACATGAATAAGCTGACATTCTTCCACGATTTTAACTTTTGTTCTGGTCTCCTTTGATTTCCTTTCCACATACAATTCATTTATCACTTCTGTATAGACTTGTAAATTTGAAAGTAACTGAGATCCTTATGACATAGTATTTTGCAGAAAATCTTTGATACATTTTTGGTATGTTTTCTGCAGGTTAATTGTATTGATTAAGAGGAAAAATAAGGTTGAACATGTAGATGTGGAAATTGTGAAAAAACAATTGAATGTTAGAACAAAAGATTGCTTCTAATTAATTGTTTTGACTCTTCCATTCTGGATGTATGAGGTCGAACACCATGTAAATCTGTAGTTTTAGATGTAACTTAAAAGCTAAGGACACTCAAAAAATTCAAAATTTCCACTTCTAGACTGATACAAAATTAGTTTTACTTTAGAAATCACATTGAGTATAACTAGACAATACATTGTAAGATTACTGCGCCATTACTGTAAATTTTTGAATGTTGGATGCTTAAGTTTTGCCCATTTCAGTACTTTTTTCTTTCTTTTTTTGCACTCATTTTCTTTTCAAGTAAGAGAAAAGAAAAATAACATTTAAATCTGTAAGAAAACGACACACTGCATCCCTCGTTCTCATTTTCTGGGCCAATTTGAAGTGTCTTTCAGCTACATCATTAAATAAGCACTAAACACATTTTATGAATTGAAAAAGAGTCCAAAACTTGGTATGCTTGGATGATAGCCAGAAGATTTTTTTTCCTGGGTGATAAATCCTACTGTGTTTTCCACATGGACACAAGAAGACCAGAGCATTGAAGAGTCAGTGGTTCACTACCCTCTTGCTCGGAGCTAGTGCACAGGCCTTTCATGCTAAAGCTGAGTGTCCCGGGATGTCCCTGGAGGGGACCCTGGGAGGCCCGAGGGATGGCGAGGAGGAAGGAGGCTCCCTTTTGCTGGAGTTGAACCCTGAATCTCTAGTGAGTGCTCCCCTCTCCTCCGCAACCACAGTAACTACAACAATGAAGGTCATTAACATGAACTGATGGGTAATTACGGACCAATCTCTGTGCTTACTGCTTTACAAGCATCACTTCCACCGCCTGCGTGAAGTAGGTTTAATGCCCACATGGTACGGATGAGGAAGATGCAGTTTATGGGAATCAGGGAATTTACCGAAAGTCACCAATGGAGTTAGTACAGGGTGTGGTAGGCGTGACCCCCAGCCCCTGCCTTCAACCGCAAGGCTTTCACCTCTTCTCTCTGGACCCACCTGTCCAGACGAGCCCCCGAGGGAAGCAGGCCCAGTTCCCCTTCCTGCTCCTCCTGGGGATCTGCAGCCTCGGGGCTCTTCTCTGTCTCCGCACCACAGTCTGGTGTGAGTACACAATCAGCTCAGTGTGAAAGACGGGGACGCTGCACCTCTCATCTCGGCCAGCATCTTCACACCTGCGGCAAGTCTCTGAGCCAATGCCATGGCAGTATGGGCAGAGGGGTCATATGACCCCTACTTCACGGATTTTAAGGTTTTGTGTGCTTCTCAAAGCTCCATCTGCATCTCCTCCCCGCTAAACTTCTGATGCAATTTACCCTCTGAGGGCGGCGTGTCCCCAGGTGTGCATCCCTCAGGGTATCAGAGCTGAACGAACAAAACTGTTAAAAACACTTTTCTCACCCGGAAATGTTTGAATACTGGACAAATATTCTTAATGCAGGTGCATTCCGAAGCTCCATCTGGAGCTAATGGCACACCCCCTCCTCAAACAATACCCAGAGAGCTTGCTTACATGTAAGGCATGCAATTCCCAGACAGCTTCAGCCTTTGAATGACTGGCCGCCTCCTTCTCAGCCGCTGGCTGCTCAGCCCTCCCGGGGCTGGGCTGGACAACCTTCCCTGTGTTTGCCTCTCTGCCAAAGCTCTCCCCGTGGAAGCCAGGCATTGTAAGTCCCTTGTTTGATACACAAAGACAGAAAGTCAGAAATACGATTCTTCCTTTGAAAAAGAATCAGCTTTAATTAAAAGGAAGCTGGGCACTATCCTGGGGGGGAAATTGTGGTGTATTCAGTTTCTGTCTTATATATCCCTTCTGGGTGCTTATAGGAAACTGAAATCTCTACCTACTGAACTAGACCAGAAAGCATGGGATGGATAAACACGTTCGAAGTGAGTTTCTCAAACAAGCTTAAACTTGACTGTGCTCTGCCTTTGGGGTGGCAGGCAGCGTGAGGAGGGAAGGACAGACCTGCTGTCACTTTCCTCTGCAGAAATGAAACATGTTAAATGTCAACCTTGGTGTCTGTGTTGCAAGTTTGTGCACAACATTCCAGCTAACTGAGGAAAGTCTTAGGATGTGACAGGGGAGGAAGTTGTAGTTTACAATTTATATTTTTTATGGTTAAAAACACAGACAGAATCAACTTAAATGAAGTTACTGTTTTTTTGTCCATGATCACTCCACTTCAACACTAAGTTCTCCATTTTGAATACATACGAAAACCTTAGCAGCATCTCCAGTATTTGGAAGGGGCCTGATTTCCTGTCTCTTGTCTGCAGATGTTTAAAATAAGCTTAAAATGCTTCTGACACTTTCAAATCCAAATCATGACATACAAATTGATTCATACTTTAACACATACCTCCAACTTCCCACAGTATTTCACTTTGTAAAAATGTGTAAATTTCCGTTTCCTCTAAAAGCTAAACTAGCTGCGTCTTCTCTCATGTACGTTGCTCACTTGTTCCCAGAACAAGCTATTGCCCAGAGCCCATGTGGAATCTTGGATTTGAGCACTTCGTTACAGTCTGAAACCATCAGGTGGGCAGGAGGGAGTGTTTTACTTCACACAGGCCTCCCTGATACTTCGAATCACGTCCTGCAAGTAGCTGACGTACAGGAGTGTGACAGAACTCTCACGTCAAACCACAACACGAAAACAGCATGCTTTTCGGCAATTATTATGCAATGGGCACGCCGCTAAGAGTTTTCTGCCTGCGGTGTCATTCAAGAGTTATAAACACTTTTTGAAGAAATGTGATCTGATGGTATCATTGGCCAAATTATAAGGCCCGAAGAGTAGGAGGCTTATTTTTCTTGCGGTTGTTGACTGTCCCTTCTCCATGGTCTGAGAAAGAATGTGCTCAGTTAATATTTATTTAACCATTGAATTCCTGCTTCACAGATGTGGAGACACAGGCTCTGAGAGGTCACATAATTTATCCAGAGTCATGGAGTTGTAAGTTCAGGAGCCAGCACGTCTGATTTCAAAGCCCGGGCTTCCATCACCATGCAGCACTGCCTTGCAGCACTAATGCGTAAATGCAATTCTGGTTAAAAGCGTACAAAATCAGAAGAGTGGAGACTGTTGGGGGTTTGCAACACAGAGGCACAGAAAACCTATCTCAAATACGGAGCTGACATGCAGTTCCCTCTCACACAAGGCGGTCTACCCTCCCTCTCAAAGGACGTAAGTCACCAGGTCTTGACGGTATTTAGCTCATAATTACAGGCTGAGTCCAGTGGGAGATGGCCTGACTCAGCCCATGTCAAGGGGATCTGTCTATGCTGCTGCCGAAATTCTCAAAGACAAAGTGGTGGCGATTCCTCATTCATGGTTCAAGATGTCAGCCACGGAAATCTTAAAACTATTTTCAGAACACAGTATTTTCTCAGATGCAAATTTCACAATGCCCTCTCCCTCCCCTCCCTCACACCTAAAGTACATCGATTCAGTGTAAAATTTTATTTCAGCGATTAGTTTGCAAGCTTTATATTCATCTTCTGCTTCCTTAGACTGCACCTTCTCTGTGGTAGTTCAAAGTCCTAAAAGCCCCGGAGGTTCTTCCGCACCCCACCCTCGCACCTGTCCCTCTTCCATCACAGAGAGTCAGTGACTCTCAAGTCTCTCTTGTCTTCTGGTTCTGGTGAACACAGAAATGTTCTGGGGGAAACGTTGTTTAAAAATACTATTCAGCCATAAGAAAAGATGAAATAGTGCCATTTGCGACAACACAGATGCATCTTGAGAATATCATGCTAAGTGAAATAAGTCAGACAAAAAGTCAAGACCCGTATGGTTTCACTCATTGGTAGGATATAGAACTGAAACTCACAGACACAGACAACATTATGGCGGTTACCGGAGGGAAGGGGGATGGGAATAGTAAAAAGTGAAGGGGGTCTAATATATGTATATGGTGGCAGAAGGTGGTTTGACCTTGGGTGGTAAATGCACAATGCAATATACAGATGACACATTATAGACTTGTACGTTTGACATCTATATAATTTTATTAGCCAATGTCACCCCAATAAATATAATTAAAAAGTTGTGTAAGGTATTTTATGTGTCCTGATTTTGCCACAACCTGGATATTGAAGCTATCCAAGCTTTTGAAATAAAAATGACCCCTCCCCAAGGTTGCATGCTTTCAACTGAAATCCAAATTCCAAATGGATTCTGGACCCAACAACTTTTAAAAATGCTTGTCCACTTAGAATTCAGTATGGGTGTGCGATTTTTATCAGTGTGCATTAGGAATCTTGCCATGGTTATATTCTGACTAAAATATGCTTCATAAATTTGAGGGAGAATGAAAAAAATTGTAAGTGCACCTTTTTTGTTTTAAATTCCATTGTTCTTAAAGGATTCCATCCCTAACATGTATTGGAAGTTGTTGAAAGGTTGAAAAGTGAAAATATTCTCTTATGACTTAATCAGCTCTCCCAAAACATAAAAAACAGAACAAGAACAAGATTAAATGTCTTTGGAAGCTCTCTGTAAAGTAAGACAGTGTTTCTTGAATCTGGGAGTGGATGTCACTGGACTGAGTGGGCTCCTTGGGCGGGAGAAGACACAACTGGCAGAGAAACGTGGGCACCAAACCTTCCGTTTCCAGCAATGCTGCCAGAAAGCCTTCTGCAAATGTGTAAGGCGAGGACCATAGGTCCCCTCTGCAATAGTTGCCATCCATCCACAGGACCGCCCTTTCCATATAGTCATGGGCTAGCTCTTACAATGTTTTCTTATGGAGGCTAACTGGCCTACATATATATCAGATGCTAGGAACCTAGCATCTGATATATTCATGTAATTCATCAAATTTATTGGGGAGGGGCCCACATCAGCTGTGTTTAAGTTTTGTTGTCTTGATTCATTTTGTCCAGAACCTGGTGACATTAAGAGAAGGTAATTGTTACGGTACCAGACCTACAGAACTTAGCAAACAAACAGTGTGCAGCAGTGTACAGAAACACAGCAGATGATTGAGGGTTCCTAGACGTATTTTTTAATCACAACAACAGGTTAAGATATAGAAAATTTATTCTTAAGCATTTACTTTCTTTTATAAAGGAATGTTTTACGAAGTTTTAGGCAAATCTCAAAGCAGCTTAGTGTTAGCCTGAAGTGAGAAATAATTATAAAGTAATTGAAAATCTTTGAGTATGCTAATTATTTATTATAATCCTGAGAATTTTCAAAATTACTTCTTTTTCTAGGATCTAAAACCATTTTAGGTATCTCTGGCAAAATACAAAGTATGAAGAAAATATGAGACATTTAAATTAATTTTCTTAGTGTTTGTAGCTAAGATTCTTTATTATTCCACCATCAATTTTTTTTTCATATTTTAATAATAGAAACCCTAAAGCTTTAGCTGGAAATATAGCTTACTGGCTAGAGATGACACCCAAGGAGATGCCAGCAACAACAGGGAAGGACCCTGGTCCTGAATGATCCAAAGTGAACTTGGAGAACACTAATGTTTATTCTCTTTGTTATAGTATGCTAGCCTATGCCCTAACTGATGTAGGGTCGGAGTACTCTTTATGTAGGAAATCATTATTTTATCTGTCTTTGATTCTTAAACTTTAACTCAGTTCTATTCATTTTTGGTAAGAAGACAACAGACTTCTACTAGCGGCTAAATGGAATAATGGAGGCTGGATTTACCCTCCCTCCAAACCAACCAAGAAAACTGACACAATATGTAAATAGGGAGCACCAGGCAGAGATAAAGGAGGGGAGCTCCAGGACTGTCCCAGCTGCTGCTTGAGGCAGCTTCCAGGTCCCGGTGGGGAGGGGTGCCCAGGGCTAGGCGGGTCCCTGTGTTGAGACCTAAAGAAGAGGTGGGAGAGATCAAGGAGGCTAGATGTGCAGGACAGAGTACTGAGGAGGAGACACAGAGAAAGACTCTCAGATTTGCAGAGTCCCCCTAATGCATCCTAGATGAGGAATATCAGCGTATTCACATGAGAAAACTACCCAAGGCCAGAGAAAGAACCCCAAGGGAATGAGAAGCAGTTTGTATTCAGAGCCAAGAATAGTACCGTCCCCACCTGCCAAAACAGAAAAGTTTATGAGCTTATGGTTGACAAGGTACTGGGTAGAGTACTCAGCGTTGTCTTGCCAGTGGTAGGGTATTTTGAGCCTTGACTATAAACACTGCTCTTGGCCCCACTAACAAACCTTAAAAGCAATGCCTGAAAAGATCAAACTGTTTCCAAGTAATGTACCTGTGTCCCAGAACAAAGCTCAAGAATATTTATAGGAATCAAAATATCTTCAGCAGCCAAAAAGGCAAAATTCAATGTGGCATCAAATCAAAGATCATTAGCCATGCAAATGGGCAGGGAAGTATGAATAAGGAGAAGAATCCACTGAAATTGACCCCAATGTTAGAATTAGCAGAGAAGGACATAAAAACAGTGATTATACATGTGTTTCGTATGATGAAAAAGTTGAGTAAGACAGAAAGACAATGTAAAAAAGACACAATATCAAGTCAGTTGCTGAATAAATTAATTGCTGGATAGAAGGCTAGAAGTAGTAGGGATAAACCAGGCTGGATATTTATCCGTGAAAACCAGAGGTAGAGACTAGGATTTCAAGAGAATGGAAACCAGGACCTTACACTGGAATGGAGATTCTCGACTTGAGGACACAGGGCTTCACCAGACTGTTCTCCTAGTCTCAGACCCTCGAGTTACCTGTTTTACTTTCTATACGTACATCCCTTTATATACCACTTACGTGAGTTTTATGTAGATGACAGTAAAAAGTTGATAACATGCTCTAAATAATTGCTTTTTAAAATTCTCACCTGGGGACATGTTTATCGATTTGAGAGAGGGGGAAAGAGGACGAGACATACGGATGCAAGAGAAACATCAATCAGTTGCCTCCCGCCTGCTCCCCAACTGGGGATCGAATCCACAACCTTTTGGCGTATGGGACGATGACCCAGCCAACATAGCCACCTGGCCAGGGCTAAATACTCTTAATGGCTAAGATACAGTCAGGCAGTGACATAACTGTCCGATGTCATTGGTTACTTGGCATCACTACTTTGTCCTCAGTAATTCTCCAAACTGGTAACTTCGGCTGAAACGGAGTATTTCTTGACTGGAGCCTGTCAAGACGCCCCAGAAAGATGCACATATGCTTTCCCGTGCTTTCACATGCGTTTTGATTACGTGCGAGTTCTCTGGTTCTAAATGAGTGGTTCCGGAACAAACTGCTGAGCTTCAGCCTTTGTTGAATGAATGAATGGAAGTTGTGGGGAAAGCACCACTTACATGTTAGGAATATAACATTTTAAAAGATCATAACTTTCATGTTTGTGATGTTAACAGAATTTTTTAGGTTTGCACAACTTCTTGAAAATGTTCAGGGAAGCAGCAACTTCAGTTTCACAACTGGGATGGAAAAGTGCAGAAAGAAACCATAAAAACATACCGAGGATTTTGGTATTTCAGAGCAGAGGAGTATGATTCTAATTAGATTATTACTGTTGCAAAATGACACATTTCAGCTGCAGAATAAAAGCAGTTTTGATGATCAAAGCATAAATGGGACAAAGCAAAGTGTTTACCCTTAAGACAAAAAAGGGAGAAAGCAGATTCATCTTAGACAGTTCAAAGTCCATAATAATTGAGTTTAGAGAAAAAAGACAGATAATTCTCTTCTATCTTAACTCATATAATTTCATTTTATACTGGGCAAATACAGTGAAAATGTGTTGCCATTATTTTAACAGTCTTTCTTTTTGAGGGCAGCTATTATATTATCTGGATGATATCATACAATTGGAATGCTGGTTTTCTGTGTGGAGAGATACCTTCTCTTGACTGACTTGCCTGCTAGCCTATTAGCAAAACTTACTGCCGCTTGATAGTTGATGGAATTGCACACACAAGCCTATTGAGAGTCAGCATTCTAGATCTTATCTAGAAAACAAATTCATGATGTCACAGTGAGTGGCACAGAATTCCAAATTAAGATGCCCACGAATATAGTCATTTTATGTGCAATGCAGATAGAATGTTGAGTTTCGGTGGATTTTTTTCTTCTTTTACAAAATAGGTCTGTGGTGCAGAGGTTATTCATGTTTGGAGAAATTATCCAGAATTATGACAGTGTTCAATGATTAAACTACAGAAGAAACAACACATCACAAATATTTGATTCTAATACTTGGTATTTAATTTTGTATCCAAACTAAGCTCATTTCTTAGGCTATAAGGATTTTGGAATTTCTGGCTATGCTGGCCTTTAAACAAATTCTAAATCTAATATTCACTGTGCCTTCTTTGCTCAGTGCCTACTAATTCTGCAGAGGAACAGAAACAAGCATTTTTACAGCTTTGTGTCCTTTGCCGACTTCTCTTACAATTTTGTCAGTTGAAATCTTTAAAGACTGTGCATTTACATTTCACGTCTGCACATCAAAGTGCCCCTTTCATCATCCTGTTTCTCGGAGAGGATCAGAACAGCCACAGAAAGGCACCAGCTTTGGGATGGGGTGGATACGTGCCCCGTCGAGAACCCTGCTGTGGGGCTGGCACTCCTCCGGGGGGACGGCTTCAGACTCGGCAGCAGGTTCTTTCCCTTTCTGTAAGCGTTAACCCACGGATTTAATCTGGAGAGTATTGGGGGACAGATTATCTGTACACCAAGTGATCTGTGTACTACGATGCAGCAACACACACGTGAGTGTGCCTGCCCTTAGTTGGCGTTATCTTTACGTGTCAGCCAGTGAATGCTCTCCTGTAACCACCCTGAGAGCGCCCTCTCTCTGCTCATTGCAGTGGGTAAGTAGTGAGGGTTCCCTTTCTTCCCCCGGGAAATCAAGTGATTCTGGGTGGGGAGACTTAATTATCCAAGAGAAACTCAGAAATGGAGGTTGGAGGAAGGAGGTCACTTGTATAAGAGAAGTGTTCAGTTCTGAAAAACTCCAGACCAAAAGAGGAAGCTTCTGAGATAGTCAGGGGTGAGAGGTCAGTCCAGATGGGACCCCAACCCCCCCACCCAAAAAAACCACCCAAAACCAAAGCCAAAATACAAAAACAAAAACCAGAACAAGGCTTGCCCTTTAAGGGCAGCTGTCACGCCAGACAGCCACCTGGGCCACTGCAACTTACTGACGTGAATACTAACATTTTTTTCACCTGTATCTCCTTCAGTTCCTCTCTCTGTCATATTTGCATCAGTTGAGCAGACCTGGCCTGCCTTCTTCCATAATTGTCTCTATTCCCATCATCTTGTTTCGTACAGTGGCATTTTTTTCTAGTTACAACAAGGTGACTACTGTTTAAGATTAAGAGAGGAATAATAATAATGATATCTTACAGCTCTAATGAGCTTTTAGCTTTTCCTACCACTTATATCTATTAGTTGTTAGCACATTTAAATTCTACAACAACCCACAGGCTACGTTGGACAATTACTAGGGTTTTTATTAGATAAGTTAAAAATGTTGAAAATTATAGTAAAATGGGACAGAAACAGGAGAAAATGCAGCTGATAGCAATTATGTTTATCTGATAAGACAAGGATATAAGATGTGTAAGGAAAAAATTTAAAATTATGAAAAAAGAAAGGTTTTCATGTAAGTATTTTTTGGTATATGGGTGGGGGTGTTCAAATTTCTGGGGAATTTCTGCTCATTGATTTTTCAATGCCTCTCAGCTGTGTTCTTGTAGGTCCTTTCTGTGGCTATGTTTGATTGTATATTCTCAGACAAACTTCAAGATTTCTGGTGGCACTATCGGCCTGGGGTAGGATCCTGAGCTGGTGAGAAAGGCAGAAGGTATCTCACAAGTAAGTTCACGCCTTTAGTCTCATTTAGCCAATTAGAAAGTAATGAGAAAATCTACAATGATCACGTGTTTGAGTTATGTTCCCTGTGTCCTGCATCTCTAACTGTGACATTATTTGGGGAGATTGTTTCACATGGAATTGCTTCATCTGAAAAATCGTGTTTGGGATTACACTATGACTTATAATTTCTTCTAAACCGAATGGTCTATGGTACTCTCTAATGATGCCCTCAGAATTGTGGTGGATTATGTTTGCAGAAAAGGCAAGCAAAGTGAAACTATATAATTCAAATCATTTTTAAAATTGAAATACAGGTTGTCCCTGATCAGTGTGGCTCAGCTGGCTGGGCATCATTCCACAGAGCAGAAGGTCACCAGTTCAACTCCACTTGGGTCAGGGCACACGCCTGGGTTGTGGGTTCCATCCCTGGTAAATTAAATTAAATTAAATTAAATTAAAAATTACAATGTAGCCTAGCTGGCGTAGCTCAGTGGATTGAGCGCGGGCTGCGAAACAGTGTCGCAGGTTCGATTCCCAGTCAGGGCACATGCCTGGGTTGCAGGCCACAGCCCCCAGGAACCGCACATTGATGTTTCTCTCTCTCTTTCTCCCTCCCTTCCCTCTCTAAAAATAAATAAATAAAATCTTTTAAAAAAATTAAAATGTAGCTTGGTACATTGTTAAATTAGCTCTTGATACTTATTTTTGAATAAAAATAACTACAAGGATTTTATTTAGTCAACTTCAAATTATAAACTTGTATATGATGACTTATAATTATATATTTAATTATACATATAATTATATGTATGTTATAGAAAATAATTTCTATCTTTTATAATTTATAAAATAAAATTTATGAATTATACAATAAGTTATAAACTATATAGAACATTTTATGCTACATATTACATAATATAATATGTATAATTATAAATTCTAAAATTCAGTTAAACAAGGAAAAGTAATCATCTTCAAATTTAATCTAAATCATGTAAATGCTTTATGTAAGAGTGTTTTTCTGTGTTGGAAAACGACTTCTTGATGGGGCCAAAGATTCCTGGGTAGGCAAGACTGTTTGAGAAGCCAGTTTGCTCCAGAACAGTAAACAACATGGTACTGAATGTTAGTTGACACAGGATTTCAAAAAAAATCCCTCTCCTGTAATGCAAATTTACTGCCTGTAGGTGGTGGTAGAGGGGAGCTGATGTCCCAAGGAAAAGACAAGACATTGAGATTTGCTATGAAAGTGTATTTTTCTCAAATAATATCATTGAAATATTCATTTAACAAGCATTCATTGAATGATTAGTATATGAACAGTACTACATTTTTTTTCCTAAAGGAAACACTAAAGAAAAACCAGGAGTAGTTAACTACTCTTCTCAAGCATTTGAAAAATAATTTGGAAGAGACAACTTACTTACTCCAAATAATTATTTGGCAAAGTACACTACTGCTTCATCCAATGTATGATACAAGCAAGAATTCAATTAGAGACTAATTATTGCTTGGAAAGGAAAAGAATGTTGTTTTGGAGAAAATGATCTTAAACTGACTTGAAAAAAATGGATGGGAAGAGACGAAGGAAAACAGATGGCAATTTAAGGTGGGGAGCGCCGGAAGCCACCGCTCACAGCCTGTGAGGAGCTGGTGTGTGCTGAGGACGGCAGAGCAAGAGGCGTGGGGATCTGAGCTGAGACCTGGCAAAGAATATCGGCAGGTAAGGTGAGGCCAGATAATGGACAGCATTACAAGACAGAAAATTTGAACTGCATTCTCAGACAAAAGAGAGCCAATGGCAGCTTTTGAGAAATTGAAATTGGTGTTTGAAGAAGATAAAACCGAAAGCAGAATAATATGTAGGTCAGGAGTGATAGAAAGGTATTGTATTGTCAGAGAGATTTCCTTGGCTATAAATTTCATTTTAGAACTTAACAGCTACGTGATGTTAGGTAGTTCACTTTACGTTTCTGGGCTTCAACAGAATCACCTCTGAGGCCTACATGAAAGCAGGTAGGGGTGTGTTTACTAGATCATTTTTTAGGTAATTTTTCCAGCTTAGCTGGAACAGGAAGACCAAATATAAAACTACTTTATCTAAGTGTGAGTTAATGAGCTGGGGAAAAATGAACATACAGAAGAAAGGAGACCTAAGAGTCGCAGAGGGCCTCGTCTCTGAGCCGTCTGATTCTTAAAAAGCATGAACAGAAGTGGGTTATTTAAGAGAGGGAAGGTGTGAAACGACTGGAGGAATCCCTAACTCCTACGAGGACTAGGAAAGTGACGCTGGGGCATCTGATTCCACATGACCCAATGTGGATGAGTAAATAGTATTTGTTAACACCCTAAACAATTCCTTTAGGCTATATTCTGTTCTCTCTACTTACCCTCATCCCATCATCCAATCTATTACCCAATTGTCTTACCTGTTCTAGATAATACTTGTATCATTAGTTCTCTCCACCCACTTTGCCTCTAATTTCTTGGATCACTGCTGCCGACTTGTGTTACATTGGAAACAAAACTCACTATATTAAAGGGTTATAGTGGGACTCTAGGAAAATTAAGCTAGTTTCCCTCAGGTTGCTTTCATAATATTTCAAGCAATTTAATAGTCTTACACCGTTTAGGGGAACCAGGAGAATGTTAAGAGAAGAGAGCCAGGCATTTTGCCATAGCATTCATATACCTGCATGATTTCCCCGCGACAGACTCAGGATTTGGTTTTACCAGTGATTAGATAAGACAGTTTAGGAGACAGAGGGGAAGTTAATTCATGCAACCATGCCATACAAAATGGCTGGTGAAATGTAATCGCCTGGACCAGCTCTGCTGAACTCAGGATGGTGGACCTGCTGACCTTTCCCCTCATCCGTGGGAACCAACTTGTCACGTCATCTATCAGTGAAGGGCAACCTGTGGGGGCGAGCCGAAACACAGCTCAGCTGGTCTCCCAACTCCGGCAGTGCTCACCTTCAGCCCACTCCATCGGTACTAGTTGTTTAAAAATATAAACGTGATTATCTCGCATCAATCCCATCCTCTTACATCATGGACCAATCTTGCTTCTGGTCAAGACTGACCATCTTCCAGATGAATGTCTTCCCCTATTATTGCTGTTACTTCTATAAATTTTTTTTAGCATCTGAAAGTCAAAATTACCACAGTTTCTATGTTTAGAATATATTTCCAATTTTTTAATATTCTAGGTTCTTGTAAATTGACTTCATCACCTTTTGTGGAGATAGTGTATATGTTTGTTTGGAGGGGTGGTTTTTAAAACTATGGGTGGATTTTGAGTTTTACATGTCCATCTTTCATAAACTGTCATCTTACTCTACATTATTGTGGACTTATATCCATAAATCACTTCCAGTAGACCTCTGAACTTAGACTTTATGCATTATTGGAAACTCAAGAATTTTAAGTTACATAGGCACTGCCTGGCAGCCAATAATTCTATTTTGTCTGTGATGGCAGTTTTCACAGTAGTGTTCCTCCATTATTTGAATATTTTATTGCATTTGACATTACTCATTTACCAAAAAGTGAGGTGATAAATAGAAAAAAATGATAAGCTTAGGTCTCATAAACTTCATAAAATTGAGACAGAGAGTGAAATAACTAGCTATGTAAAAAATGGTGAATTTTTAGCTCCAGCTGAGTACTTAGTTGTGTGCTCAATTATAGGAGAAAAGAATAAAATTAAAGAACACATACAAAATGCTGGAAATAGGTGGCTAAGATTGAGTCTTGGAGTTTTATTATAATTTTTAAATTATATGAGGCTAGATGTCTACTTACAAGACCTAAAATTTTTGCTTCACTTTTACAATTCAAATTTCTGTAGGAAGGTATCATCAGACATCAAGGGCTGTCTCTGTCGAGGTACCGTTTTACCGCACTAACCTGTCAAACTTGTTTGCAGTGTTTGTGGTGATCACACAAACATTACAAGTGTTCTATCCTTACACATTGGAAATGCATGTATCCAGTATTCTGCAATATTCTGCTCTTCATTTTTGTTGTTTCCACACCTATTTAAGTTGCTCGTGTGACGAGTTGTTTTAAGGTCACTAAATTCCAATAACAGGATCTGACAAAACATGTTCTATTACGGGAATTGTTTATTAGGCTGTTTGTTGCTATGAGCATGCTCCCTTGGCCCTCCCTTAATTTTCCTGCGTATAGTCTGGGCTGCTTCCACTTGGTACAGGGTAGTCCAATTGTTCTTCCCTCCCTCACAAATACTTTCTTATAATTTACTCATGTGTGGGGAACTGAAATGAGTCTCTCTAGGCTCTGCTTGGTCTGGTTCACTCTGTGCACATTTGCCAGGAAAAATATTTCTCAAATATTGTTTATATCACAACGTTAGTTTACTCCAAATACCTCGACCCACTCCAAATCTCCAGATCTGGATTTGAACACATTCTATCAGTCCCACTCTCCACATTCCCTTCCTCAGAAGCCTCATCTCATTACTCCTTTTCTTTGATTCACTAATGAAGTCAAATGCCTCTTGTTGGCACATCCACACAAATGGTTGTTTCAGCATTCAGAGGGGGAATAGGGAAGGTAAGGGGGCTAAGAAAGGGAAGGGTTGTGGGCAGAGGGTGAAAAAGAAATCAGAGCATAAGGAGAGGCCTCTGTGATTCCTTGGGGTAGCTCCGCCTGCATTTGAAGCCATCCTCTCCTTCAGATGGAGAGACTGCTCGGTACACAGCTTCATGAGTAGAACTTGGACTAGACTCGCCCACATTGCATGTGCACGCGCACACACACACACACACACACCCCTTTAGCTGTGCTTTAGCAGAGCTTTTCTGCAGGTACGATTCTGTGCAGCCGCCCAGGTCATGTGTCCTGATATATTCTTAGAAAGCAGATTGGTCGTTAGGGTGCTGACTCCCTCTCCCCCACACAGGAAGTCAGTCTGGTCTTCCTGGGAGCCCAGAATTCCTGGAATTCCTACTTCTTTTCCACCTGCATGTGGCTGGGCCCTGCTGGCTTGGCTCCCTGGCACTTACTCCTCCCTCTCTGGGAACTGTCCCCTCACCATCCAACGCGAAGGCAAGCTGCCCTTCTCACTGGGCTTTGTCACAACACAGATTTCCTTACAGATGTGCAGACTGACCATATTTCACTGGATACCGGTGGTGGTGAGGAACTAAAGTAAGCCATACAGAACATTTATTGTTGTGACGCTGCTGTGAATCAGCTAAAATTAATCCATGGCTTTTTCTCCTTGTTCAAACTCAAGTGGCATCCAAAATTTTTATAATTAAAGAAAAACACTAAAACAACATCTTTATACAAGGCATAAATTATAAATCACAACACTCTTCTAAATCAGTATCATAGAGCTACAATTAATTACTGACCATTTATAAAATCCTAAGAGTGCCAAAAATAAATTTTACAAAGAAAGAGACTAAGCAAAAAACAAACAAGCAAACCAAACAAACAAAAATCCCTGATAGACACACACAACTGTGGTGATTAGCAGAGGGGAAGGGAGGTGGGGGAGGTAGAAGAGGGTAAATGAGGGATGAATGGTGAAGGGAGGAGACACGACTTGGGGTGGTGAGCACACGATACAGTGTACAGATGATGTGTTATGGAAGTGTACATCTGAAACCTGTATCATTTGATTAACCAGTCATCCCAATATATTCAATAAAAATAAAAAAGGACAATGAGTTCTCTTATTGCAGGGAAAATACAGTAGTACATAGAATCAGATAAGATCAAGTTAAAGGAGTTCATCCTCACCAAGCCCTTATTTTATGAAATGTCAAAGAGATTTACCTAAGAAAAAGAAGATAAAAATATGAACAGTAAAACTCACAAACAAACTCACAAGCATTAGCAACCACACACAAAACAAAAACAAAAGCAACCTAAACAAACAACTAGAACAAGAACAGAAACACAGAAATGGAGATCACGTGGAAGGTTATCAACAGGGGAGTGGGAGGGGGAGGGAGGGGGAAAAGGTACAGAGAGTAAGGAGCATAAATGGTAGGTAGAAAACAGACAGGGGGAGGGTAAGAATAGTATGGGAAATCTAGAAGCCAAAGCACTTATATGTACAACCCATGGACATGAACTAAAGGCGGGGAATGCGGGTGGGAGGGGGTGTGCAGGGCAGAGGGGAGTGAAGGGAGGAAAATGGGACAACTGTAATAGCATCATCAATAAAATATATTAAAAAAAAGAATCACAATTCTTCACGTTCCCCTCCTGAATCTTAAGGACTGACGTCGCACAGAGGACAGAAAGCGTCCACTAAGGGATAAAGCCAGTGCTGTGATGTCAGGCTCACAGGGAGTAGCCTCAGTCTCAAGAGAGTATTTTTTTACTGTCAGAATATGAACAGCTAATAACTCAAGAGATTTGCCTCTGACAGCGTGTAGAGCTTAAAAATCCTGCCAGAGATCTATTTCTAGCACATGGGTGAAGCCCATTCTGATGACGTGACCCTTCCTCATACAGGCATTTCCAGGAAGAACTGTTCTGCAGGTGCGGCGACTGCATCGGAGTGGAGCACATCAGCACAGGTATCTTTCCACATACGTTTGTCTCCACTTGCAAGTTTGGGAAGGGGCAATGAAGCCATTCAGTCAGTATGTCCTCAAATGATCTATAGGAGTTTCTTCAGGGAATGCATTAGAAAGGCAATTCAACCAACAGACTTTATCATAATCTGAAACACATTTACCAAATGTTATTCTTTTTCTTTTATTCAGATACATGGTAAATGTGTATGGGTTTTCTGGAAGATAATTTCGGGTATTGCAGCTTCCACAATGGGAAAATACATGACATTTCCCATTTTCGGAGAGAAGAAATATTCTCCTCCTCTGTGTCATGCAGAAGAATTTTGACATTGATGCAAAGAAAAAAGATACACAGGTCAAAAGGGAAAATAATTAAGAGAAATACAAGCACCAATCTTTTGGGGTTTAGAGTAGATAAAATGTGGATGTTTATGACAGGACTCAAGATAAGTCTGGAAGGGATCTGAGAGTTTAGATCATTTATATCACAGAAGAGTGACCCGACAGATGGAGCAAGCCAGGGTGGAACTCCATAAAAGAAAAACATAACTTGGAACAGAAGAGGCTGCTTTAGAACAGTCGAAAAATCTAACTCTAATTACATGTGATTATCAGAGGGTTACCTGCCTACAGAGATGTTATCGTGAATTTAAAACTGAAGTCACTTCCGCGTATACCCATCACTCAGTTACCCAGGCAAAGAAAACTCATGTATGCTTCACCCAGAAGGATATTTGATTCACTCAGTTATATCATTTTCTCCAAAGACTTATTTAAGAACTTGATATTTCCTTCCTTCCTTCATTTCCTTCCTTCCCCTCCTTCTTTCCTTCCTCACTCCCTCCCTACTTTCTGGTGACAACAAAGATCTACTCTCTTGGCAAATTTTAAGTATACTATAAAGTATTGTTAACTGCAGTCATATTGCTGCACATTAGATCTCCAGAACAGAGTCATTTAATAACTGAAACTTTGTATGCTTGAACCAACATCTCCTCATTTCCTCCTCTCCCCGGCTCCTGATAACCACTATTCTGCTCTCTGTTTCTATGAGTTTGATTATTTTTGATTAAACATATAAGTGAGATCATGCCGTACTTGACTATGTTTGGCTCATTTCACTTAGCGTGATGTCCTCCAGGTTTACTCACACTATTACAAATGGCAGAATTCACTTCATTTTTAAGGCTCGATAATATCCCACTGGTGTATGTGTACACACACGTTCTCTTTATCTAGTCATTCGCCCACAGGCATTTGGGGTGTTTCCATGTCTGGCTACTGTGCACAATGTTGTAATGAATGTGGGAGTGCAGGTATCTCTCTGCTATACTGCTTTAATTTCTTCTGGATAAACACCCAGAAGTGGAATTGCTGGATCATACGATGGCTCTATTTTTAATTTTTTCATAGTGGCTTCATCTATGTACTTGCTTTTGAAATCCATTTTTCTACTTTTGGTTCTCTGGCTTGCGAACTGCATTTGGCTGGCTGATCTTCATGCTCATCACCCATTTTACGGTTTATTTTATTTCTTAGGTAAAATCAATTTATGGCCGTGGGTGGTTGTGACCCACCTGGTCCCAGACCAGTGGTTCACTTGGGCCAACTATCTTCCTGGCCAAGCTGATTAAGTGGGTCTCCGGCTGCACCGCTGGCTCTGTTCTGTTCACAGACTTTGGCCTAGCCAACTCTGGCTCAGTTTCCCTCCTGGGATGTGGCATTTCCTTTTAGTTCCTCATATCCTCAAAATAAGTGTGGACAAAGAAAAAGATTAGATGAGTCCGTCTTGCCCATATGCTTTTATGTGTGCTTTCCTCTCTGTAGTTCTTCATGTGGCATCCAGGAAATTATATTCTATCACCACCCTGTTAAAAGCTTATCTTAGCCCATGGGAAAGACTTCCCACTTAGAGAAATTTCCCATTGATATTTCCTTCCTTCCTTCATTTCCTTCCTTCTCACCAGAAGGCTGGTGTCACTGAGTTTGCCTGACTTTTCCATATTGTATCAGTAATAACTTACTATATAAATTTACGAGGTGGGCTCTGATCACATTATCTAAATGAAAAATGGGAATAAAACCAGGCGAGGGAATAGAATTCTGATAAATTAGTTCAGGGCTTCTCTCAGATTATTTTGTATTTATCTCTTAAGGAGAACTTTATATGCTCAGGTTCGGGTTTTCTTTTTTGGACAATTCCAGGCGAAGAAAAAAGAGGCAGGGATACTACAAAGAAAGCTTATTTTCATTCTTAAATCACTTGAGAGTCAAGTGCTGGATTGATGACCCATCACTCCTAAAACTTTTAGAGTATTTTTCCTACAGAGCAGGAAATCCTCCTGTATACGCACCATATGAACGCCGCTGGGGTGAAGTTATGAAGAATGTCCTAGAACCACCTCCTCCTCGGTCCACACGAACCTTTGCCAACCGTCCCAACCACGTCCTTCGTAACGACATCCCAGGGTCGGCTTTATGTTTCCTCACTCTCCTTAAATCCAAATGTTTTCCTCAATATTGTAATCTGACACTTCGGAGATTACAGGAGAATTATTTTAATTTGGGTTTTCCTGATGCTTCACACGATTGTGGTTGGTGTATGCATCTTTGGCAATGATATCACAGAGGTGATACTGTGTTCTTTCCCTATTAAGGAGCATACAATTCTGATTTGTCTCATTACCTGTCATACATGGGATCGTTGATTTAGGTGGTGTCTGCCCAACTTTTCTGTAAAAATACTCTCCTTCATTTGTAGTGAAGTAGTATTTCGTGAGAAGTTACTTTGAGAGTGAAAATATCCTGTTCCCCACCAAGCCTTCCATTATTTATATCTATCAGTGTAAATTCACAGTTTCCAATTTTGGGAATGTGTTATAATTCAATAGTATCACTTATTTTCATGCTCAGATTCCCAGAGCTGTCTGTTAATAGCCTCCTCAAGCAGCCTCCTGTGCCCTTCTGGAATGTATCCATCTCTCTCCGAGCAGTTCCTTACTCCCGGCACAGCCAGAATTTCAAGCCTCATCTTACATTTTCCCTGCACAAGCTCTGGAATCAACCATTTCCCCAAGGAGAGCGGGTCTCCGTGGTGGATGGTGGGAGAATTGTACTCTGAGACAGATCTGGGCACTGGGTATATTCACTGCTATTGGGACATCACTGGATAGACTAAGGAATATGTGCATGAATGAGTACACATGCGTGCCCAGATACATTTATATCTAGGTTCATTTCTGTATGTTACCATCTATATATTGAAAAGTATGTACTCATAGAAATATCTTCAATTTTAACCCAATGCCACAGAGTTTATTTGACTTTTTTTCCTTTTGCCTTATGTTTATTCCACTTTGATGGTGAGAGAGTATCTCCTATTATACTTAATGTGTTTACTTTTTTGGTGGAAACTGCTCCCCGCTTCCCATAACCAGTCTTCTGCCATTGCCGCTGCCTCTCCCCCCTTGGGACTGCCCTCACCACTCTACTCGGGCTCTGACACCCTGGGCTAGGCTTCCCCTGCTGTCCTTTTCCAAGAACATCCCATCCATCAGCAGCAGAATATACATTATTCTCAAGTGCAGAAGAGAAATTTTTATAGTATAGATTATACGTTAGGCCATAAAAACTTTAGCAAATCTAGGAAGACTAAAATGATATCAACTATGTTCTCTGATCGCAATGGTATGAAATTACAAATCAACAACAAGAGGAAAGTGAGAGTTTCTACAAATATGTGGAAACTAAACAACACATTTCTAAGCAACCATTGGATCAAACAAAAATAGTATGAAATCTCAAAACAAATGAAGATGGAAACACATAGTATAAAATATTATGGGATGCAGTAAAAGCACTTCTGAGAGAAAAGTTTATAACAACACATATATTAAGAAATTAGATCTCAAATAAACAATGTAACTTTATACCTCAAGGAACTATAAAAATAATATATTATGCCCAAGGTTAACAAATGGAAGAAAATAATAAGGATCAGCTCAGAAATATATGTAATAGAGACCAGTAAAACAATAGGATAACAAAATTTAGAGATAGTTCTTTGAAAATATAAATGAAATTGACAAAAGCTAAGCTATATTAATTGAGAAAAAAGAGAGAAGACAAATAAAATTAGAAAGGAAAGAGGAGACATTATAGTTGATACTATAGAAATACAAAGAATCATAAAAGACTGCCATGAATAATTATATGCCAACAAATTATATTACCTAGAAGAAATGCATACATTTCTAGAAACATACAACCTACCAAGACAGACAAAAAAAATAGAAAATTTGAAGAGATCAATAATGAGGAAAGAGATTGAATCAGTAATCAAAAACTTCCAACACAGAAAACTCCAGGACCAGATTGCTTCACTGAAGAATTCTACCAAACATTTAAAAAACAGTTAGTTTCAACTCTCTTCAAAGTCTTACAAAATGTTGAGGAGGAGGGAACACTTTCAAACTTATTCTATGAGATCAGCATTATTTTGATACTAAAATCAGATAAGAATACCACAAGAAAACTACAGAAACTATAAAAGTTACAGACTATGATCCCTAATGAATACAGCTGCAAAAATTCTCAACACAATATTAGCAATCTGGATACAAAAACACATTAAGAAGATTATATACCATGACCAATGGGGATTTAGTCCTGGGATGCAGAAATGGTTCAATATACATATATCAATAAATGTAACACATCACACCAATAAAATGAAATATAAAAATAACATCATCTCTGTAGTTACAGAGAAAGCATGTGACAAAATACATCCTTTCACGATATAAACACTTAACAGACTAGGGACAGAAGGAACATGCCACAATATAAGAAAGGGCCTATTTGACAAACTTCCCACCAACATTCTACTCAATAGAAGAAAAAAAATCAACAATGTTTTCTTAAGATTAGGAACAAGGTGAAGTTGCACCCTCTAACCACTCCTATTCGATATAGTACTGAAAGTCCCAGCTAGAGCAATTAGGCAAGACAAAGAACTACAAGGCATCCAAACTGAAAAGAAAGACATAAACTTGTCCTTATTTGCTGATGATTTGACCCTAACGAAAAATCCCCCAAAATTTCTGCTGGAATTAATCATGGATTTCAGTAAAGTGGCAGGATACAAAACCAACGTGCAGAAATCAATTGCACTCCTTTATACACATAATGAAACATCTGAAAAAGAAAGAAAACCATTTTATTCATAGTAGCATCAAAAACAATAAAACACTCAGAAATCAATGTAATCAAGGAAGCAAAAGACCTGTACAATAAAAAATAAAAAACTTTGCTGAAAATAAAAACCAAAGAAGACACAAAGAAATGGAAAGACATTCCACAGTAATGAATTGTAAGAACTAATCTGTAAAAATGACCATACTATTCAAAGCCATCTACAAATTCAACACAATCCCTATAAGAATACCAAAGGCATTCTTCACAGAAATAGAAGAAATAATCTTAAAATGTGTATAGAACCACAAAAGACCTTGAATAGTCAAAGCAATCTTGAGCATACTACACTACAGTCATAGTAATAGAAATAGTATAGTACTGGCACAGTAACAGACACACTGACCAATGGAGCAGAAGACAGGGACCAGATTAAACCCCAGCATATGGTCAACTAATATTTGACGAGGGAGCCAAGAATACCCAATGAGGAAAGGACAGTCTCTTCAACAAGTGGAGGAAACTGGAGAAATACCTACAGAACAATGAAATTGTACCTCTGACTCACACCACTCACAAGAACTAACTTGAAATGGATCAAAGACTTAAACATAAGACTTGATACCAAAAAAGTTCTTAGGAAAAAACATAGAGAAGAAGCTCATTGAAATGGTTTTGGAAATGACTTTTTGGGTGTGATGCTAAAAGCAAACAACAAAAGAAAGTATCAGCAGATGGGCTACATCAAACTCGAAGGCTTCTGCACAGCCAAAGAAACAAATAAAAGACAACCTACAGAATGGGATAAAAATTTTGCAAGCTATATATTAGATAGTTTGCAGAAGTTATCCAAAATATATAAAAAGCTCAAACAACTGAATAACAGAACAGAAAAAAATTGATTAAAAATAGAGAGAGGAACTAAATAGGTATTTCTCCAAAGAGGACATCAAAATGGCCAACAGACTCATCAAAAGATGCTCAACAGCATTAATCAACAGGAAAATACAAATCAAAACTACAAGGAGACGCCCTTACTGGTGTGGCTCAGTTGGTTGGAGCATCATTCCATAAACTGAAAGGTTGTGGGTTCAATTTCTGGTCAGAGCACACGGCCAGGTTGTGGTTTTCATCCCCAGTCAGGGTGCAAGTGAAACACAACCAATCAATGTTTCTTTTTCACATGGATATTTCTCTCCCTCTCTCTAAAATCAATAAGCATGGTAGAAGAGAGTATAAGGGGGATAAATGTAATGAAAAAATACAGTAAGAATGAACTATTAGAAAGTCAATAAGCATGTCCTTGGGTGAGGATAAAGAAAATAAAACGCCCAACTAGAGCAATAAGCCAGTTTTCATTCAGGAATTTCGCAATACATACTCTGCAGTGGTTGGCTCTCCACACCCACGGAATCTTGTTAACTGAACTATTTTGCAGCTGATCAATGATAATTTTCAAACAACAAAACCAAAATGTCTTTGTAAAATAATGATTTCAGTATTTGCTTAAATTTTTAACAAAGAAAGCTATTAGTTAATAGCAAACTGGCTTTCATTAAATGTCAGTGTACTTTTAAATATCATGCCCCTTCTCTTCAGTGAAAGTAGGTAGGGGGCAGTTTTTTAATTTTGATTTCACAAAAATTGATTCTGAGCGAACTCACTGAAGCTCTGAGATGAAAGGTTTTGACATGGTTGCAAAGTCGGGCAACAAAAAAGACTGACTGCAGACTTGCTTTCTAAGAATTCACTTCATGTTCCCCTCATTTCCAAATTCACCAGCACTGAGTGTGGCTGGGCGGCCGTAAACCTCTGCCTCTGCACCAGGAAGGCTCTCGCTGGGCAGCTTTCTGCCAGGCGGGAACTACTGAAAACCTCACTAAAGCAGCCTCCTGTTGCTCCGCATGCTGTTTTCACGCCCCACGGGAAGCTGTCGTCCTCTTGGCTGGACACAACCTCCCTGCCATCGCCTCCAACCTGCACCCACGACTCAGCTTGGGAACACTGGTTATTTACCATTTCTTTTCTCTCATCTTCTTTCTTCTCAACTGGCAGCGACTTAAGAGTCAGCTTATTGCTCACCATAGTGATGGGCACCGGGAGAGACAGAGAAGGGAGAGGGGCATGGACTCTGCACTTTAACTGACCGTTCAGTGGGAAGGAGAGCAGCACACGCACCTCAAGGGGGAGCGATAACAGGGAAGGAAACAGTATGAGATTTCGGTTTGGGTTCATGGTTTTATGGCCAGGTACAGTAACTGTAAGTTTTGAAGCAGGAATTACAAATGAAGTTCTACGTATTTATAGGTTACATTTTTTAAAAGAACAAAAAACAAACAATTTAATAGGATGCATTTTTCCACCTTCATTGGCAAA
This sequence comes from Phyllostomus hastatus, assembly GCF_019186645.2. NCBI lineage: Eukaryota > Metazoa > Chordata > Mammalia > Chiroptera > Phyllostomidae > Phyllostomus > Phyllostomus hastatus. The sequence goes on from NW_025334010.1 coordinate 1,715,820, forward strand.
ATTTTTTTATAATGATGGAATCAAAACATTTGTGTCAAGCTTTCAGTTTTCACATGATTGAAAGTTGACAAAATACCAATGATGACTGATTTAAGTTATTAGTGAGTGTCTCTAAGTGTTCTTTGGACAGTCTGGTTAATATTTACAGGATAATAAAATAAACATGCCTATAATTTATAATCCATTATATACTTATTTTATAAGATTTACCTTTATTTCCCTCAACAAAATGAATAAAAACTACTAAAATTCATAGTTAGTATGTTCATATAATTTTTTCTTGTTAAAATAATTACTTAAAACACAAATAAATATAATTATATTAGTGTAATGAATTCAAAAATATTTTTATTAAAGTAGAATATATGTCAATTTTTTCAATAAGATATTTTATCCTAACACATTCAAAATTATCTATTTTAATGATGGATAACACAAATTTTTACAAATTATCACTAATAAATACAAAAATATCAGCATTTAAGTAAAGTTAAAATTTTAATATATATTTTAGATACTAAATTTTGTTGAATACTTTTAATTATAGTATATAGTGTTCACCTAGTTGTCCATGGAAAGAATGTCTCCTATTTCATACATTCTATAAAAATATAATTAAAAAAAACATGTTTAAGAAGAATATAAACTTTTAACATTGCACAGTGTGTCTCTAGTCACTCTTGGTAATTGTAGCAGGAGCCATTCTCAATCATGAATACTTGCACAACCACACATCCGCTCGGTACCTGAAGCAAAGAAATGGACACATGGTCGTCCTGGGAAATGACGTTCGATACGCACGACTTCACTGAAAGCATGCGAATCGAGACAGAGAGTTTGGCAAGTTCACTTCTCCCATCTCTTATCAAAGCGCATCCCGCTCCTGTGCTCTAACGCAGTGTTCATATCATACACTGGCTGCCGCAAAACTTGAATCATTTAAAATATTCATCAATAGCCGAGTGCACTGTAAAGAAAAAATGGTGAAGGATGTCTCTAGGGCCTGAATAGTGTGAGTTACGAAAGCAGATGTTTCGGTTACCGGTGGGCGTGCGCTGGTGCTGACGCCTGGGTTCTGAGAACAGAGGTATTCATGTGTTGTTTGGTGAATGGAGTGTGTGTGTCTGTGTATGTGTGAGTGTGCATGTGAACACGTGTGTGATACACAGAACATCTAGAGCTTAAGGTCCTAGGCAAGAAACCTTCTTCCCTGTGTCTTAGGTAGGTTAACAATTTAGGAACTGTAATCATCAATCACATTAGGATCGAACATTATAGAGAGGATGAGAAGTGAACCTAGCCTTGGAGAATATGTAGGATTTAGACGGGAAAAGTAAAGAGAAAAAGAGTGTTCTGGGCAGAGGTGACAACACCAACTCCTGAGCAAATGGATTGTGACAAACAATAGGACCTGCTGGACTAGATAAGAGAATTTCTGCTACGGAAAAGAAATGTCATAAGCTCATGAAAATAGAGACTACATGGAAAAAAAGGAATTTGAGTTTACGTATTAAATAATTGGTTCATGTCCTGGCAGTGATGGGCTAAGCATAGTGATCTGGGGAAGGTAACAGCTGGAAGCATGGAAGATCCTGACAAAAGAAACTTGAAAAAGAGAGAAGAGTTAGCAACCTGCTACAATCAGTCTAAATAGTATCGATAAAGGCGAAGCTAAGGTGCTGTCTAGCAACAGGGCTGGAGAACACAGGAAAACTCTTTGAAAGGGAATAAACAGGTTTAGGTTTGCTTTTATTATCTTCCAAATTCTAGCATTACTTTTTAAATTAGTTGAGTCCCTTTAATTGCAGACTTCCTGAGTACACAGGAGACCTGTGTGTGGGTGCAGAGGGGAGGCTCTAAGGGTTGATTAAAGCCAGAAATGATGGACGAAACTTTTATTTCACATCATACAATGTCCAAGCAATCTACTGCCTCACCTCGTGCCAGCTTTCTTCCCTAAGTCCTTTCTGTTGTTATGTCCTGCATGTTCTTTGGTCTTTAAGACAAAGCTAAACATTCCAGAAAGCAAATTTGAAGAGGATTCAGATTCAAAAGAGTTGGCAATAAATGCTATTGTAAACCCTTCTGGTGGGGCGTGAATGTACAAAGAGAAAATGCTTCATCATTAAGGGAAAATAATCAGTCATAGCTCAGTTGTGCTATCTAATTTGTCAACAAGCATGTCAAATTCTCCGTAAAGGCCTAACTCAGGCTACAGTACGTCTTGGGGCCCTTCAGTGGGGTAGACAGCCTTGAATAGGAGCATGTTCTGTCTGTGGCATGGGCTAAGCCTCCCTCCTGCCACCCAAAGCGCTTTCCTTTTCACAAGCGCAAGCATTCTGTCCGTCCTGGGCTGTGAATGAGCGATCTGTTTGGGCAGCTGTATTTCAAAGACTGTGAGCAACTTCTACCTGCATGCTTGCCCTCCCCCACCCTGATAGTGCTGTTATCATTCTGTAAACTGGCTAAATGTGGTGGAAGATTTATTTAAACTTGTTCCCAACTTGAAATTTGCATATGATTATATTCTTGATATTTAAGCTCCAAAGATATGCTTTTTATTTTGAAGTAAAGAGTGTTTCAGAGTTACTACTTGAAATCTCAGAAGACTTCCAAGGCATTAAAATAAATAACATGGATATGAATACAAAATAAATTTGTTAAAGGTAAATCATGGAGGTTGGTTTTATATAAGGCTAGAGAAGGGATGGCATATATGTTTGTGTGTATATATAAATGAAATATATAAACACAAAGGAACATTATATATATTTGAATGTGTTTTGTATATGTATATATGCATATGTATATACACATACATAAATAAAAAATACTTTGCAAAGAAGTGATGTAATTTTTAAGCAATGTTATTTTTATGCTGTTATTTTCAATAATACATTATCTCCTCCAGAGGACCTCAAATCAAATCTACAAATATTTCTTCAGTGCTTTATGTGTTATGTATTAGATCACTTTATACCACCTTATATAATAAGAAAATAATGGGGGACATCGGTGTTCTCGAGAGCGCTTCCCATTTGGAGAAGAGGCGGTGAGCAGGCTCCTAGCTGGGACTCTTGGGCGGCAAGCTTGTGCCGTGAACTCCTGCTGCCGGGCTGCTCATGACTGCTCAGTAAATCATTTTGAGGAGGCAATTTTTAATGGGTAAACTAAGTATAACTTACTGACTTCTTGTAAAGAGCCAAATTTCTTTTTGTTTTAGGAGGTCACTGGTGTAAAGGCTACTATGGCTTGATGACAAGGCTGCCCCCAGGTTAAGGAAGGGAAGAGCCCTTTAAAAGATTCATTAATAGCCACGGCTAGAGGAAATGCCCTTGGCTAGTCCCAGGACAGTGACTGAGTTTAGCAGTGGGGTCCAGGAAGGACAGAGGAGCGGAGAGAGAACTCGCTCTGTGTCGGGAAGCAGTGGAGGTGGAGAGTGACACGTGATGTACTGAGCACTGGAGAAAAGACAGAAGCCCTGGACCAGGCTGATCAGTATTGCAGGTTATTCTTATCAGCCCGAGGGAGCCTACTGAAGCCCGTGTAGCAGGGTCCTCTTGGTGACTTCCTGGAGGGCCACCCCCTCAGTCCTTCTGGACTGCTGTGGACAGGCAGGGGGCAGCCTCAGCATCTGTGGCTGTCCTATGAGACTTGTATCTTTGACCACAGCTCACCGTGTAGGTCAACCAGATTTTTAATCCTAGGAGTCTGCAGTAGGACCCGAGGGCATGAGGACAGAAATCACCCACATTGTGGCTATGTTTTGAAAAGTACTCTTGTCCTGGGTTCAAATCCTACCTCTGGTATATACTTTACCAACATAAGTCTGACCTTTCCTATTTGTAAATGACAATAACAATATACCTTTTATAACTGTGTCATAAGGAAAGGAATCCAATGTATATAAATGCTTAGCTGAGGAAATGACAGTGGTGGGTGCTCAGTGAGTGTTGGTTTTCTTTCAGTCTATATTCTTATTATAAAAGCAGTGGTTCCAGAAGTTTCTGAAATCATTCTGGAATTTGAGATCTTGATGACAGTCGAAGCCAGTAAGAATCTTTTCGTATGATAAAAAAAAAGTAAGATACTGCAAAGAGTTTTAGCAGCTGCACCAACTTTGTCTTGCAACTGAAGAGGGGACTTGGAAGGGAGAAAGAGCCATTGCAGAAGATGAAAAACGTGATGGCCTCTGTTTGTGAAGTGCTTTGTGATGGCACAAGGATCCAGGGGGTCAAGTGGGGCCTAGAGAGTCCTTCGCATCAGTCTTAGATGCCACTGGGAAACAACCATGTCTTTACTTTATTTCACTGGAATATAAAAATCAGAGCACGATACCCTACGTTTTAGGGCCCGGACAACATATGCCTGGGTTAATAAACTGCTGCTCTGACTCCCTTTCCTCGTAATTCCTGCAAGTGGAGCCACCATCACCTAAGAAAGGAAGTCACATGAGCACAGAATTATAGCAAAAATATTAAAAGAGAAGGTAAAAAAATAAAAAAACTAGCCACCATTCTAACTTGTACTTGAAATGATGGGAAAACAAGTTAGTGTAAATTAAAGACAGCAGTCAGAACTTTTAGAATAATAAGGCACTGTAATCCTTTTCACCAAAATTTTGACCTCAACTTTCATTAAAAAATTTTTAATTTTCAAATTCCTGCATTGATAAGAAAACCTCCACTGTATACAGACCATACATACTCAAGTATATGGTAAACCTTCTGTCTTCTCAACGACATTATCACCCAACAAAAGCTTTTGGTTAACATGAGCCCTGAGGAGAGGCACCGCTTTGGGTTCTGAGATAAGGCCCTGGGATGCCTCCCCCGTCACCACTTTTGTCATCTGACACCAAAGTCTGGGGCTGATATTTCACCAATAACATGCTCATCCTTTAGGTGATCTCGGGAGGCAACCCAGGGGTATTTCCTGGCCTGGAGAGCCCTCATTGTCTGGTTTCAAAGAAGACTCAGTAGTCCCCTTCTCTGGTTAGCCTATAATATTTGAAGCTCTATGGAGTCAGTATTTGAAGAGCTTTTCATGGACACTCAGCTCTGTGCATGGAGGCACATACTCTGCACGAGGAGTTCGGGAGAATCCCATGACATGGGAGTTTAGGGGGCCCCGTCCTCCCTCCTGCTCCTCCCCACTTGTGTGTTCCATCAGTAGATCGCATTGCTGCACCACGTGGCATTGGTACTGTCAGTCAATATATACCTTCATGACAAATAGGTCAAGTTTTAGGTGCGTGGATGGCATAGTCAAATATCTATATATTTCATTTTTTAAAATTTAATTGAACATTTAAGGTACATGAGGTATAAAAGTGTACTTTTACACTTATGTTTGTGAAATATTATTTTAATCCTCACCCAGGGATATGTTTTTAGAGAGAGGGGAAGAGAGAGAGAAAGAAAGAAAGAGAAAGAGAGAGAGACACTGATGTGAGAGTGAAACATCCATCGGTTGCATCTGTACGTGCCTCAACCAGGGATTGAACCCACAACCTAGGTATGTGCCCTGGCTGGGAATCAAACTCGCAAACTTTTGGTGTATGGAACGACACTCCAACCAACTGAACCTCCCAGCCAGAGCTATAAAATATTTTTAATCAAACTCTGCACATGTGCTTTTGTATCAGTGCCTTTACTGGCACTAAAACATTTTGAACAATCTAATCCAGTTTCTTTTTTTTCATACCACTTCATCTTGCTGTCCAGTGTGCGATATTGCAATTTTTATATCTGGGTATGGTGCTGTCGCTGGAAATTTTATCTCAAGTCCCAGCTTTAGGACATTTGGTTTTTTATTCATCCTGAGGGTGCATGTATGTGATTTCTATTGCTTTTTCAATAGAGCTTTAAAAGCCTTGTTTAAAATGACAACTGCAGCAAAAACAGCGAGGTAGCCACCCCAAATTTATGCTTTACTTTGCACTGTTTAGAATTATCACTAGAAAGTAGCTTTCTGGCCAAAATCACGATTTCCAAGCCCCTCCTAATGAGGCAGTCAGTGCCTTGTGACTAGGTCTTGGCACCCAAATACCAGCAGGGGCCACCTGCACCTGGGTGGGACTCAGGAAGGGAAGCGCCTGGACCACACTCTCCCTAGGCGTGGACTTGTTGGTGTAAAGGGCCAGATGGTGATGTTTTGGGCATTTTTGGCTCTGGGGTCTCTGTTGCAAGTGCTAGATCTTGCTGCTGTGTTAGGAAAGCAGACAGACAACACATCCACAAGGGCGTGTGCCAAGGGCTGGGCTCTGCTGTCCGGGCCCCAGAGGTTGCTGGAGGCATCAAACAGGAGGAAGGTGGGTACTGGAACTACTGCTGGGGGAAGGTCTCCGGTCACCTGAGAAAGACTCCACTTTGTTATTAATCTAACACTAAACTGGCATTGTGTTAAACAATGAGAATTTTGGGATTTGGGAAGTTATTTGGGAAGTATACAGAATCTAGCATTGCCCTAGTTAATGCAAAATCCAGAATGGAATATGGAGACATCCCCACAAAAATGATTTCTAAATGAGCATTATATTTCTTTGCTAGCTTTTTCTGTCTCTTTTAAACCACAGATTCTACCAGATGGCCATAAGCACTCAAAACTAAAAGCTTGTTTCAGGCTAAGGTCCTTCCTCCAAGCAGTACTTTTACTATTCAAAATAATGTAACTGACAGTGTACTCTGCAATGTAATAGATTGTGTTAAAACTCAAATGTAAGGTGACTGCTTTTCTAGGGAATAATTTTAGGGAAAAATTCACTCTATATTTCAGTAGATGAGGCTGAATAGTTTGGCAGTTTTTATAAGTTTTGGGAACTAAAGAATTCAATGTCAGGGGGAATTGTATCAAAGTCTGGGTGAAATTAAATCATTTCTATTGCTCAATGAGAACCTATGGTTTTTTAGTGGGAGAAACATGAACTTTGAATTTGAATAGACTTTGGTTACATATTGGGTCCATCTTTATTTATTTATTTTTGTTAGTTATAAGTTTATTAATAAATAAATAAAATATTAACAGGATTCTTAGCATTTTAAATGAGTTCAGGACCTGGAGCAATGGTGTTGTAGAAATCAGAAGTATTTTGTAAGTAAAGTTGAGTCCCATGTAGGTTATCCGAGGAACTCACAGTACTGCAAATGTCCACTTTTCAAAGAGGAGAACATTAGATGGTGAATTCTGGGATCTGAAAGAGTAAGATTATAGATTCTATGTAACTTTAGGGACCAGTTACTAAAGAGTGATTGACGGGCCATGAAAAAGACTGAGGGGCACTGAGAGCAGTGACCCTCAGATGTGTGCTGTGGTTAGCACAGTGTGATTCAGTCGCCTACGGGTGTCAGATAGTCCTTGGCTCCTGAGCTTTTGCAGGTGTCTTCTTAACCAAGGACACTCCTCCCCAACCCTCGCAAGGTGGCTTGCTTTGTTGTTGCTGTTGTTCTTTAGCTTTCAGCTTCCATGCTGCCTGGGTAGTGGTGCGAAGCAAGGCCTGGGGAGCAGCACCCCTCGGCACAGTGGAGGGGCTGCGGAGGTCGTAGGAAGGAGAATTGAAGGGGGCGGTGGCATTGTCCATTCTGAGAAGTTCCAGAACTTCGGGAGAAGGAGTGACTAGGAGGCTGCCAGACTCGCAGATGGGAGGGGGCTGGGTCCTCCCCTAGACAACTAGTTCAACCTCTCTCGTTATTCTGCCTTACAGAGCCGTTTACACATTTTCCTTTCCCAATCCGGGTTCCTTTCTAAGGCTAATCCTTCAGCTTCTACCCCGGACCCCATTCCTCTTGCTTACGGACACTTTCTATTTTCACCTCTCTTTCTCACATTATTTTTCTGTTTGTTGGAACATTCAAATCAACATATAAAGATGAAGTTAATTTCCTATCTTTAAAGTACTTCCCTTCACCCCAATGTCTCTTTCGCAAATGCCCCATTCCTTTGTTTGCTACAATTGGCAAGAAAAATTCTCCCATGAGTTCTTATTCCCACTTTGTCCAATTTCTCCCTCCTCACCTCTGTTCTCTCGAAACTCAGAGTAGCCTTTGGCCCCACATCGTCACTAAAAGTTCTCTTTCTTCTCACTGAAAATTCTCTCTCCAAGGTCTCCGATTGCTTATCGATAAATTCAATGGCCAGTAATCAGTTCCTGCCTTACTTGACATAATCAACAGCATTTGACAGTTAATTACTCCTCCCCCTTGTTTTATTTTTTTGTTTACTGGGTTTCTGGAATTCCAGAATACCACAGTCTCTTGGCTTCTTTTCCACATCACTGATTGACCCTCCTCTGTTTTTTTTTTTTTCCTTCCACTTCTGCCTCACCTCTTAAGACTGAAATGCCTCCGGCTCAATCTCTCATCTTTATGCTCACTTCTCTGGTCATCCAATCTCATTGCTTAAATGCCACCGGTATGGCATTCATTTTCCAGGCTATATTTTAAACCCAGATCTCTGTAATTAACTCAGTCCTTATATATCCAAACTTGAATATATGAGCTTCACGTTTTCATTAGGTGAGATCCAGACTGCCATTCGTTATCTGGCTTCATAGCAACTCTGTCCTGCCAGGCGCTCAGGTCAGAATCTTGGCATCAGCCCTCAGCTCTTCTCCATCTCTTACACGCGGCACCCTATCTGCTAGGAAATTCGGCTGCTTTATCTCCAACATATATGCAGAATCCTCACTGCTCCCACCCTGGTTGGAGACATCACTGCTTACCTTGGATTTTCCCAGTGCTCCTCCTACTCCCAACCCTTCTTACACAATACAGCCTATTCTGAACACACCAGACAGAGCAATTATTTAAAATGCAAATCATGTTATTCCTTTGTTCAGTGTCCTGCAAAAGCTCCCCATTCTGGAGTAAAGTCTGAATTTCCTAGAGTGCACTACAAGCCCTTCTACAACCGGGTCCCCTCCCCTGCAGCCCCTCACTCAGTCTGTTCTGACCACAGGAACCTCTTGGATGCTCCTTCAACAAGGAAATTCACTCTCGCCTTGACTGTTGCTTTGGCTATTTCCTCTACCTAAAAATCTCTTCTCTCAAAAGGGTACAAGGAAAGTTCCCCAACTCACAAATCTTTTTTTTGCAAGTCACCTGCTGACTCAGGTCTTCCCTAACCATCCCACCTAGAATTGTGGCCTGCTCCCCACTCGGCGCTCCCACGCCCCCAATGCTCCCTTTCACCGTTCCTTCTTTTTTTCATCGCATTTTCTTTTAACCTTCTCACATATGCTGGCAGAGACGTACTTGTAGTGCTCATCAGATAAGTCCGCTACTACTCTGTATTTCCCAGCTTCCAAAGCAATTAGTGTAAGGACATACGCCCAACTTGGCCAAACATAAGTAGATTCGCATGTGTCATTTCTTAGCCAACACAGCCTTTGCCTCCTCTCTTTTCCTCTTCTTCGGTGTCTCGGCACAGTGACTGCAGATGTCACTTTCACAGTTGGAGTGGCCACCCAATACCTAACAGTCTGTGATGAGAGGGAAAGGAAAATTTTCCTGGTTCAGCCACTGAGATAGTGAGGTATTTACTTTGAAACTGCTAGTATTAATTACACATATTAATACAATTCTGTAACATATTTATTGTTTATTTTTTATTGTCTTTCCTTCTCAGCTGGTACATAAGTGCCTTTTGTATGAGTGTATTTTTCGTTCACTAATTTATCCTGAGGGCCAGATCAGGGCCTCACAAGTAGCAGACACTCAGTATGTGTTTGTAGAATGAATGGATGAGCTAGAAAAATGTGAGTTTTGCATTTTTCATCCATGCTCTGAAAAAGCTCTAAGTATTTTTCTTTTCTCCTTGCTCATATACTTTCACTTCATGTAGTTATTTGATTAAAGTGGAGTCTTTTGGAGGTGATTAGAATATTTGTGATGAACATGGGGCATGAGGGAATCCACAGATAATTTTGGCTTTCTTCATCTCGTCCTTTCATAAAATAAAAAAACCATCTATCATCACAATATAGATAGAATGGTGTAGAATGGGCCACGGAACTTGCGTTTGTGCACTAACCACAAGTAAGCATCAAAGAAAATTTCATACTTCAAATTAGATGATCTCTTGCAGCAAACCCCAATTCCCCACTTGCAGAATTATACCCATGGGTGAAATCCAAACAATATGTACGAAATTCTATCAAAACGGCAGCACGGGGTTTTACTGGGAGGCTCGCCCCTGCAGTCACCGTGAGCAGGCTGGTCCCCCTCCAGGGGTGCTGCCCACTGCGGCAGCTGTGCTGCCGGCTGAGACACGGCTGCACCTTGCACACGGGGCATCTGCCAGCCTTCACTGTGGGGGAGCTGACTGGGGTCTGGGACTGTCACAGAGGGTGGGCTACAGTGAACTGTACCACACTAAAGAAGGTCTGGGTGGTGCCATTATAGGACAAAAGGTCCCCACCCTTCTTTCTCCTTAGCCATAAGCCCTTACAACAACAGAACATACACTGTCACGGACATCCCTGGAGTGTAACGTCACCGGCTCAGGCCCCAAGTTGGAGTCGTTCACACAAGCCCCACGTCAGCAAGGCAAAACTTAAGTAAGTCTCCCAGGAAAGGAAGGCATATGTCATCCAGTCTGTGCTTGCTCACTCAGCACAAGTTACCTGACCTGCTCCAAGTCTTCCCTTTGGTCTGTATAAGGGAAGTAACCCTGCTCCAGCCAATCAGCAAATGCCCAGTATGGCCTCCTTGTTCCTGCCCCCTTTTGGGCTGTCAAAGTCTCTCAACTTCTACAGCTCTTGGAGCTCATTTCTATCTGCCAGGTTGGCTGCTGCCTGACTCATGAGTCACTGAATAAAACCAAGATGATCTTTAAAATTTACTCTGCTGAGTTTTGTTCTTTGACCATAGGAACAATAACTAATATTTGTATAATACATTACAAAACACTTTCACATGTGCTATGGCTTTTGATCCTTGAACCAGGATCTAGTCCAGTTCTTGCAACACAGTGAGCACTTTCTGCTGTTTGTTGAAGAAATGAACAAATAAGAGGCTTTTAAAGATAAACTTCAAACATGAATTATAGGGAGGAAAGGGGCAACTCTTCCTCTGGATCTTCTATTTGATCATCTGGAATCATTCTTGGCATTTTTGTTCTTAACATAATACATGTACATTCTCCCCTTGCTCCCCCGTACAATGATCTATTTACTCATTTATAATAGGACATCTTTCTTATCTTTAATACCAGTGACTCCTAGACAAACTCTTAGGAAAGATTTGGACTTGCATTGTGGGGTGGACAGAAGTTAAAGTCATCTTTGCTGTCATCATTGCTATCATTATTGCTGCTGTTTCTTTTATTAGAAGGAAGAAGTCATTTTGGAGTCGGATTCCTCTGTTCTGGGCAGAGTCCCCTGAATGGCCCCTCTTAGTTACGCAGGCGTCAGGAAAGAACCACTGGTCACTATGAAAGAGTGATGAGGTATCACCTCTTTGTTTCGACTTGCACACTTACTGCCCTTCCCAGTAGCCTTACCTACAGCAAATTAAAGACTTTTCCATCCAGGACGGAGCACACATATGATGGTGGTCCCATAAGATCACAACGGATTATAAATAACATTTGTTTGTGATGTTGAAAGACAGGGCTGGACCGGACTAAGATGGTGTTTAATTCACTGCCAGCTCAGGGTGATGTACATAGGTGGTGAGGCTCAGCACGCTGCACACCAAGGGCTCCCACTGGAGGCTGGGCCCACAGCTGGCAGGTGGCAAGAGGGGTGAGCCGGGAAGGAGGGGAGCCTGGGAGCCGCCCGCCACCTGGCCTGCACCTGCACACACACATGCACGCTCATGCGCACAAACACTTCTCATTCCTTTATTTCTCTTCATCTTCCTCTCCTCCCAGTTCATTCCTGAGTTCTCATTCTCATTCTCCCTCTGTCCCCCCACTCTTCCCCACTGTTTACCTCTCTGGGTCTCTTCTGAACTCAGCTCTTCCTTGCTTCCCCCTTCCCTTCCTTTCCTCTCTCCCTTTTGCCCTCCCTCCTCCAGGCCACCACTCTCCCCCCACCACCTTCTCCCTGCACCTGTGATGGACTGATGTGCACACACACACACTTTATACTGTATTTTTAACGCACCTTTGCTATGCTTATCTGCACGAATATTTACAAGTGTGTGTCGCCTGCCTGCAACACTCAGTACAGTGACCTGCTGTACATACAGGCTTGTAGCCTAGGAGGAATAGGCTGACCACGTCATAGCTTAGGTGTGGAGTGGGCGAGACCACTGAGGTGTGTGTAAGTGCATTTTATCATGTTCACACAACAAGGAAATTGCTTAAGGACGCACTTCTCAGAATGTATCCCTGCCAGTGACATATGACTGCATTTAAAGTTTCTCCTTTGAAATAAAGTAAGCTAATTTGGCTTAAAAGGAAGAGAACTGAGCCCTCTGGTCTTCCTTTTCTGACACCCACTGAATTTCCCAGTGATGCACAGAAGACTGGGCCCAAGGCTGATCCTAGGGTACAGCCTCTTCTGCACCGGTGTCCGGCCACTGCCATCCAAACACCTGTCAGGAGGGCAGGAAGCCCCTCCCACCCAGCCTCCTGGCCCGGAGGGAGGGTTTTGGAAATGAGGTGGATTTAAATGAAACCAGTATAGTCTTGGGAAAGATGAGGAATAACGATACCAGCCAGCTTGGCAGTATAGCACATAGGCCCGCAAACTACGGTTCTGCTTGCGCCACTTAACAAAAGGCGGCCTGCAGACCGGACTCGAAGGCTGGCTGAGACTGCACAGAAAATATTGTATGTGAGCAGAGGGAAGCTGCCCAGCACCGTGCGCGTGAGAGGGTCCAGGTGTGGCGAGTGGGACTCCACGCACAGGCACGGGCCGTGGGCAAGTCTTTGTGCCCCACCCATCCCAGCAAACTAGTGTTCAGGGGAAAGGAACTGATTGGAGACCTGTTTTAGTTCTCTCGTATCATCCACTAGTGCACACACATATGAGGAGATACTATATTAAAGAATTCAATTATAATAATGGTACTAAATTGTAAGGGAGAAAAACATGGGTTGCTGTGTATCCAGTGCGGCGTGTGTAAATCAGGGGGAGTTCTTCTGAGGAAGCGAGGTGATGGGATTAGTTCGGTGAAGATGTGGGGACACTGCCGATGATCCTGCGGGTTTAAGAAAAGTCCCGGGTTGCTAGAGCAGGAAGAGAGAGACAGTGAGTTACAGCTGGAAAGCCGTGTTATGGATTTTGGGCTGCATCCAAAGAGAAGTGGAAAGGAGTGGCCCTTCTACATTTGAAAGAATTTAATTTGAAAGAATAATTGTTTACTAAAAATATAATTTGGCTACAGCGGGGCAAAGAATTGAGCGCGCGTGTGCATGTGTGCAGGAGCTGGGCAGAACAACGCATTTATGAGTCAGAGCAGGGGTCGTTTCTCAAATTACGGCAGCAATCAACCGTACCTTAATAAACCAGTAAGGAGGCGGTAGGTTGGAGAGAAGTGAAAGGATTTGAGATAAATATCTAGAAAGAAAAATCCTCAGGGTTTAGTGCTTGATGGAGGTCAGGAAGCATTTTTTTTTTAAAAGAATACCCCCAAACTATACTTACGTGGCCCTACCTATATGCAGGTTGATTACTAAAACTGAAAAAGACATCAGGAAATATCTGGTGCAAATTTCTCTGTAACTGCAGAGAAGCCGACACTGCCCAGAGCAGTACAGCGAGTTGTCCCTCTCCACGGCCAATGCTGAGTCAATGACAGAACTTGGACTCAGGTCAGAGTCATCTGCTTATCTCATTACACTTCCTTGACTCAATGGCATAGTGGGTTCCCTTTCTTACATACTAATATTCACTTTTGGATGCTAAATTATTTTCTAACCATACATATGCAAAAACCTACCATGATATTTTTCAACAACACCTCAATACTTTTTTCTTCTTCTTTGTTTCTTCTAAAAATTTGGGCCACTAGACCGCTTGTTTACAATGACCCATATTAATCATGTACATGGATTAAATGCTCCACTTAAAAGCCAGTCTGTGACTTACTGGGCATAGCTTAAATCTAGTGTCTACAGCCTAAAAAGTTCATGCAATTTGATAAGCACATCACATACATTTTTGGGTGGATACGAGCTTGTAGAGGAGAGCTCAGTCTAACTGATCCTGTTTTCCATCTTGGGGAAATCTGCAGTCTTGCAGGAGCCCAGATGTCATTACTACTAAAACTTTAGTATTTCCGTACTGCTACACTGAATAAATGCCAAGAACTTGACATTGGAGCTCTTTTTTGGATAATTCAGCCTCAATGCAATCTACTACAAGATTAATCAAGGGAAACCAAGGGAAAAATGAAATAGATGTTGCTATTCAAATGGCAGCATTTAGATAAAGGGCTGCATAAACATGGACATTTAATTTTATTGAAATTTAAATGAGTTTACTACTCATTGGATAGAAGGCCTGTTAATTAAGGCATGAGTGCCTTGTAAATCCTAGATGAGTGCCTATTTGCCACATCCAGTCGTGGCTGACAACAGCCCTTTGTGCACAATGAAGAATAAATCTAAACCAATTATGTATGTGTAATTATGAATATTGTAAATGAAATGAGGTGATTATGGACTGTGCATTTTAATATGTATTAGAAGGAACTATGTGGCATTAGTTCTTGGTAATTCTTTGCTAATTATTTCAGTCCACTGGATAATCTGCTACTAACTAATCATCTTTGGGGCAGGTTAGTGTAGCCTACAATAAAGAATTATCATATAAAATCATTGGAATCTGGCCTCTGTTTACAACCAGTGTTGATGATTTTAGGAAGTCTGTTCTTCAGTATAGTGTATGAGAGGAGCTTTGGGGATAGTGAAATCATCAAGATGTAATCTCTATCAGAGAACTCACAGTCTCGCAGGAAGGCAGACACAGAAATGAGTTATGATCACTGTTGTTAGAATCGAAAAGTGCAGAGAGCACACCGTGGGTTGCAATTCACTCTCATATGAGGAGTTCTTGGGATTCTTGAACTCGGTTTTCAAAGATGGAAGGCATATCTCAGAGTATGAAAGAGATTTAAATCAGTATTTCTTTCCTAAATCATCTTTGAAGAGAGCAAAAGAATATTTCTTGAGGGGAAATACAAGTTATTTACAGAACTTAGATGCTATTAAAATTATCTTGAAAATAGGCAAAAAACCCCAACAGGTTGTATCCTCAGTGTTGTAACAGGACATTGTCTGAATTCTTATTTAATTCTTTTGCAAATGTACTTTTGTTTTGATTTACTATTTACTATATATTAGGGACAAGCCTGTGTGAAATTACATGTGGTTAACATTCAGATTTTATTCTGTAAAGGTGCACAAGATTTCTGTTCCACAGAAAGATGACTCTGAAACTTACAGCTTTGTTGCTGGGCAGGATATAACATCATTCTTCATGTAACCTAGAAAACTGATTTCAGCTCTTTTGGGGGGCCTGCAAACATATAATCTTTTAAATTTTGCTTTGAACCATCTTTACCATCTGCTGGTTTTCTCATTAATGAGTCAAATATATCCTTGACATATTTTTATACTGTATTTGATAGTTGTATTTTTAACCTATTAAAGTTAGTTTGATAAAGCATAGAGTGGCATTAGTAACTTTGAAATCATGACCCACTGCTTAGAGAAGTTGGTCTCATCCCACCAGACAGAAGGGAAGTTGGTATTTCTCTTCATTATTTTCTTCTCCTTATTCTCTCTACTCTGTCGATCTCTGGAGAAGCCTTGGGGAAATATGATCAGCCCTTCTGTAGATTCCTAAGACCCTTCTGCTTGTTGAAGGGTCCCAGGAAAACAGGCGATGCCTGTTTTGGCACCGTCATAGTCACTGATGAAGGTGCAAGAGGGAACCAGTATGTTTTGGAACTTTTCCTTCGCACAGCGTGGGCTGTTTGTTAGTTCTAGACATCAGAGGGGAGAACCATTTAAAAGACACATTATTTTTGCTTAAGCTCTATTTTTTCACAAAACATCTGGACTTGAGGCAAAAATACAGAATTTTTAACTCACTTTAAGATAGCTTTAGATTAAGATTACAATCTATTTCGTAGGGGAAAGTAGACGACATCAGAAAACCTCTTGCCGACCAACAGAGAGCAGAAATGGTGTTTGGACCCTCCTCTCTCTTTTCTGAGACATGGAAACTTTCCAGGACTTCTGTGTACTGCTGCTTTTTGTTCCTTGTAAAACAAACAAAATATGTACCCTGAGCTTGCACCATACTAAGCATTTATAGCTAATATGTGTGTGTGTGTTTACATGCAATTTTCTTCTCAAGCATGGCATGAGATGTCCACATCATTTTTGGGAAATGAAATACTGCTTGCCTATATTTAGGAGGATGTATTTCTCCATGAAGCAGTTTTTCAGGAAGGACTCATCAGTGATCCTATCCAAGGCTGAGCCCCGTGGGGTGATTCACAGTCAGCATGTCTTCTACCTTCTGCTGTGACCTCAGGTATAAGAAAGCCAGTCTGAAGTCTAAATATAAACAGCTCTTTGTCATTAAAAAAAATCCTAAGGAAAACCCAATATTTTCATGGGAAAACATGCAAACATATTCCACAATAAGTGTACATATAAGCAAGCTCTCCCCACTACTACTTTCTCTGGTTTTTGTTTTTTGTTTTTTTCACAGACATCATTTGGCTATTCAAAGCAATCATTTGCTTAGGGCACATTTTATTAGCATTTAGGTCAATAATGTACAGTATGCAAATTAGATAGGAGAGCTGCCGTTGCACAAAAAAAGAAAAAAACAAGGTCAATCTAATTTGGGAATCTGATCTCGATCTGTAGTTACTTACCCATGTCACTGCTCTCCAACATGCTTCCTCGGGCCAGATGCACGGCGCTCTGCAGAGTGTCGTACCCCTCCGTTGTTCATTTTCCAGTCTGGCGAGGCGGCACACGGCAGACGGCCGCCAGCTGTGAAGCAGTTCAATGTTTGTCTTCCCCTGTGAAAGGGAACGGAAGTCGTTCTGAGGCAATTACACTGACTTCAGAACTTAAAAATTTATGCTATAGGGGCAATCATTCATAAGTTTACTTTTTTTTCTTTTTAAAATTTTTTTATTGAATATGGACTTCATTGGGGTGATACTGGTTAATAAAATACATAGGTTTCAGGGTACAATTCTATAATGCATCATCTGTATATTGTACTGTGTGTTTATCGCCCCAAGTCAACTTTCCATCCATCATCGTTTATCCCCCTTTTACCCTCCTCCACCTCCCCCACCCCCATTTTCCTCTGGTCATCACCATACTGATATCTGTGTCTGTGTCTAAGAGCTTTTTTTTTTTTTTGCTTAATCCCTTCACCTTTTCCACCTAGTTGCTCAATCTCCCTCCCCTCTGACAGCTCTCAGTCTGTTCTCTGTATGTATGAATCTCTGTTTTCTTTGTAAGTTTATTTTGTTCATCAGATTCCACATGAGTGAGATCATGTCTTGACTTTCTCTGACTGGCTTGCTCCATGTCGTTGCAAAAGGCAAGATTCCTTTCCTTTTTCCTTTTTCCCCTTTCCTTTCCTTTCCTTTCCTTTCTTCTTCTCTCTCTTCTTTCCTTTCTTCCTTCCTTCCCTCCCTCCCTCCTTCCTTCCTTCCTTCCTTCCTCTCTCTCTCTCTCTTTCTTTCTTTCTTCAGCCGAGTAGTATTCCATTGTGTAAATGTACCACAGCTTTTTTATACATTCACCTACTGATGGGCACTTGGGTACTTCCAAATCTTGGCTACTGTAAATATTGCTGCAATGAACACAGAGGTGCATATATTCTTTCAAATTAGTGTTATAGGTTTCTTAGGATATATTCCCAGAAATGGTTTTGCTGGGTCATAAGGCAGTTCCATTTTTAACTTTCTGAGGTATCTCCATACTGCTTTCCACAGTGGCTGCACCAGTCTTCATTCCCTCCAGCAGGGCACTAGGGTCCCTCCTCCTCCACATCCTCACCAGCACTTAACTCTTGATTTATAGACGATGGTCATTCTGACAGGTGCGAGGCGTTGTCTCATCGTGGTTTCAATTTGCATTCCTCTGATGATTAGTGATGTTGAGCATCTTTTCATATGTCTATTGGTGATCTCTGTGTCCTCTGGAGAAGTATCTATTCAGACCCTTTGCCCATTTTTTAATTGGATTGTTTATCTTCCTGGTTTTTAGTTGTATAAATTCTTTATACATTTTAGAAATTAACCCATTATTAGATGTTTCATTGGAAAATATGCTCTCTCATTCAGTGGATTGTCTTTTTATTTTGTTGATCTCTTCCTTTGTTGTGCAAAAACTTTTTAGTTTGATGTAGTCCCATTTGTTTATTTTTTCTTTTGTTTCTCTTATCCAAGGAGATATATCAGAAAAAAATATTGCTAAGAGAAATGTCCAATATTTTACTGCCTATGTTTTCTTCTAAGATTTTTATGGTTTTGAGTCTAACATTTAAGTCTTTAATCCATTTTGAGTTTTTTATTGTGTGTGGTGTAAAAAGATGGTCTAGCTTCATTTTTTTGCATGTTATCTGCCCAATTTTCTCCACACTCTTGAATAGCCTATCTTTACTCCATTGTATGTTTTTGCCTCCTTTGTCAGATTTTAATTGATCATAAAGGTTTTGCTTATTTCTGTGTTCTCTATTCTGCTCTATTGATTTATATGTCTGTTTTTATACTAGTACTATGCTGTTTTGATTACTATGGCCTTGTAGTATAGTTTGATATCAGGTAGGGTGATTACTCCGACTTTGTTCTTCTTTCTCAAGAATGCTGTTACTATTCGGGGTTTTTTTTTGTGATTCCATATACATATTTGAAATATTTGCTCTAGTTCTGTTAAATATGCCATTGGTATCTTGATAGGAATTGTATTGAATTTATAGACTACTTTGTGTAGTATGGACATTTTAATGATGTTAATTCTTCCTATATAAGAACACGGTATATAGCTCCACTTATTTATATCTCCTTCAATTTCTCTCTTCAGTGCCTTATAATTTTTCCAAGTACAGGTTTTTTATGATTTTAGTTAAATTTATTCCTAGGTATTTTATTTCATTTTAATTTTATTTATTTTTATGCAATTGTAAATGGGATTTTTTTTTAGTTTTCCTTTCTGATAGTTCATTATTGGTGTATAAAAATGGAACTGATTTCTGGCTATTTATTTTGTATCTTGCTACTTTGTTGATTTCATTTATCAGTGTTAGTAGTTTTTGGTAGAATCTTTATGGTTCTCTCTATATAGAATCATGTCATCTGCAAATAATGGCAGTTTTACTTTTTCCTTTTCAATTTGGATGCCTTTTATTTCTTCTTCTGTCTGATTGCTATGGCCAGTACTATGGTAAGTAGGAGTGGTGAAAGCAGACATCCCTGTCTTGCTCCTGATCTTAAAGGAAATACTTTTACTTTCTGCACCTTGAGTATAATGTTGGCTGTTGGTTTGTCATATATGGCTTTTCTTATGTAGAAGTACATAAATATACATTTTTAACATCTAGTCTACAGCAGGGATGAAAAGAATAATAATAATTTTGAAAAGGCATTGAGCAATAAAATGTATCCTTCACTAAATCTGGCCCAACTTTAATAAGTAATTATTGAAAATAGAAGTCCCTTTGCTCTTAATTAAACCAAGAGTATTTCTTAATACGTGTTCTTAAATCCATCTTGAACTGAATTTGTTCTATTATTATGCAATACCTTATTTATCTGAATCTGTTAGGGAAACTCACTGTTATCTCCCTATATCAAGTATACAATAACAAGCATACAATCTCAAGTGCAAAAGCTTTATTTTTATTGTTGACGCTATTGCCAATGTCCCCAAATTTCTCCTTGTTTGTCCACCTCCACCAAGCTCCCAGCCCCTCTTCCCCCTGGCCATCACCACACTCTTGTCTGTCTATGGGCTGTGCATTTATGTTCTTTGGCTCATCCCTTCAACTTCTTTCATCTAGTCCTCCCATCCCCCTCCCCTCTGACAGCTGTCAGTCTGTTTCATGTATCCACGCCTGTTTCTATTTTGTTAGTTTATTTTGTTCATTAGATTCCATATATAAATGAGATCATATGGTATTTTGTCTTTTCCTGACTGGCTTATTTCACTTAGCATAATAATCTCCAGGCCCATCCATGCTGTTGCAAAAGATAAGATTTCCTTATTTTTTATGGCAGCATAGTATTGAACAATTTTGATGAAAACACTTGTAAAATGTATTCTGTAACACCTGGTGTCTTAAATAGCATATGCCAAATAATTAACACTTTTTCTTAATGTAGTCAATATTTCCCTGGAACTACCAGATGGGGCCAGGACTGGTGCAGGGAAGAAAAATAGTTACAGTAACAGCAGTACATACTTGTACTTTTACTTTGATCCCCATTTGTTATTGAAGGATTTTTCTTCCTCAATGATTTCTGCAAGTACCTCAAGGGTATGACCCATGTTCTAAGAGTAAAGGGGTAATTCCTTTCAAATGCTCTATGGTGCCTTATTCTGCCCCTGATCTCTTAGGTGATGTGGACACTCAAAGGCTCCACAATTCAGCCACTGCTGCTGGCCCTGTTGCCCGCCCCCCAGGCATTGCCATCTGT
Organism: Phyllostomus hastatus; assembly: GCF_019186645.2. Taxonomy (NCBI): domain Eukaryota; kingdom Metazoa; phylum Chordata; class Mammalia; order Chiroptera; family Phyllostomidae; genus Phyllostomus; species Phyllostomus hastatus. The sequence goes on from NW_025334010.1 coordinate 1,736,450, forward strand.
AACTTTCATACTGTTCCGTTGTAGTGAGGTAAGATGTCACTACAATGACCACTGCCCACTGAGACTTCATAACTGGCCACTGCTTCTGCCACCAATGAAGAAATGAAGGTCATTGCACTGTTCCCCTGGGTGACACGCTAACTCCAGTACCACTCTCTGTGATATCTGCAGGCTCCTTCTAGGGCAGGGTTGTATCTCTGAAGCTGCATTTTAGACAAAGAAGATATTTGCCCACACTTTTGAGTCCTTTTATTATAAGAACTTGGAGATTTTAAGCAGAAACAGGTCTCTCACTTTTTATTTACAGCCTTATTGTTCCTTAGGAATAGACGAGTGGCAACTTGGCTAAAGGATAATACAAGGAACAGACACTATGGAGTTCCCCAAATTATCTTTCCTCCAGGGTGTTTTAAGGTTGTTCTTTCAAATAGATCACCTGTGTGTGCTTCCCTAGCCCCTCTGGTATGCCCGCACGTGGCTGAATCTCAGTGGGTACACCATTTAGGCTCAAGGCACTAAAGAAACACCTGAGAGTTGCTATTATTACTACAAATTAGCTTTTTACTGGGTAGCTAAACAGTGGCTAGATGCCTACTTCCCTATTGCCAGGCTGTCAGCTGTAAGTGTGGCTGTGCCTTTTCGTCCTCCCACCTCTAATTGCATGTTTTCAATCAATGACAATTTGACAGCACAGCTACCCAGGGTTGGTGGTACTTCACACCATGAGTCTAAAAGTATGTTCAAAGATCTTATTGAAGTAGCTCTCAACATTTTTGAAATCTTACAATTTTTAGCAGCATATGCTAACTTATCGGTAGTCTCCTGAAACAATCTGAAAGATTAGGTTTAATTACAACGCAAATAGTACTTTGTTATGACATCTTACAAAAAGCCAACAATTCTCTCTCTGTTATCTTGGACCCATTTAAACACATCATCACTGCGCTGTTTTCTTTGGAACTGTTCATTGCCTTTACCAAGCTCATTCATACTTGATCACGTTACGGTAAAAAAGAGCCCTTTCTTTGAAACATGTAGCTTTAGATAGCTCTAACTCATGGTACAGAGCTTGCTCAGCTCAGCTTTCCCTGTGAAAGGTGTCTCTGAAACAGTATCATCACAACCCAGTGAGACAAAAACTGGGGTGGCCTAAGTTGAAGAGAGCCACACCACTGACTGAGAACCCCGCTGCCTCCACCAGGCTGCCCTCCAGGTTGGTGGGTGTGGACATCAGGGCTGCACATCTGTCCCAGTGGTTTCTATTCCCCAGGGGCCTGATCTACATTTGCTCACGTGCTGGGCATGCTGAAATGTTGTTCTGTATCATGTATCTGGATAAATACTCTGTGTCCAGGCTGCATGATATCTAAGGTCTCTTTCAACTCAAACAGTGTGTGTTACAGAGTCAGAGACTGGAAGCTCACATTAGATCTTTGGAACTGCAACTGGACCTTTAAGGTCACTTCAAGGTCATTTATAAAACCCTTCCTCACCTTCCTTCTAATCTCTCCTAAACCTTTTCTCTATGAGTTCTGTCTATCCCCTTGGCGATAATTAATAATAGTAATACTACTGGGGTCAAGAGAAAGAAAGCTGGTATCTTTCTTTTCAGGCCATGTTTATACAAATCAGTCTTTTGATACACCAGGCTTCATTATGAGTCTTGGCAAATTTGAGAAAATGTGAGTGAAGTTTAAACCTTTTCTTCAACCATATCCCCTCTGAATTCCACAATACTCCAAAAAGAATAAGTTCTATGTATTCTGAGCTTCCCCCCACAACGGGGATAACAATACAAGCACGTTACTCAATAGCTATGGTTGCTAAAATGGTTTCCTTGGGCAGCTCAAACAAGAGACCATAGACTGGATTAAAACAACAAAAATGTATTCTGTCACAGTTCTGGAGGCTGGAAGTCTGACATTTAGGCGTCTGCAGGGCCATGCTCCCCCTCTGAAGGCTCTCGGGAAGAATCTCTCCTTGCCCTCTCCTGGCCACTGGCGGCTACCAGCAACCCCTGGTGTTCCCGGTTTGTCGCTGCATCACGCCGACCTCTGACGCGCATCATACGTTCTTCCTCCCAGTGTGCCTTCTGAGTGTGGGCACCTTTCAGTCCAGGCTGGCAGTGAGTTTGCTGATATAAAATCCTCAAAAACCATGTTCATTTTTTTATGCAGTGAATGGGATAGAAGCCATCAGACAAGAGCCTTTCAGAAATCATCCCTGGACAAGCCTGTTTTTATTCTTGGCTTCTGTTGAGATGGTTGGTTGAATTCACTGATAACAAGCTGATTCTTTCCAAAGAAACGGTTCTCCAGCTACACCCTGCCAGATTGGGAGTTCAATATGTGTTGTAATTTAGCCACTTGTAGGATGGGTCTTTGGGTTTGGTTTTCAGAAATCTCAGCCCCTTAGCTACAGGAGGTAAGAATTCCTTTCAGGGCACACATTGAACATTTCAGGTCATACACTGAACCTTTCAGGTCATTTATGCTGCAAATGAGCTGGGAATTTGAAGCACTAAACTTACCCTTTTCTACTTCCTCCTGCACAGTTAGGAGCAATGAGTCACCTTCATTACTATATTGATTAGTTCAACAAAAACGTGCTAAGGTACCCAATACATGACTACCCACAACCTCACCTTTTATAGACACCTGGTTAGTGGTGTGCAGTGGTGGCGTTTTGCGTTACCTTTGTGCACACGTCATTCCGTGGACTAGTAGCACCCTGCTTAACTCTAGTGCCTCTCAATCCGATTAGCTTAGGGAACCAATTCCCAAATCCCCGGAACCAATTTAGAAAACTCATCCTTGAGATTTTGTTCCTCTAAAACCATCCCCAGTACCAAGATCTGTATCAGCCAGGATTCTCCAGGAAAATGGCATCACTGGGAAGTGTATGTTAAGAGATTTATCTCAAGGAACCAGCTTCCAGAATCGTAGGGAATGGCAAGTTTGAACATTGCAGGGCAGGCTGACAGGTTGGAAAGTCTTAGGCAAGAATTGGCATCTCAATCTTAAGGCAGAATTTCTTTTTTTCTCAGGGAAACTTCATTTTTTGCTTCGATGTTCCCCCGACTGATTGGTGGAAGCCCACTCTGACTGTCAAAAATAGTCTTTATTTAAAGTTAAATGGTTGTACGTGTTAACCACAGCTAGCTTAGTGGTAGACTGAATCCCTGGGCACTATGGGCTGGCCCACTTGCCACATCAGAGGAACCACAGTTGCGGAGTAGAGACAGAGGTGTCAAGAGAAGAAAGGGCCCCACCACAGCCAGCCACATCTCCTGCTGTGCTCACAGGGGGTCAATCCTATTCCTAGAAGGACAGGGCATAAAAAGGTACTCTCCCATCAGAGCAGAGAGGTCACCAAACTCTCTTGAGAGGGAAGAAGAGAGTCGCTGTGAGAATACTTTGACTTTTTTTCTTATAAAACATTCTTTGGAATGTTTTTCACATAACATTGCAGAGGACTTACAGAAGAAAAAACAGGACCCCCCCCCCCCCCCCCCGCCACCATGAGTGGCTTCTCCAGCAAGCACACATGCGATTCCAGCTAAAAACTCCTTCTGGCTTCCTGCTAACCCACCCTTCTGCAAAGTTGGGGTCTACCACCCTACACATGCTGCTTTTTCAAGCTCCACCCTAACATGACTATCTCGATGATGGCCCACATTCTGTTGGTTTCTTCTGAAGGACTATCTATTGGTCATCGTTAGAAGATTTTTAATGCATTGGCTCCAGGCTCCTGAGGAACTTTATCCCTGGGTTCCTATTATACTTCCTAGGTTTGCCCAGCACGCTTACCTTTCAAAGGGCTTGCACACCTGTTCCCACTCAATATCCCTCACCCTCTCCTTCCACTGTCCTGCCTCTTACCCTCCTCTGGGCTACACCCTGCACAACTGAATTCCCAATTGTTCAGGGTGTAGCTGGAGAACCTCTTTTTTTGAAAGAATAAGCGTATCATCTCTTTCACCCTACGTACCTTTCTGAGCTTCCTCATCACTTTATCTTTTCCCTCCTGTTACTTTTTAAACACACAACAGTGAATTTTTATTTGTTTGTTTGTTTTGCTTTAGAAGCAAATATTGGCTTAGGTTTCTTGATATATATTTTTAAAGCGTTTGAGTTAATGTTTTATTTTTTTACTTAAACACTAAATTAATGTATTATTGATTTTTCTTGCCTGTGTCCGCCACCTTCTCTTGCCAGACGTCATGGGATAGCTTTCTAGTTCACCTGGACTAAACTCTGTTCTCTCCTGATAAGACCAGGGCTGCCTTGTGGATTAGGTACAGCAGACACAGGGCCCTGAGGACATGATAATTTTAGGGGCTCATGAAAATGTTTTAATATCAGAGATAAAAAAAACAAATATAGTGCAGCTTAGATTGTATTCATCTCTATGCCAACACAGGGATATATTATTTATATGTATATACATATGAATAAACAAATATAGTCTACCCTGGATTTTACAAAAAAAAGAAAAAACAAATATAGTCCATCTTAAATTATATTCATATTTATGCCAACAGTGATTACATAAAGCCTATAAATACATACATATATGTATTTTATTGATATAAAATAAAGTATATCTATAACACGGAGCAAGGGATCCACAAAGGCATGGGTGCCTAGAGCCCACGGAGGCAATGAAGGCCTGGATAAAATGACGTACACTTTAAAACACACAGACAAGACTGAGTTTCTCTGCTCTGTAAAATCTCTTTTATGACTTCTTGTTGCATTCAGGATAAAAACCAAAATCCTTCCATGAAATGGAAGTCTTTTATACTTCATTTTATATCTTTCTCCCTCAATTTCACTATTTTGTTAAATCTGTGCTTTCAGTTTCTGGATATACGTAACTGTTTCCACCTAGGGGGCCTCTCTGTCAGACCTGTGTTTTGAATTATGTAGTATTAATCACCTTGCTATCTGATTATTATTAACTTGATGCTCACGTTCGCTCCTGTTCCAGTGTCTGCACAGTGCATGAAGGAAAGCATACTGTCCGTTTTGATCCCCGCTGCAGTCTCAGAGCCCAGAACACTGCCAGGCATGAACATTCAGACAATATTTGTAGAACATGTAACAACCTTGAATTGGTCAAATACACAAATACATCTGAGAATTTTTAAGAAAAACTAAACTGTTTCATCATACAGTTTACATTTTTTCACACTGACCTCTAATTTCCTTTTCTTTTTACTCAATCATTAGAAATGGTATTTAACACTATGCAATTGTGAGCTAAAATTTAATGGCAGACAGGAGAACTCAAGTACCTGAAAACACAAAACCCAACCCATGAAAGTAAATGTTAAGGTCTTATTAATTTTAATTTAATTTTTAGGATAATTAGACTTTTCAGGAAAAAAGAAGTCATTAGGGTCATTCCTATGAAATACATTCTCCAAAGGTATCCTCAATACTATTAAACATTTTACAAATAAAAAAAAATCTCTTATGTAAGAATTTTCCTTGGAATTTATCTTTCACTGAAAGTGACCATAACTTCAGATACAGACTTGATATTGACCAACCAAATGACTGTGACTCAGTCTCCTGGTTGTTCCATGTCAGGTAAGGAAACTCAGGTCATTCCACGTAAGCCAAATGCATCTTATCTGGTTTGGGCTCAATTACTTCAGCAAGCGTCTCTCTTGAGAAAAAGGGTACGCTCTAATTTTTCTTATGGAACACTGTTGGTGATGGGGAGTCTGTGGCCTTACTTGATGAAATTGGACTTGGCAGGTCTAAATACAGCAAGGTGTTAATGTGTGTTCCATGAGAAAATAACGTCTCAGTTGCTTGTAGGAAGGCGTCTTGGACCTTCTCCCTGCTCTTGAGACAGAGATTTTTCTAAGCATAGAAGCTGGAGGGAATATTTGCAAGCAACTTGGTTTGCAATACACCAGAGACAGCTCCAGGAAGAGAGGAAGGAAAGGGAAAATATGAAGGGGTTTTCATTTGGTGTATGCTGGGAACTTGTTGGAGCAATTTTAAAGAATGTTTCTTTTTTTCCTTTATTTGAATTTTATTTGATGGTGGGAGGAACATGTAACATGAGATCAACTCTCAAGAAATATTTAAGTGTACAGTACATTGCTGTCGACTATACGTACCATGTTCTACAGTTTATATATTGTGCTTTTGAACATTACTATGACTTTTCTCTGAATTTATTTCTCTGTCCTCTAAGGGGAAATTTTATTTCTAAAACAAAAGGCCAGAATTCATCTCAACCCTGTTATATTAATACAAGCTAGTAAAGTCTATTTTATCTATAGGAAAACACACACCAAATCATGCTACGTGATGAAGTGTAGGGGATCTGAAACTTTTAGGAAAAAGGCCACATAATAAATGCTGTGATAGTTCTCAAGGGCCATTCCCAGGGTAATAAATCCTGAAGCTACAGAAAGAAGCAGTTTGTTCAAGAATGACACAGATACAACATTTCTCTTGCAAGGAGTGAGCTAGGGGTTAGGGTATTTCTCTTCTCAAAAAGAGGCAGGTCACCATAAGTGCTTCACTCTGCCTTTTACTGGCCTCTGGGATTCAAGGCTGAGAGGTCTTCTCTTTGGTTGTGAAGGCTCCTGTGTATTTCTGCAATAATTCCTGCTTATAAAGATATAATTCCATCTCAAGTGCGAATTACTTATTAAAAAGCTACTTAGCAACATCAAATCAATTCAATAATAATTTTAAAATATTGGTTTCATTTCTATTATTAATATCTATAAAGGAACTCAATAATGTAAATGGCTTCATTTACTATCCATTTTATTTATGAAGAATGTTGTAATCATAAGACCTTAGCAAATAGTACTTATTAAACCCCAGACATATACTGAGTATACCCATTTTTGATAGGCTAAAAATAAACTATGCTTTTGTAGATGAAAGCATATACAAGCCATCTAAGGCAATGTGCATTACTGGCTTCTTTAAAAAAGAAGTCCATGCTTGTGCCTACTGATCAGTTCTGTGGAATTAAACAATTCATTGGGACTCAGTTTCCTCATCTGTGAAACAATAAAATGAGGAGTCAGAATGAGCATTTGATTACATTTTCTCTAAACTGCCTTCCAGTGTAATCATTCTATAATTATTAGTAACATATCTTCATTTCAACTTAAAATTTTCTCATCAGTAAAACACTTAACTGCCCATTTTATAAATATAACGTAGGCTTTCAAAGCCAGTGCTGGTGAAAAAAAAAAGCAATGAGAATCCAATTTGATGGAAGTGAACAAAAGTATTCAAATTTGACATATTCCCTTTATAAGTATTAATAAAGAATCAAATGCTGTACAATTCCCCACTCTCCAAAGATTCCCAAATAAGAAAGTACAATTACAGCTTTTCATGCATGCTACATTTCTCTTTCCAATCACTGTATGAATCAGTAGCACAAAAAATAAGTCCCCTTTGAAAGAGTAAGTTAGCAACTTGCCTCTCTGTTTTATCCAAATAGCAGTAACTACTTGTTTTGAAGGAAAGACCTAAAATAAATGTTACTGATTGCACTTTAGCATTAGTGGTAAAAGTCAGATTTTTAAAGACAGATAATTTCTATAAAATCCATCCATCAAAAGCTCTACTTGGGACAGCGTAGATTATAATTGGGGAAATATGTACACGGGCACTAAAATCATCCAAATACTGTGAATGCAAGATCATTCTATAAGCTGCAGGAGTCTCAGTCTTCGTGGGTGGAGAAAAAAGCAAGTGACATTCTGACTCCAGTGATCTGGGAGAAATGACAGCTACAGGTAGACGACCTATTTCCATGCTACAGAGGTTAATTTTTTGGCAGAGAAACTCTCTCTGATCTAGTTAAGTTAATGAGGCTTCTCCTCAATTACACCAATTTAGCAAGCTTTGCTAGAGCTTTGGAGGCTGTCTGAATTCTGCCAACAATAGATACTTGAAGTATTCGAAGAGGGAAGAGTTAGCATCTCTTGAATAATCAGGCTCTGCTTTAAGAATTATTCATGTCTAAGAACTTTAATATGTATTTATTTTAATGGCTTGGCAAATATTTAGAGTTTGATAAAATGTTTTTCTTATTTTTTCTCCTTAGCCTTTATTATCATTTTGATTAAATAGGAGTGTGAGCTTTGTAAGTATATGATTGTCCAACCACTATGCTGTGCAGCTGAAACTAAGACAAAATAATATTAAACGTTGACTGTAATTTGAAAACTATAGTCATGGGGATATAAAGTACAACATAGGGAATATAGTCAATAATATTATAATAACTACGCATGGTGTCAGATGGGCACTAGACTTATTGGGATGATCACTTAGTTATAGAATGTTTAAGCACTAGGGTGTACACCTGAAATTAATATAATATTATATGCCAACTGTAATTTTAAAAATACAAAAGACAATAATGAAAAAAACACTATAATCAATAAATCTTCAACATGGTGGGGGGAGAAAGATAAAGAAAAAAGGTGTGAAGAAGAGAAAAAACACCTAGCATTGATACTACAATTACATAAAACCTGAGAGGTAAGAAAAGTGGGAGCCCCATCAGTGACTTATGCCTCTGCTAAGGTTTACCTTTCCAGCATTTGTCTCTTGCTGGAGAAGTGTGTCCATAAACCCATTCTCACAGATCACTGCGTAATAAAAGGCAATGTACAGACCTGTTTCTCAGCAAGACTGAGAATCAGGCTCAGTCTTGGTTTTCCATTTCATCCTCTCTTTCCAAATTCAAGTACCGGTAATGTTCCCTCCCTAGTCTTCACATGAAGCAACCTCCCTTACCAGCCACGCTGTTCCCCAAACTGGCTTTTCAGCAGGATCTGCTGGCTTATCTATCATCTGTATTTCATAAATTAACAGATTGCACTCTTATTGGTAAGAGACCAAAGGGAATAAGGCTCCAAAATAGCTCATTCTTTTTACATCCTGCTATTTTCATCATTTTACCAATGGTTTCTAGACATGGGGATTTTATAGTCCAGTAAAATGTCAACAACAACAAAGATGGGAATGTGGGGTAGAGGGTAGTAAAACAGAACTATCAGGTTGGTGTTTGGGGACTAATAGGAAGAGAATGTGAGGACACGTGTGCTAACATGCACACACGCATGTGCTGTAAAATCCAATGCATTCGCCCAATGGTATGGAAACTAGTGGATATGAGCAACCTACCCAGGGCAGGAACAGGCGCAGCACGTTTCAAGGTGGCATTTCCCTGCCCTTTTTCTCATGAAGCATCTGTGTCTACCTCCCTGGACACAGGCTGCCTCGTGAGGCTTTCTGGCTGGTCAGAACCTGCCACAATTGAGAATGAGGCCCAATTCTTGCTTTACCATAAGCTCTTCATGGCACTTTTGCCACCATTCAAGGAGCAGCTACTGTAATTATCCATCACTGCCATTAAAGAGCGTTTACTTCCGATGTACTGACTGTCCACAATTTGAACCAACACAGCACGAGCCCACTCCCTCCTCTCAGCGGGGAGGGATGAATGTAAGAGACAGTGTCTGGGGGTCTCTGAACAGCTGGCTTCGCCTTCTCCAGAAAGGCTGATCACCTGTCCCACCTTCTTCCTTTTTGCCAAGTAAGGTAATTAAAATACAATAAAATATAACTATGTTTTAACATTATTATAAAAATCTTAATCTTAAAACAAAAGGAAGCCCTTTTTCCAGTTTTTGAAAACCAGAGAAAGCCAAGTTAGCGAATGAAGATGCTCTCAATTTTATTTGCAACTCACCGAGCTACATCCAAGTTATTCGTTAATAAACTGATTAGCTAGCTGCCAGCTTTGATCTTACATTGGTTAAGTAGTACCCTGTTGCCTTTCTCTTACAATATATTAACAGGCACCAGGTGGCGGTAAGGAAGCACATAAAAGCTAGCAGCTTTCATTTGAAATGAGAATTCATGAATTCAAAAAAACCCTCCTGTGTCTCAAAATGCAATTAATGTGATTATTAAGAAAAGTTAATCACCATAATAAAATCACATCTACAGAGCAAAAACAGCAAAAACAACATAACCCTTCAATGTCTGTTAAAGTTTTTTGTTTAATTATTTGGTATATTTTCCCCTCCTCTCCATAGTCCCCCTCCAATGGTTTTTTTAAAATGTCTAATTTATCCTAGAGTTAGTTTTTTTTATATTAAAGTCAAATTGTAACTTCTAACTCCCTTTAGTTTCTGAGCCCGTTGCTATTTTTGTCTGCTTGTTTGTTTGCCGAAGTCCCTGTATTTTTAGCTCACCTTTCACTAAACTTACCTGTGTGATGAGACGTGGCTATTACTCCTCCTCCTCCCCCACTTTCTGCTATCAGTTCTTCAAAGCGACGCCCACACCCCTACAAGCCTTTCACAAGTCTACCCCACCGAGTGAGTTGACACAACTAGATCAACTCCTAAAGAGTCACCTTTCTCATATGCCTTTGCACTCAGAAACTTCATCGGATAGCAGTTTTCAACCACGGATTATGAAGATAAGGGAGAAGATTAAGGTATGAGGCACAGGGGGGCATCTAAGTGAACCCGGTCTGCATCACAAAACACCACAGACCGATGGCTAGAACCACTGAAGTTCAATCCTCATAGTTCTGGAGGCTGGAAGTCGGATAGCAGGCTGCCCACAGGATGGGGTCTGGGGAGGGCCCTCTTCCTGGCTCTCACCTACCTACTCTAGCTTCAGTCTCTTTTCCTTCTTACAAGGGCGTTGACCTGATCACTGGGCCTCCACCCTATGGATCTTATCTAAACCTAAGTACCGGCCAAAGGCCCCCGCCTCCATATACCATCACATTGCAAGTTAGGGCGTCAGCATATAAATTTTGGAGGAGATGTAAACATTCAGTCCAGAACAGGAAAGAAGGGAGGGGCAAGGGAATTAAAGCAGAATGCTAAATCAACAGTGGCCTAGTTCTTTTCTGTCACTCACGAAACCAGATACCCACAGGGTGGTAACTTTCATGTTGCAGCAACTAGTCTAATTGTTCACAATCCTCTGCTGGATAGATGAAAAATATCAGTGATTCAGTTCTTCCCTTTCATATTCTGAGTTAATACTTCTAGAATGTGGGCAGATGTTTGTTTTACTTCTTCAGTGATATTAAAGTCAAGTCAGGTTTGGGAACCAACGATTTAACCAAGATAGGAGGGGACATCACTTCGATCACGGTATCTCCTCTTCTTCATGGGAAAAATATTTGAGATGTACTTCATTCTCAGCTCAATAGGAAAATGAGAAAAGGAATACAATTTCTTTTCTTTTTTTTCTTTTTTTTAAGTATAGTTTTATTTTAGGTTGTTTCTTTTTCTTAAGATTTTATTTATTTATTCTTAGAGAGAGAAGGGAGGGAGACAGAGATAGAGGTAGAGATAGAGATAGAGAGAGAGAGAGAGAGAGAAAGAAACATCAATGTGCGGTTGCTGGGGTCATGGCCTACAACCCAGGCATGTACCCTGACTGGGAATCGAACCTGCGACACTTTGGTTCACAGCCCACGCTCAATCCACTGAGCTATGCCAGCCAGGGCTACAATTTCTTTTCTATTGGGTTGTATTATCTTTAAATACATTTTTAATGTATGGATTATTAATTAAAAAATTTTTAATATTCCTATTTAATATGAATACATTTTAATATGGACCTATGCTACTTTATCAGAGTTGTTAGAGCACTTTAGCAACCTACCTCCTCCCCAAGCATTTATCTATAACAGTGATAACACAAACATGCAAGAGAAATCCCATATTTATTCATTACCACAGAGCATTAGGGCTGGAGCAGACCAAAAATGTCACCTATGTCAGTGGTTTTCAAGTTTAGCTATAACTTAGTAGAGTGCTGTGAAAGCAACTTAGGGGGTTGTGACCAGCATTTTTAAAAAATTGTATTTACTGATTTTAGAAAGAGAGAAGGCGGGGCGGGGTGGGGGGGAGCAAGGAGGAGAGGGAAAGGGAGAAGGGGAGAGAGAAACATCAATCTGCTATTCCATTTATTTATACATTCAGTTCATTGGCTGATTCTTGTATGTGCCCTGACCAGGGATTGAACCCATGATCTTGGAGCATTGGGATGACACTTAACCAACTGAACTACCCAGCAAGGGCCCCCATGATTTTTTTTTTAAGAAACAATATGGGATAGAACAAATTGGAAATTAAAGTATCAGAGTTCATCACATGCACTAAGGGTGTTTTATGAAACTTCTTTGTCATGCAGAACCTCTTTTTGATTGTGGGTAGCCATGTTTGAAAGCCTCTGGTCTAAGTTAGTTCTTTCTCTTTACAGAAGGAAAACATGGATCCCAGAAAAATTAAGAAAATCGCTTATATTCTCACAGCTAGTTTGTGGGGAAGACTGGACTGAAACCAGGTTTCCTGAGTCTTCTCATATTTGACTTCCTTTTGGGGGGGCATCACGTCACATGAAACAGGGGACTGAAAGTGTGAGTTAGGTGAGTGGAGGACATGAAGCATGTTTGTGAGGGGCACCGGTGCTTGTATTTCAGTACAGAAGGTGAAGCGGATAAACAGAATTACTTTGTAGGTCATGTTAAATAGCAGACTTCAAGTCTGAGGAGGTTTAAATATAGAAAAGATAAAATTCAAATCCCTCATTCCAATATGAGCACACTAAATTCTGCTACTTTTTGTAGTCACTTGACGATTTTCCACTGTTTTTTGTTTACTCATTCTATTCTGCTCTTCTATCAGAATCATCATCCATCTTTATTAAACAGAAATCATTGTTTGGGGAATATAATTTTAAAGATTTTATTTATTTATTTTTAGAGAAGGAAGGGAGGGAGAAAGAGAGAGAAACATCAATGTGCGGTTGCTGGGGGCCGTGGCTTGCAACCCAGGCATGTACCCTGACTGGGAATAGAACCTGTGACACTTTGGTTCGCAGTCCATGCTCAATCCACTGAGCTACACCAGTCAGGGCGGGGAATATAATTTTGAAGTGATAGATTGGGATAGGAATGGGACTGGAGCCAATAAACAGGTGTGTGGCTGTTGGAATCCAAAAGATAGGTGATGAAGTCCAAATGAAGTCAGTGACAATGACCCATGAGACTATTTAGATATGCAAGGGGCTGGACTGGGGAAGAGACTGACTATAGCGTGGTGTTTCTCAAAGTAAATTCCCTCATTTGTGTCTTAATTACTTGGGATATTGTTTTATTTTTAATTGTGGTAAAATACACATAACATAAAATTTACCATAGTTACCATTTTAAGTGTACAGTTCAGTACCATTAAATATACTTAGCGTTGTGTAACCCATCTACAGAACTTTTTCAATTTTTGAAACTGAATCTCTATATCTGCGAACAGCAACTTTTAATTTCTTGCTAACCCCACCCCTGGCTACCACCACTCTATGTTCTGTGTCTTGAATTTGACTACTCTAGAGACCTCAAGTAATTGTTCATTGAGTCATACACTGTTTGCCATTCTGTGACTGGCTGATTAGCATAATGTCCTCAAGGTCTTTATCCTTATTGTGATTTAGGTCAGAATTTTCTTCCTTTCTAAGGCTGAATAATATCCTTTCTATATTTTGTAAGTATATACCACATTTAGCTTTATCCATTTATCTGTTTATGGACATTTGAGTTTCTTCCACCCTTTGGCTTTTGTGAATAATGCTGCTATGAACAGAGATGTACAAATAAGTTTTCAAGATTCTACTTTCAATTTTGGATAGACACCCCAAAGTGGAATTGCTAGATTGTATCAAATTTTATATCGTTAGGTTCTACTTTGGCTGTATTGACATGGGTGAGATCTAGGAATTTGTATCTTAACATGCTTGTATATGGCCCACGTGGTTCTTAGATTCTGTAAAGTTTCAGAAGCACTGGATTCATATATGAACAATTTCTGGTGTCAACAATAACCAAATTATTTACAACCTAATATTGTTCCTGTCTGGTAGTGAGACACAGTTCCAAAGATTATGGAGTTGGGGGAGTAGAATATTTGGAAGATGGCTGTAGTTGCTTTGGGAAACATTTCCTCACTGCTGACGAGAAGCCCCAGACTGCCTCCAGCCTCTTTAATTGCCTCTATTCATTGAATCACTTGACATTGAAAGTTTCCTGTATGCCTGGTAGTAGTCTGTTAAGCTCTGGGAATGCAAAGGTGAATGGAGGATTATATTAGACACATAAGTCAATGTGCTGTCATACTCAACTTCTCTTCTAGCATAACAGTCTCGCTCTCAGTGCAGGGAACTACAGGCTCCGTGACACGCTCACTCCCCCGCCCACAAGTGCATGGCTGAGAGCTGGACACCAGCCCGAAGGACAATCAATTGATCAAGATGCTCCCTCTCCAGAATCTGAAGGAGACGTAATGGCTGTAGTCAGTAAATTGTGGTGTAATGATGATATGAACTATGGCTTTTTATCCCAGTGATTGTCACAGCACCATTCCA